>NC_088361.1:44428595-44446095 GCF_034508935.2 Berghia stephanieae
AACAAAATGTAATTGCTTTTTTTTTCCTCCAAAACTCACTGAAAACCAGTCCCAGGTTCACTCCCCACTAGTGTACACTTCCCCGAATCTCAGGTTCACTCCCCACTGTTGCCTACTACCCATAACTTTCTCGGATATTGCCAGGTTTCGTCGGGTTTCATAAAAATGTAATTGCTTTTATATGAAATTATCTGAAGCCCGCCGAAAACCATAGTCTCAGGTTCACTCCCCACTGGTTTACACTTCCCTGTCTCAGGTTCAGCCCCCCGCTTTGCCTACTTTCCCCAAGTTTGCCGCATATTGTCGGGTTTCGTAAAAAAGTAACCCCCCCCCCCCCCCCCATTTTGTTACTGCTGTTTTACAAAACCCAGAGTCCCAGGTTCACTCCCCACTGGTGTACACTTCCCTGGTTCTCAGGTTCATCCCTCCCCCCCCCCCCCCCCCCCCCCTCCCTTACACACTCACACACACACACACACACACTGCTGCCTAACTCCCATAACTTTGTCGGATATTGCCAGGTGTCGTCGGGTTTCGTAAAAAAGTAATTGCTTTTTATTACGAAACCCGCCGAAACCCAGTCCCAGGTTCACTCCCCACAGGTGTACACTCCTCTGAGTCCCAGATTCACTCCCACGGCTGCCCTCTTTGTCAGGTTTCGGAAAAAACAACAACACCGTATTATAGTGCAAAACCACTATTCAGTGTCAGATACTGAATAGTACAAAACCACTATTCAGTATCAGATACTGAATAGTACAAAACCACTATTCAGTATCAGATACTGAATAGTGGAAAACCGCTATTCAGTATCTGATACTGAATAGTGCAAAACCACTATTCAGTATCAGATACTGAATAGTGCTAGCCTTTTTATATAACTTGACCTTGGTTTCCTCTTCCTCGTTTTTCCACCATTTTTCACTGTCCTACATATTTCATTAGGGTGCATCGGTTTCGTCATATCAGACCGAAAAAAAACCAACAGATTTTCCTTCTTTTGGTGACATTTAGTAGTTCTGGCATGACCTCCAGCTCTTTAAGTATGATGTTATTCGTTCTTCTTTCCATCCAGCTCAGCCTCATCATCTTTCTGTAAAACCACAATTCAGCGGAGTTTCTACGTTTGATCTTAAAGATCTGAAGAAGGGTATATGAAAGGTGCCAGACAAAGCAAGAAATAAAAATAGAAGAAAAAAAACCATCCCAAAAAATCAGTCTTTCCTAACTGGGGATCGAACCTCAGACCTTCTGATTTTACCGGTGAGACGTGCTACCATTATACTTCTGATCCCCAGTCGAGGTAGACTGATTTTTTGGGATGTTTTTTTTTTTCTTCTATTTTTCTTTCTTGCTTTGTCTGGTACCTTTCATACACACTTGTTCAGATCGTTATCTTACACTTGTACCTGCTCCTTAATTTCTTACGTTTGATCTTGAACACATTTTACAAAAGCCCGATGACAATGGGTGACCCACGTTCTCAAAACGGTGTTTTGCCGTGATGGCCCTGTTAAGATCAAATATCTCGTGTCATACGGGGTCAAATGTGTATTTTGATTTTCCTTTAAATTCAATTTACATTTCATTTCCCTTTAGTTAATTATTTCATTCTACGTTTTGCCTCGAATTTATTGTGACCTAAACTGTTTGAAAGAGATATTTCGTTCTAATATAATATCGCCTTCAATCAGTAACAAGTTAATTGATCGAACACAAAGCAGAACAATACGGCCACAAGGAGGTCTGATAATCTAAAATTGCTATATGGGTTCACTGTTGTGCGGCTATGTGGTCTTGTAATATGACACTCGCTTTCGGATCGGAAGGTCCTAGGTTCGAGCCTCGCTCGGCGCATAGTTGAGTCCTTGGAAAAGCCTCTTTACTCACATTCCCTCACCGTATTCAGGTGAAAAATGAGTACTTGATCATTCAGTTCACGAGGGATAAGTGGTTTAAAATATATAGAGTTAACTTTTACACTCAATAATTTAATGTTATATTCAACTTTGGTCTATATTGCTGTCCGTCCATTCGTCTCTCTAATACATCATCATTTTGTTTTTGCATATTCCTGGAGCAGTGTTTGTGTGTGTGTGTGTGTGTGTGTGTGTGTGTGTGTGTGTGTGTTGGTGTGTGTTTACACCAGTGTGTTCATATCACACCCCAAGAACCCATAATTTTGGCTGTCGCTCCGGGACATCCCTGATTTATATATATATATATATATATATATATATATATATATATATATATATATATATATGTGTGTGTGTGTGTGTGTGTGTGTGTGTGTATGTATTCTATCAGGGTTTGTCACGGAATATTCCAAGTCTCCTGGGTGCCAAGGTTTGCGTGATAATTTGGCTGCTTCTACTGAAGGAAGGCACCTTCGTAAATAAATGTTTTATATATAATTTGTAACCCAGCGTCTTGCAGCTCTAGGCGGGACAAGAACTCCACGCTTTGGTCTATTCACGAAACCATCATTATATTATCTTAATTATAATCGATCCCTCCCCATCTATATCTATCTATCTATTTATCTGTCTATCTGTCTATCTATCTATCTATCTATCTATCTATCTATCTATCTATCTATCTATCTATTTATCTGTCTATCTGTCTATCTATCTATCTATCTATCTATCTATCTATCTATCTATCTATCTATCTATCTATCTATCTATCTATCTATCTATCTATCTATCTATCTATCTATCTATCTATCTATCTATCTATCTATCTATCTATCTATCTATCTATCTATCTATCTATCTATCTATCTATCTATCTTTCTATCTATCTATCTATCTATCTATCTCTATCTATCTATGTAGTATCCATCTATGTACCAATTTACGTAGTATCTCTCTCTCTCTATTTATCCATCTATCTATCTATCGATCTATCTATCTATATATATCTATATATATATATATATATATATATATATATATATATATATATATATATATACCTATCTATGTAGTATCTATCTATCCATCTACCAATTTACGCAGTATCTATCGCTCTCTCTCTCTCTCTCTCTCTCTCTCTCTCTCTCTCTATATATATATATATATATATATATATATATATATATATAAATATATATATAAACTCCGTGAAAGTGTGTAACCAGTCCTCCAGACAATATGTAAACAATGAATAGGCTACATATTGAACCGTAAGGTGGATAACTATATTAGGAATAGGATCTATAGGCAGATTACAAGAAATAAAAGAGCAAAGAGGGATCATTTATAGTGACTACCAGCGTTAAAAAAAATAAGTGTGCCCTTCCGCCACGACATCAAAAGATATCGTCGCCTAGGCATTCCACGAAGGAATATAGATAATTCATCAAACGAGATGTCTTATGTCAACAGGAATCACCTATGTTGCTCAAGTGAGCAAATTGGAGAATATTAATCTCGTCCTCAGGACGACTGGTTTCACACTTCCAAGGAGATTGTAACTAGTATTTTGACAACACACTATTGCGTCCGGTCATCAGACCTGCAAATAAGTACACATCGGGCATCACAGTTATGAATTATGATTAATTCTTAAAAGACTTTGATTTGTATTTTAAATAGGTGCACATACGAAAGTATATGTATTTCAAAACTCTATCGGCAAAAGATAATAAATAAATAAATAAATAAGAATGTCAAATTTGGAATTCGGCTCAAGAATTTCCTTTATTCATCCCACAAGGGAAATTTGTCTCTAGGGTTTATTTCAAGGGAAGACTGCCGCAATGCAGCGCCGCAAATTGAGCTAGGGCGAGGTGACTTGCTCAAGGCTACACAGCGCAGCGGCGGGTGATCGAACTCGGTACCTTTCGGGTACGAAGCAAAGACCGTACCGCTGAGCCACGCTGCCTCCTTTGGCAAGCCCGGTCAGCAAGAACGTTTTTGTAGCCTACTCGATGGTTATGGCAAAGAAATAATCAAATACTTGTTCCAGTCGTCAGCGTCGGAATATTTCACAAGGTCACGCCAGACCCAATCTCCGTTATATTGTGTTTTGTTGCCTGGCTTAGCATGAGCTTTACGTGCTTCCATTTCAGAAATGACATTACTATTCAACCCATTTTCATGACGGTTGTAAATTCAATATCATCTAGATTAAACGTTTAATGGGCATGATATATTTGTCTTCATTTTGTGTGTGTTTTTTTTTTTTGTTTCTTCGTCTCCTTGTTTATCGAACCCGCCCACCCGCCCAAAAAAACAACAACAACAAAAACAACAAAAAAAAAAACCCCAACAAAACAAAAACCAAATTTGTCGTTGTCATGCCATAATCATTTTGATGAAGCTTTTTAAGACTTTGACATATTCTATAATCTTGCAATTATCTGTGCCGCATTTAGTAAATCATCGACTAATTTGAGCCTGAGCCTTTTAAATAACATGATATTCAGCAAATGTGCTCAAATCACTGTCCAAGGGATCACAAGCCAACAGCAACACCAAACGTATGGGACGATTTATGACGTCTAAAAGGGCATTTTTTACAATTGTGTCGAGAGTAACAACGTTTTTATCAGCCAGGGCAATGTGGTCAAGTGCTTAGGACATTGCATTGTAAATCGGAAGGTGCCGGGTTTGAGGATCTCTCCATGCACTTCGCCTTTTATTTTCTTGGACAAGATAGTAGTAGTAGTAGCGTATGGCTACACCTCCAAATTCGTTTCGTCAACCCAGCTTCGAAAGTCTTCCTCCGCCCTAAGGACGGTTTCATAGCCACCATTAAGTTTAGTTACTGGGAGGACGATGTGATCGCTGGTCTCTGGGGCTGCCTGACATTTCCGGCAGGTATCACTGTTCCCAAGTTTCCATCTGCACATATTGATGCAGTTCTGCCATGTCCAGTTAAGAGGCGCCTTGAGGAAACCCAGTATTTCTTGGCTTGTGGAATGCAGGCACTCTTTTATTTGGATCTTTTATTATGTTTCCTCCTCTTGATGTTTCCCTGTTCCACATTTCTCTCCAGTTTTCCTCCACACTAGACAAGATAACCAACCTCCAATTTGTTCATCTTAGACAAAATGATGGAAGATTCCTGTCGACATCAGACCTTTGTTTGATGGATTACCTATATTTCTTCATGGAATGGCTAGGCGACGGCATCCAGCGAGGTCGTTGCTGGGGCTTAATTTAAAATAAAAGAAAACATCTGAGTTCGTAACAAAAATGTAAGTAAAGACCCTTTCCTAAGGTTTCTTTATTATTGCGTCAACCAAAACAGGACTAGAATCAGGGACCTACCGTCCCGAAGGTGAGTGTCATACCACTAGACCACAAAACTGTGGAATAAGAGACGAATGTTGTCGTCATTTCATGACACTTTTTCAATAAATATGGAGGAGTGATAATATACCAAATCTAATGAATTTCTCGTGATAAAAAAAAACTATCTTGGATCTTAACCGATGCCCTCCTTCATTTTTCAATGAATTTTGTGTAATATTCATCTTTTGCTGATATCAATGAGGAAGGGAAAATATAAAAATAAAAGAAATCAAAGAAATCAAGGAGCAGGCACCAGTATAAGATAAAGATCTGAACAAGTCGACTGATTTTTTGGGAGGGTTTTTCCTTCTATTTTTCTTTCTTGCTTTGTCTGGCACCTTTCATACACACTTGTTCAGATCTTTATATGAAAATCCAAAACATCCATATTATTCGTCTCTCAAATAATACATTGAAGCTGCCTTTCACCTACACCTCCACGAGAAAATACCAAATTCTAATTCACCCAGGTCGATGTCCTCTCTGACGAACGCTAGCAAAGTTCTAGAGTTGGCTGCCAGGCCAGCGGGAAATGAATGAATCATATAATCATCGTTATTATCGTTCATAAGATTTCTTGTTTTGTTCCTTGATTCTCTACATTGTTGATATACGATATCGGAGAAGCACAAAATAGTCCCTCCATTCGTCTCTGTAATAAATGGATGCTATCAATCAACTTCAGCATTTTATTATTTTTATTTTCGTGCTCCAAGCCACAATATCTCCATTGTTTGGAAAAAATGATACAAAACTTGTGATTTTTGTAATGTTATTCTTATTGCTTTGAAGGGCGATAACCCAAGCCCGAGTCTAAAATCTGGAATCCGTGCCAAACTCTATGAAATTAATCTTTTTATATGTTGAGGCAAATTTCATCTTTATTAATCTGCCGAATAGAGCAAAGTACACCATATAACGAAAACGCTATTAATTTTTTTCTGCAGCATTGATGTAAATATTTTATTTACAAAATTTAGATTCGTCTGTCGTCATAATGGGACGTTCATTCCCAAAGTGAATAAAATACCGTAGTATGGAATCTCAGACGCACAGTTCCATCGATTACAATCGAGGTGTACACATTACGCAGGTCTGACATCCGAACCCACTTATGAACCTAGTTTAACATTGTTGTAGTGGACAATATTTTGCATCATTTTTAATCCTGTCCTTACCAACCATAGGGAAATCGTTACATTCGTTACGATGCAACCGACAATTTTCTTTTTCTGATTTCTTTTGTACATCACTAAATTTAAAGAAATGCTTTGGTTACAGCTATTAATAGTAAACATTGTGTTGTCGAGCTCACTTGTTACTTTTTTTTGAGTAAGAAAAGTCTATTTTTGTGTTACGGCGGACTTCGTGATTGGAGTCCATTGAACATAATATAACTCTAAAGGTGAATTTGTGTGTGTTTATTCGACTTGTTAGTGATGTAATTTGTGTTAGATCATAATCTGATGCCATGTTTTTTCGAACTAAATTGTGTTTTTTGAAGAAGGAATGAATAGAGACTGAAAAACTCGATTTGACGCCCACAATCACGGCAAGCGTCCATAGAGACTGCGCAGCCATATTTATTCTTATTTATTATTTTTGTGTAAGGTGGGAGTGTATTTTCCGTGGAAATTCTAAAAATAGCTGGTAAGGAGAGAGTTAAAAATAATTTTCATTACAACAACGAGCCCATTAGGAATTGGGTTATAAGACCTGCAAATAAGTGCTGGTTAGAATATATAGACTTGGCACATTGAATGTTTAATACAAATCTAAAATGATGATTCAATGAATTCTGCCGAAATAATTTTTTTTTTAAATGATAACAAGTACACTTTATTAATCCCAACTATAAAAGAAAATATGTTTCTTACATTCTTGCCATAAGAATTTTCAAAGCGATCCATAGAACACAACATCCACTGCAAAAGACTGTGAACTGTGGAAGGGACTGACAAAATATGATTAGAGAGGCAGCTGAGGTCCCGATCAGATGATGAGGAAGCGACAGGCCTTAACTCACTAAATCAGTCATGTTTCTTACATTCTTGCCATAAGAATGTTTAAAGCGTTCTATAGAACACTTTGAAATTCCACCAACAGTTTATAATCTGTGATTGCTTAAATTCATTTTTTTCCCTGTAGAAATGTGGCTTATTAAATGTCGTTGAATGTCATATTTGTATTGAAAAACAGGTTTGACAATTTCACTGTTAAACTGTTTTTGTAAATATGTGTAAGAGTTACTTATCCTAACGAAAATGAAAAAGCAAATATTGCATTCTTCCATACAATCCCCTTATATCTCCATATTCTTTGCTTCACTCCAGTTGTTCTTTATCATGCCAGGTCCTCACAGGTCCTCACCAGTGTTAAATTTTTTTTTTGTCTGTGGTCATCACATAGTAGATTTTGTTCCCTTCAATATTGATTGTCAAGTCAATTTTGAAAGGAATTCAGATCATCATCATCATCATCATCATCATCATCATCATCATCATCATCATCATCATCATCATCATCATCATCATCATCAAATTCTCAATGACTTCGTATCTGCATTGATAACTAAACACGCCTTTTAGTTTACTGTTTAAATTTAACGATTAATTTCGTAAATCTTAAACCATTCTATAATCCAACCGTTACCAAATTGTAACTACGGTATGATAAACCTTTTCTGCGAACTTATTACCATTTCCAATAACCGGGGGGGGGGGGGCGAGAAATCAAACAAATTACATTTTTACATAAACCTTAAGTGGTTTCCAATACGCCCAGATAAAAGTGCAACTATAACTCAAACCTTGACCTCCTATAAGTAAATATCATTTACCATCATGTTGAATGACAACAGTTTACTTTACACCTTCAAACACACAAACACACACACACAAACAAACTAACACACACACCAACACATACACAAACACAATAAATAGATTTAAGTTACCTTACCTGTCCAGTATTTAGCTACCCATTAACAACTGTGGTTTTAGATCGAGTCAGTGGTTTGGTGGGAGGATGTCCGACCGAAAGTGTTTAATGGAGGAATATTAGTCTTACCGGACTCTCTGGGCGCAGAGCTCATTTAGTGTCATTTTCCGTGTTTCCACCCAGCTCTTCATTATTCCATTGCTAGGGTTTTGATTAACGTCTGTCGCCTCCATCTCGCCACTATTACCATCCACTGATAAAATACGTATTTATTTCAATTTGGTCATCAGTTTTTAACTCCTTGTATATCGATGGATCAAATTGGTCCCCTTCTTTCAAAAAAGCACGAAATTTGAGATGTATTTCTGTTGTGTTTTTTTTTTTCGTTTAGTTCTTGATGAAGTGTTAGTTTTTGGACGTTATTACTACTAAAGTATCATCAAAATGCTTTGGTATATAACAAATACTTTTCTGACCTATATGAACATTAAGCGTTTTGTTGTTTCACTGCAGAATGCTTAACATTTCAGTCTTGGAAATATCCAACTGGACGAAATTATAATAAGCATGTCGGGAGGACGAGCGACAAAATTGGACTGAGAAATTTTCTTTGGTTTTGGTTGGACGAATTTGGTAAATTTGTGGGAGAGATTGGTGGGTACCCGATTTATAAGAAGTTAGCAATCAAACTTGTGTGCGTTTGTGTGTAGTTAGAATGGATCACATGAATATTCATTTTATTGTTTCATATATTTCGATGAAATTAAATGTTTTGGTAAAAAGGAAGTAATAATTGTCGTTTTATGGCAACTGAGATTGAGGTTGTTTGAAAGGTAGGTAAATAAAATGTGTACAATAACAACGTTCTTTATTTAAGATACAAATTGATTTTGCCTTATGTATTGTGATATTCGAGTGGTAATATCATATTTTGTTAAATTATATTAAATTATACTGTATATATATATATATATATATATATATATATATATATATATATATATATCTATATATATATATATATATACATATTTATATATATATATGTATATATATACATATATATATTATATATATATATATATATATATATATATATATATATATATATATATATATATATATTATATATTCATTTCCGACATCTCCAGAAAATAAGTATGGTCACATAAAGTGCTTATTGATATAAATGCCATAAACCAAGTACGTTTTTTATTAATTCAAATACATTTCGGTTGGCACATAATGAAGTCTACCTTCAATACGGCTGTAATCTAAAACACATCTCAAATTTCTTGGCCGTAAAACTCGTCCTTCAAATATCGATTGATCAAACTTTTATTTAGTTTTCTCGCCAAAATATTAAAGTTTAAATCGGGATTTTATTTCCAGAGTACAACGGGGTACTCATACCTATCAATAACACCCTTGTTGAAGTTCTTCTTCGTTACCTTGCTTCCATGTTTTCAGTTTTCTTCCGCTATCAATTAAAATTAGCGAAACCTCGTATCTAATCTACACACACCTGCATGGTAAAAATGTAAAAGTCAGTTAATACCAAACTGAAACCTGCCAAATCGGTGTATCTACATTACTCAACTGACCTTAGATGTATTATATTTTGTCCTGATTTTTACTCAAAGAAGACGATTCTCTCTGATCGATGAAAAAAAAGTTGTTACAAGTGCTAGGAGGACATTATATATTCTTATAAAATATAGTGTTGGGGTTTAAATTGTACCTGTTGTTAAATTCTTGCCAACGAGTACAGAATTACTGCCAAATAAAAAAAAAACCTATAAAACTTGTTTTATCGATTGATATACAATTAACTTGCAAATGTTTTTTTATAAAGTAATTCTATCACCCGTGACGCAAAGGATTATTTTTAAAATATGCAAGAGCATAATGATGGGACATTTGATTATCTATCAAATTTTCTAGGATTTATGATCGGTCATTTGACATTGGCGATTATTGTCTGCCATAATCATTTGCGCGCACACACATATTCTATTACTGGATAGCTTTTGATTGTTATTGGTTCAAAAGATTCATCTCGATCTATGTTAATTTTCACAATACAGTGGTATCATATTTGAAATAGATATGAGTGTATGTTCGTAAAAGCCTTCATTTTTTTTCTGCAAAGATTGCGGGTTATCCAGTTATTACCTAAAATTTGATTTATTTCCTCAAAAAGTGCAAGTGATATGCAGCCTTCCTCTTTGGAAGTATTACACTTGGTCGGTGACCGAATTTGTACAAACCCATTCCCCGTTGTCTAAGCGTTCCAGCCTTCAGTAAACAATGTATAATATGCATTGTCCATTCGTCGTGCTCTGTCAATAAAAATAGAAACAAAAAATAAAAAGCAAAAATAAACAAAGCAAAAAAAAAGCCCACAAAAAACAATAAAACAAAACAATTTTTTGAAAAAGAATAAAACAAACAAATACAAAAAGAAAACCGTGTATTATGCAAATGGCATCGTGTGAAATGGAGATGCGGATTGATGTGTCGTGCTGACAGGACATTTGGGGAGGTAGGGTCTAGATATATATTTTTTGTATCATTCAGAGAAAATCGCAACTCTTACATTTTTTGAGTGAGTTAAAGAGAAAAATGCTTTATTGAACAACAACCCCGACTATTTCGGAGGTTACATTTTTCCACTGTGATACCAATAAATCTAATAGTCAAGATAGCAGTCACTTATTTTCTACCCAGGTGTCACTTAGTAGTTTTTGAAAGTCGTCTCTCAATACTCTTCAACATTCGTAACGTCACTTCCTTCCTAATGACGCATGGTAACTTAGTAACACTGGCTCTAAACTATCGGAACAATGGCGGACGCCCGTATGAAATATTTCTCCGGCGAGCATAAAGGGTATCCAGAGGGAAAAAAAAAAACAACATAAATTTGATCATGTTTTGACTTTTACAAATTCTGATCACAAGGCATATGAAAAGTTCTAGCCAGCATGAAAAATAAAAAGTAATGATTTTCTTTGTTTAGAACCAAGATGGCCGCCGTTGCCGGGCGGCGTGACATCAGACTATTGAATCGTATTGGAGCTTTGTGTAACGTATTGATAATATTATATTACAAACGTGAAATGATTTTATGTATATATTAGATTCCATGTTTATTAAAAGGTCTGCTCACTATTTTCTTTCATATTTTCGATTAATAATGGATCTACACAAATGTCTTTGTCCTCGTTTTCTCGTGTCCAACTTTTGTATTTTGTGATGCAAGCGAGGGTTTACCGCGGAGATGCATACCTCGATGAAGAATATAGGCATTGAATTCGTTTCAGATATCGGGTAAACCCTTTTTATCACGTCTGATCGGGAATCAGGTCTCAGGTTCGATCCTCTGTCGAGGCAGGCTGATATTTTTGGATTATTTTTGTTTTGTTCTTAAAGTGTCAGTGCATGACAAATCAGTCGGATGGTGAAAAGGTTTGAACTGAGATATTGCCAAGTTTAGTTAGAAGGTCAATTTTTATATAAAAAAAGAGTTCTTGTCATATTTTATTAAATTAACCCTTTTTGTACATCTTCGGGAAATATCAAAGCTTAATTTCACTTCTGACCATCTTTTTTACAGCTAGTCAAATTGAAAAAGTATGAAATTTGAGAAAAGTTGCTGGATACCGTTCCCATACATCTGACCATAACTTCATGAATAATCACCAGATTTCCTTCAAATAAAGATTAAAATGCTATGGGTAGCATATTCTTTCAGAAAATGGAATAAAATGCGAATCCAAAAGTTTCACCTTCCGACTGATTATGTCATGCACTGACACCATCTTTCTGCTTTGCCTGCTCCCTAATCTGTTATTTCGATAACGGTTGTGTGGGCTTGTGGCATGACACTCGCTTTCGGATCGGAAGGTGCTGGGTTCGAGCCTTGCTCGGCGCATAGTTGAGTCCTTGGAAAAATCTCTTTACTCACATTCTCTCACCGCACTTAGGTGTAAAATGAGTACTTGGTCGTTAACAGCATTGTGTTTGTTGGGAAAAAATTGTAATATCGCTTAACAGACGTCATGTCTCGTCCTCTATGTTAAGTCAGGGACCCCTTGTAAAGAGCTTTTGAACACGTTTAGTGGATATTGCGCTTTATACAAGCTCAACTTTATATTTCCAAGTATAAAATATCTCTGAAGGATTAATTTTAATTACTCATCCAATATCATTTCTTCTTCTTCTTTACTGGTACAAAGCATATATTTTATGTGCAGCCCGAGGAAGAAAAAAAAACCCAAGAAGACGTCTAGACCCAAGAAGAAATCTTTCTCGGCACGCGAACGCCGTATTAATCCTATAAATATCCACGCCTCATTACAGATTTATTTTGTAACAAAAACAAACGTATGGCTAAAAATAGATCACGAAGCATAAATTAATTGCCAAACCTTCGTGATAAGATGGTTTAAATCATTTCTGTTCTTTGTGCAATCTGCCGCTATCGGTGCAACAGCTTTGGCTTATGGGTTCATGTTTATCCCTTCCTTCTCCTGATCAAAGTCACAACATTTAACGGTTAGTCACTCCATATTTCCTTTGTTTTTCTCAACACGAGACGACATGCCTGTATAGTTTGTTTATAACCATTTGTTCAAGACTGTGGAGATTTATTCGACGGCTTGGAAAAGGAGCGGGGAATGAAAATTGATGAATCACGCACGCACAAAGACAAGAGTGTTTAAGTAAAAAAAAAAATTCTCTTCCCCAAAGGTGGCCCTTCACCTCAATCTGGTGTTATGTCGAGGCAAACTAGATGACATAAAGCGTGGGCTTCTTAGAGTTAAAATAATCAGATAAGCAAATTTATTGAAATTTGAGCTTTTATATAGCGCAATATCCACTAAATGTGCTCAAAGCGCTTTACAAAGGGTCCCTGACCAACAGCAACATATCACACGTAGAACGAGACATGACGCCTGTTATGCGCTATTACAATTTTACTGACAGAACAATGCTGTTAACGGTCAGGTACTCATTTTACACCTTTTCCAAGGACTCAACTAAGTGCCAATCGAACCTAGGACCTTCCGATCCGAAAGGAATGTCATACCACAAGGTCACATAGCGCAAATTTTTAGAGGTTTTTATTTTCGATTTTTAACCCGGTAACTGCCGTGCTCTGGAAAGACAAGTATTTTTTTAAAAATTGGCCAGAAAAGTAGTCCTTCAAATATCTATCAATTTAAATGGCCCTCATCTTGGCAAAAACGTTATTATTTCTTGTACAACCCACGTAATGATACTATGCGTTTAGTTGAAATCTTCACAACTTCCGCCAGTCGTATATCACGTACCAACACACAAAACTGTGTGTATCCTGAAACGATTAGTCTGACTAAAAAATTATATTTTAGTGCGAACTGCTTGTAAATATGGCTGTCTAAAAGCAATAACAAAGAGCTGAGTGACGTCAAATTCGTTCCTTCTATATGGAAAATAAGTAGAATTATTAGAGGATAAAAAAAATGAAAGCACTAAGACACTAAGGACAAGTTTTAAATAATAATCCAATTACAGATTTGTTTATCATTCTTCCAGGTCAACAACCTTCTTTGTATTATTTATGACCTTATTAGTGTTGAGTTTTCTCATAGCAAGATAATTTATTGATTAAATAAATAATCACCATCATAAATCGAATGACCGATTTTGTGTTGCTTTGTGGTCTGTGAGGCTTTTTGTGGTTTTGCACTATGGATCTCGCCTTTGGACAGATGCATATACGAGATGGACGTCGGTTTGGACGAATTCAATCCCTGGAGGGGGCGGTGATATACACTCCTCAAAACTAGGTGAAAAGTTGCCAGGCTTCTCCATCAGTAAGAGGAGACACTGGGTGGTAGCGAATCGGCTTCGGTCGAGAACGTGCCTCACGGCAAAATCGCTTCATCAGTGGAGACTTCCACCTGTCCAACATGTACCCGATGTGGGATAGAGCCCGAACCCGCAGAGCATCTAGTTGAACGGTGTGTTGTGGCGAAGCTTCCGGGCGGGTTTGCGACGGTGCACGAGTACGGTAAAGAATTTGCAGATTGGGTCGATCGTCATAACATAGTAGAGTGAGCACCATTAGAAGCTGCTGCCTTTGGTTCGTTAGGTCCAGGGATCGAGTCCCCATCTAAGCCTTGTAAAATTGAGTCCTCAGAAAAGGCTCTTTACTCACATTCAGTCATTGCACTCGGGTGAAAATGAGTACCTGGCCGTGAACAGCGTTGTCTCTGTCGAAAACAAAAATGTAATATCGCCTTTCAAGCGACATGTCTCGTCCTACGTGATAAGTGTTGCTGTAGGCTTTGGACACCTTGTAAACACTGTGAGGACGTTTAGTGGATATTGCGCCATGTAAATGCTCAAGCTTTGTTTTTGTTTTTGTTTTTGCTCTATAGTAATTTCCTTCTTTTTAAATCATTCCCCCTCTCTATTTATATATATACATATACGAGCATCTAGTTGAACGGTGTGTTGTGGCGAAGCTTCCGGGCGGGTTTGCGACGGTGCACGAGTACGGTAAAGAATTTGCAGATTGGGTCGATCGTCATAACATAGACTTAGATGGGGACTCGATCCCTGGACCTAACGAACCAAAGGCAGCAGCTTCTAATGGTGCTCACTCTAGATCTCGTATATATATATATATATTATATATATATATATATATATATATATATATATATATATATATATATATATATATCTCACACTCTATATCTCTCTCTATCTCTATCTCTCTCTCTATCTATCTATCTATCTATCTCTCGCTCTATCTATCTATCTATCTATCTATCTATCTTTCTGTCTCTATCTATTCCTCTCTCTTTATTAAAAAAATTCCTCTCTTTCTATCTCTCTCTCTATCCCCCCCCCCCCCTCTCTCTATCTCTATCTCTCTCCCCCTCTCTTTCTCTCTCTATCTATCTATATATCTTTCTGTCTCTATCTATTCCTCTCTCTCTCTATTAAAAAATCTCTCTCTTTCTGTCTCTCTCTCTGTCTCTCTCTCTCTCTCTCTCTCTCTCTCTCTCTCTGTGTGTGTGTGTGTGTGTGTGTGTGTGTGTCTTCCTGTCTTCTCTCTCTCTCTCTCTTTTGTCTTTCAATATCTTCGGATACGCTCAATATTGAGAAGAAAGCCTATTATTTTTTGTTCGTAGGCAGTTCACGAAACGCTTACATAATAGTTGTGGTGATTGAGTTATTTGGTTAGTTAGTGTCTCTGGTTTATACCACAACATCTACTAACGGTTATTTTTTTGGATTATACATTATTTTTTACCCAACACCAATGATGAAAGGAACTGAATAAGCCTGAGAAACTTAACAAGAACAGCCAGATGGCATTAGGCGAAACTAACCATGCATAACCCGGCTTTCGTGACTCAATTACGTGTAAAGTTTGGATTGAATCACAATTGAAACCATTGGCACCCAGGGTGGTAGGAAGTGTTATTGCTTGAAAATCTCGCTTGACTTATTTATTCAAGGGGTGGTTGTTGGATGTGGGGAAATGGGGGGAGAAGTTGGGGGGGGGGGGGGGGGGGGGGGGGGGGAGGAAGGACTGGGCGTTAGGAGTGATTTAGCTAACTGGCATCAATTCGATCAAGAGATAGCTTTGAAGAAAATACTTTTATTTAACTTTTGTCGTTATTATTGGCCGTGATCCATCGATATTTTCTATAGATAGTTCGAAGTTGACGTCACTCAGGGCTTTGTTATTCTTTATTTCTATCCGCTTTTATGAGTAATTCTCACTAAACTGTATCAATCTGACTATAAACGATCATGGTTAAACATAGTTTTGTGTGTTGGTCCGTTATCCTTCCGAATGTTGGCAAAGCTATAGATAGAATGAAGTTGACGTCAATCGGGTCTTTGTTATTGTTTTTTGCCATCCTCGTTACTGAGAAGTTCTCACTTAACTGTATTATCCGGACTACAAAAGTTCAAGGTTACACATAGTTTTGTGTGTTGGTCCATTATACTTCTGGATGGAATGTTATGAGAAGTTCACAACATTGCCATCCGGAAGCATAACGGACCAAAGCACAAAATTGTGTGTAATCATGATCGTTTATAGTCTGGATAATACAGTTTAGTGAGAATTACTCATAAACACGGATGGCAAAAAAAATAAAATAACAAAGACCTTAGTGACGGCAACTTCGAACTGTCTATAGATAGAACATTAAATGATGTCACTCAGTTTTTTGTTATTGTTTTTAGCCAGTAACGAGTCGTTCTCATTATATTGTATTTATCAGACGATAAACGTATAAGGTTACAGATAGTAATAATGTTGGAACATTATATTCGGCTGGCGAAATATATGCATATATATATATATATATATATATATATATATATATATTATATATATATATATATATGTATATATATATATATATATATTTATATATATATATATATATATTTATATATATATATATATATATATATATATATATATTTATATATAAATGGGATCACTCACTTGTGGCCAAAACATATGTTTCTGTGGCTTTCATCCACGTCGTCAGTTGGCATATTGTCCGTAGAATAATTTTATTTCCTTTGAGATCGATGTTGACATTTTTGTATCCTTAAATCCGTTGTGTTGTTGGTTTAGTGGTGATTGGTGTTGATGTGTAGTGACATTGTTGTAGTGTGCTCTCATTGTTTATATGTGTGTGTGTGTGTGTGTGTGTGTAAATGTGTGTGTGTGCGTGTTTTGTGTGTGGTGTACAGATAGTATGCGCTTGGCTAAGAAGCTCATAACATTGCCATCCGGAAGTATAACGGACCAACACACAAAACTGTGTGTATCCATGATCGTTTATAGTAGTGCCGCGCTGAAGACCGGTCTAGACCGCGGTCCGACGGTCTTTTAGCTGTGAACCGAAGATCGGTCCCAGAGGGGAAGATCGGCGGCGGTCCTCACTTCTTATCACCTTTCAACTCAACTAGTGCGGGGCGGTCCTTGCAAGGACCACGGTCCTACGGTCTCGCGCCATAGCCTACTACTTCCCCAGCGATTCGTTGCTTCGGTTGCCTATCTTCCACCAATCACCACCCATCCCACTTAATTAATCGCACCCACCCCCCTTTGCCATACACTAAACGACACAGACGACCATACAGGCAGACGACCACCAACCTCCACTCCGCAAACCGCCCTTTCGTGTGTGAGATGGGGGGAACAGGAGGCGCACGCCTTGGAC
>NC_088361.1:44451095-44471095 GCF_034508935.2 Berghia stephanieae
TTATTTACTTGGATATCTATTTAATGTAATTTACAAAGTGTCAGTCCTGATACCAGGTTTGTGTTCCTTGCTTAAGCCACTTCGTGTCACCAATATGATTCAATAGTCTGATGTCACGTCCGCCTAGCAAGGAGCAGCTTGGTTCTAAACAAAGAAAATCGGTAATTTTTATTCTTCACGCTGGCTAGAACTTTTTCACGTGTCATGTGATCAGAATGTATAAAAGTCAAAACATCATCAGATTTGTAATGTTTTTCTCCTCTGGATACACATTTATGCTCGTCGGAGAAGTATTTCATAAGGGCGTCCGCCATTGTTCCGATAGTTTAGAGCCAGTTACTAAGTTACTCTGCGTCATTACGGGGGAAGGGACGTCACGACTGTTGAAGCGTATTTCAGACCGAAGCCATCATTAACTTATAACCTGACACGAAAACCCACCAAGACCGAAGCCATCGTTAACTAACAGCCTTACACTGACCGAAAAATGACTTTAATAGACAATTCATTGGCCGCAAAAGAAAACAATCGTGAGTTGTATTCAATAGTTCAACCAATGGAATCACTTGTTTCCTTGAGCTCTGCTAACAACAACTCACTAGACATAGACGCTGCACAAACCTTTATAATGACGTCAAACTGTAAGTCCTAGCGGGTTCGAGCGTAGTCATCGTAAAGTTATAGCCTGACACTGACCGAAACATAACGTCAAAAGACAAGTCATAAGCCACAAAGGAAAACAAGTCGTGGGTTGTATTCAATAGTTCAACCAATAGGATCAATTTTTTCCTTGAGCTCTACTAACCATAACTCACTTGACGCTGCACAAACTTTAAAAATGACGTGAAACTGTAAGTCCTAGAGGATTCTAGTGTCAGGCTATATGTTAACGATGGCCACTCCAAGACCCATATTTTTACGTCACTTTTAGGTTTGTGGACCGCCTAGTGAGTGCTCTTTGGTAGTGGCCAAGGAAACAAGGGATCCATTGGTTGAACTGTTGAATACAACTTACGATTTGATTTCTTTTGTGGCCAAAGACTTGTCTTTTGACTTCATTTGTTGGTCATTATCAGGACATGAGTTTACGAAAGCCACGCACTGACCAACATAAGTGACGTCAAAAGACAAGTCTTTGGCCACAAAAGAAAATAAATCGTGAGTTGTATTCAACAATTCAACCAATGCGATCACTTGTTTCCTTGATCACTACTATCGACAACTCACTAGGTGGTCCACAAACCTAAGAATGACGTGAAAAATATGGGTCTAAGTGGGTTTTTGTATCAGGCTTTTAGTTAACGATGGTTTAGACACGTTTCATTTTGAACTCTACAAGACTAGAAACAATAATCACTGAACTACTACCATTGCCATTTCCTGACGTAAATATGACGGTATTATCAACATTCGAGTCTCGAATAGAAGTCTCCAAGTAGACAGTGATTGATGTGTAATGATATATTAAAACAAGATTTCATCAATAAAATACATAGACAACACACTGGCTTGTAAAACAAAATGAAATAGAGTCAAACAAATCCAAGCTATAATTTATTTTTAGAGATGACATTTTGTTTCCAATCAAAATTGTTTCACGTCTCAATATGATAGGAAGTTTCATTTAAATTCCAAGACTGTCAATCTTTTGGATGGAAAATAATGTGGCCATTCGTATTTTAACATTATTTTATACAATGATAATATTATGTAGCCACCACTGAAAAATTGAATCTGTTGGAAAATTTTTGAAACCAGACATAGTTATTAGCTTATTTTGAAAAAATTGAAAATACTTATACTGCACAATAAGAGTAAAGATGTTACATAATGAAGTACTGAAGCAAACAAACGAGGGAGACATTGTACACAAGAAGTTATTCTCCACCATAACAAGTAGAAAGTAACCCCTAGTTTCATATTTGTTGCTGTCAATCCACTTTCCATCACCTAATTTATCCCGTCATTATACCGCTTTGAGGCGGTGGGTCACATTTGGAGATTTCGGGCTACATTTAAATATTGACCGACCAGTTGTTTACATTACTTATAGTTATCCTTTTCCCGAAAATCTAGGGTAAATGTATTTTTTACGGTTTTGTACGCTCCCTGAACGTTTTCAGATTTTATCAATTTTCCCTTATAGATAGATCGAAGTTGACGTCACTCATATCTTTGTTATTGTTAGCCAAGCGCACACTATCTATAGTGGTAGGTTTCGCTCTTAATCATCTAACACGTTCATGGAATACAAAAGGTTTGTATGGTGAGGTTGGGATAAGAGAGAGGATAAGAAAGAGAGTGAGAGATAGAGACGGTGTGTGTGTGGGGGGGGGGGGGGGGATAGCGAGAGAGAAACGGAGAGAGAGAAAGAGAAACGGAGAGAAAGAAAAAGAGAGAGAAAGAGAGAGAGAGAGGGAGGGAGGGAGAGAGAGTGAGAGAGAAAGAGAGAGAGAGAGGGAGAGAGAGAGAGAGAGAGAGAGAGAGAGAGAGAGAGAGAGGAGAGTAGAACATTCTAATAATGCTTATTTAATAAATTTCTTTTACAACTTACATTATAATAAACGAAAAATAAATAAATACCGTTTCGGATTTCTAAAAAAAGAGGAGGAAACAAGAAGACTTTAGCAGCAGATCACCAAAACTAATTCACGCAATAGCAACAAACAAAACAAATATATAAATGACTCTTTTGCTATTTCAAGACCTCTTCTGTGGAGCCCAGACTTTGCCAATTCCCAGGAATAGAGTGACCACGAATTCATCAGACCGGGCACAAATCACGGTAGTTGTTGAACAAAGTCGTTGTCATTCGTTTGCAGTTTGCGAACCTGTTCTCAGACACTGCTCTCTGCGGATTAGTTCGTACGCCGCACTCACCGAACCCGAATAATTTTTAAAATATTGTGGCAAGCAAACCTATTCACAAAAGTGTGCTTGGAGTACGCGAGAGATAATGGCTTAAACTTGAAACCAGACAGCAATTACATTCTCAATTTTTCAACAACAAAACAAAAGTTGAGCTTTTATGTATTGCAACATCCACTAAACGTGTTCTAAGCGCTTTACAAAGGGTCCCTGACCAACAGCAACACGTAACATGAAGAACGAGACATGACGCCTGTTATGCGATAATACAATTTTTCCGATAGAGACGACTCAGTTAACGGTCAGGTACTCATTTTACCGATAACCGTCCAATCCGAAACCACAAGACCACATAGCCGCAGTCTAGATGCAAATAATATAATATTATAAAAATTAAATTAAAATAGTTAGGACTACCAAATCAGTTCTTCTTTATGCAGCGCAAAACCATTGCTTGATGACCGTCACCATTCGATTATTCGTTTCTGTTTGCAAATGCAGAGATATGATCTTTAAAGGTATTCGAACAATTTAGCCGCCTGACCGTTCCAACGTTATGTTAAATGAGATGTTCTGGCGATGCCTACCAACAAAATCTTAGTGTGGAAGACGCACTCCTCACAGTGATGCATTCAATATCAAATCACTTGGATGTTTCACCCGCCAACTACTGCCGAATCCTATACGTCGATTTTTCGTCTGCCTTTAATGCCATGAAAACCAACATATTAATCAGTAAACTGCATGCTCTAAACCTTCCCCATTACCTCATCAACTGGTATAACAACTTTCTCATCGATCGCCCCAACATGTCAGAGTAGGCTCAAATATATCATCAGTAAAAACTCTTTCAAACGGATGCCCACAAGGGTGTGTAAGCTCACCTCTACTTTACATCCTCTATACAAACGATTGTGTGGCTAGCTTTGATAACTGCCAACTCATCAAGTATGCTGATGACACCGCAATACTCGGCCTGCTCAATGATTCCGTCTCCGAATTTAAATACACTGAGCAAGTTAGTAAATTCAGCAAATGGTGTGCCGATAACTGTCTAGAGCTCAATGTAACAAAAACAAAGGAACAACTGTTTGATCACAGAAAAATAGGAAAAAGAGCAAGACAAATAACAAAAATTAACAATCAGGCGGTTGAAACTGTTGAAACGTTTAAATACCTTGGTGTAATTATAGATAACAGTCTAAGATTTGAATCGCACACCAACAATGTCATCAAAAAATGTAACCAGCGCTTGTATATACTCAGAAAATTAAGGTCTTTCAATGTGAACAGAAAGACCATGATACAAATCTACAAGTCATTAATATTGAGTATCGTTTCGTTTGGCATCACAACGTGGTATGGAAGCTGTGGAACAAAAGAAAAATCCAAACTACATAGAACCCTCAGAGAGGCTTCAAAAATAATTAACACAGACCTTAGAAGCCTTGACACAACTTATATTAATGCAGTTGAGAAGAAATCTTTTAACATTATCAACGAAAAGAGGCATCCGCTGAACGAAAAATTCCAACTTCTGCGCTCCGGAAGACGGTATCTAGAAGCAAAATGTCGGACAAATCGACATAAGACAACCTTCATTCCAACCGCCATAAAATTAATTAACAAATCTTCTGTGGAAAAATGAGACAACCAATGAAAATAACGAGAAGCAGTGTCGTGAATCATCATCATCGACATTGCCGCCGTCGTTATCATCATCATCATCATCATCATCATCATCATCATCATCATCATCATCATCATCATCATCATCATCATTATCGTAGTCATCATCATCATCATCATCATCATCATCATCATCATCATCATCATCATCATCACAATTATTGCCATCTTCTTCTTAATATAAGACACTATATTTATAATATGGTTATCTGCTGTCCCAGCAAATATATCGTATCGTTCTATCTGTCTGTGTGTGTGTCTGTGTGTATGTATATATGTATGTATGTATGTATGTATGTATGTATGTATGTATGTATGTATGTATGAATGTAGGCATGCATATACGATGATATGCTGGTTTGTATGTATGTCTGCATGTATGTATGTATGTATGTATGTATATGTGTTTGTATGTACGCTCATTTCTTTTGTATACATGTGTAGAAACAATGTGCAAGCGTGTATGTTCGTGTATGGCTGTGTCTGTTAAATGTGTTGATGTTCATACCATGAACCAAACTGAGCATTGTTTACCTCACATGAATTGCCTTTAATTTGGACAATAAAGATTATTATTATTATTATTATTATTATTATTATTATTATGCCAGTCAGTATAATAGAGCAGACAGTGTGGGAAAGACGCCGCAGGCATTCACATTTCGACACAGTTCTTGAACATAGTGTACATATAAAAACTACACATCAAAACGAACTCAATAAACAAAGAATCTGTCTCGTCTTGTAGACTTACTGGATAATCAGAATTGAATAAAGGTGGCCAAGAGTGAGACATTGCACGATTTCAAAAGAACCTGAGAATGAACATTCACTGTCAAGTTATTACTGCAATCAGAAGTAACTAGAAGTTTCTGAACCGTCCAATGTCCAGTACCAATGATCTAGATTGTGATTAAAGCAAAATAGAAAAAGCACACAAACCCCCCCCCCCCCCCCCCCCCCACAAAAACTCCCAACTTGCAAGAAGTCAGGCAGGATGGACAATTCAGTCACACCAATCACTTATGAGCATCATGATCTATTTACAAGAAGATGAAAGCAGTGAGTGTTTGCTGGACTTGTAACGGAGGCAATAACAATTTTCCTTATTGTGCTGATAAAGGATATATATCTTTTTTTAAATTGAGCTTTTATATAGCGCAATATCCATTAAACGTGCTCAAAGCCCTTTACAATGGTCAATAGCACACTTAACAGGCACTTAACAGATGTTCGTTAGGCGATATTACAATTTTTCCGGACAGAGACAACGCTGTTAGCCTGGTATTCATTTTACACCTGAATACGGTGAGAGAGTGTGAGTTAAATGCTTTTTCCAAGAACTCAAATATACGCGGAGCGAGGCTCGAACCCAGGACCTTCCAAACCGAAAGCGAGTGTCATACCACAAGACCACATAGCTGCACATCATCTATCAAGTGTAACATGTCATTTGGAACCCGTTTAACATCAAACCCTGTCGAGTAACCATTCCAAGGTTGTTTTGTTTGTGCTCCAGTCAAACTTTTTACCTTGTTGTCGCCAAAATTAGGAAAGCGACGTATTTGTATTATGTTGCAAAAGTATTAAATTGTCGACTATAATATTATAAAATCTAAAATACAATCACAACAGTGCAAATTATAATGTACAAACATAATAACAACGATCATAAAGAAGTTGATAAAATTCAAGTTAGAGTTTATAAGTAAACAACTCTGCTTGTCCGAGCACGTGTGAAGGTGTATCACAATTTCTATGTTTTGATTGGTCAAAAATCTACTGGTTAAATACTTTAAAAGTAAAGCAGGAAATAGTGAATTACCACGTGCGCCTTATCGAATTCCAATGTAACTCGCATTTCGCTTGTATTCCTGTTAGAATGTTAAGTAGCTCTGTTGTCATCAAAATAAATAGAAACGTGCCTCGCGTCTTTCCATTTCCAAATTAAATTATGCTGCCAACATCAAAATTAAATGAAATGTCAATATTGAAAATCATGTCCGCCCACACATTTCATAGGATCCATCACAATTGTAAAATGTGTTAGAAGTTTTCTACGTCGTGAAAAACATAATAATAATAATATATTAAGCGTTCTTTGATTTGCGATCACCTGGTCTAGCTCCATTAGAACGTATATATCATCATTATTGTTATTTTCGTCGTCGTCGTCGTCTTCATCATCGTCGTCATCATCATCGTCATCATCATCATAATCATCATCATCATCATCATCATCAACATCATCATCATTATTATCATTATTATTATCATTATTATTATAATTATTATTAATAATGATAATAATAATGATAATAATAATGATAATAATAATAATAATAATAATAATAATAATAATAATAATAATGATGATGATGATGATGATGATGATGATGATGATGATGATGATGATGATGATGATGATGATGATGATGATGATGATGATAATAATAATAATTATTATTATTATTATTATTATTATTATTATTATTGTTATTATTATTATTATTATTATTATTATTATTATTATTATTATTATTATTATTATTATTATTATTATTATTATTATTATTATCATGATTATTAGAATCAATATCAAGGTCTGTGACCTTCGTCTGGAGACGTCATTAAGATAACGTTCGGACACCTGAGTCCCTACAACAATAGATTTTTGACATCATTTAATGAGGTGTCATGTAAAAAATTCAAGGACGTGTAATTCATGTATAGCTCTGTGGAAATCACGATCTGGTATTCGATCTAACTTAGTCAAAAAATAACTTACATACTTCAGTCTATTTCTGTAATTCGGTCTCCAAAGTCGAAGCTTATTCCAGTTTCTGTTACGTAAAGTGCTGCAATAACCGAATGTTGCCATGTGAATAGGACGCTGATAAATTACAAACTTCTTTTTACACAGATTTAGCGTCGACCCAGCTTGCTAGCCATTGCCGAGACGACTGCTGAAGAGCCCTTCTACACATAATATTATTGTTATGGCTGAGATGGTGCTTAGAGTAATATTGAATCACAAGGAATTGAGCTTAGCCAGTGAAAGAATCGCAGGTCAATCCAGCTCTTATCTAAACTTTGTCTTTGGATGAGATAAAAAATAATGTGAAATTGAATGTAAGCTTCAATTTAATTACAAAAACAGATCAAAAGAACCTTTCGGGTTTCCCCTTTATCAACAAAACAGGATGAATGAAACACCACATATGAATGAGATGATGTGGTAGTGGCGTAGTTCAACTACACCACTACCATATCATCTCATTCATCTGTGGTGTTTCATTCGAGCTTCGAGCAGCAACATTTACATTATCTTTGGATGAGGGACTACACACAAAATATCCCAACCAACTAATGTCTCTCATTTGGTACATACTGTCTTACTATGAAAAAAAAAGAGAAATATTTTAAGTATTCGTCCAGAAAACACGTCCTTCAAATATCTTTCGATCAAAATGGCCCAACCGTCGTCTTGTCCCCCCAAAACATCTCAAACCTAGGACGTCCGAATATAAACTTTTGGCCAGAATACTCGTCGAGAAGTCTCAAATTTGAAAGATTATGACAAGATGAGGGCCATTGTAATTGATTTATATTTGAAGGACGAGATTTTGGCCAGAATTTTAAATACGTACGACAAGACAGTACACGAGTGACTGTTTTCTATTTTTAATCTTCTGTCTTAGACTACGTTTACTCATTTTCAAGTTTGATAACCATATCTATTATAGTTTTATTGTTGTCATGGAAATACTATCAAACCGACGGAAAATGTAAAAACAAGATCTTAATTAATTTTGCCCAGTTATCAGACCTGCAAAAATATCCAGGTAGATCTAGACCTCCCGACTTACTCTTTACTGGTTAATCTTGAATACACCCAGGATCGATATCGGTTACTCTGCGTGTGAAACGAATGACCTACTACTACTGGACTATAGGGATCCCTAGAAGTAAATGAAACAGTGTAAAAAAAATACCGAAGCAGAACTGACGATGCATCTTTGTAGTAAGACCGATAGGAAACAGCGGGCTACTAATCTAGTCAGTTTAGTTACTAAGAAGAACAATAGTAAAATATATATAACATAAAGACATGGGAGAAAAAAACCCAATTGTAAAGATTGTGTGTGGGTGTGTGTGTGTTAAGGAAGGGAGGTGGGGGAGGGAGATGGGAGATGAAGTGAACTGTTAGTCACTGAAGTGAAGAGGAAAGTGGTAGCCGGTTGTTGGGGATCAATAAAACAGTCTTTCTTTCCGTTTATTACCAGTGTTTACGAGTATGGCCTCCGACCACTTGACATCAACAGGCCGATAAGTCAAAAAATGTCTCACTTATTTCTTCTCTACTTTATCTTCATCCCAACCCCTTATTAGCAATGTTATGCAATTTTCTTTGTGGTTAATACTAGTCGTAACCCTTTGCATTGCATTGTAAGAAATAAATAAAATTAAATATTTTCAAAATGCTTATCATGGGGCTCCAAACTAGCCGAGTCCAAACCAACAACACTTAAAGGAATACCTGCCCTGCATCGCAATTATAATATGTGGCCCATCGTCTCAAAGCAGTAGAATGGCAGAAAAAAACAATGTGTTGGAATTTGAATTTATGGCGACAAATATAAAACGTGGGGTTAATTTCACTTCTTTATGGTAGGAAATAAATACAATCTCTTGCATTGCAAAAAAAAAAAAAACTGCAAATCTGGGTTTCACATAATTTTATTTCTAAATTCACAATTCAGTGTTCGATTCATCCCGACGTAACCCTCTCCTTACCACCTACAGCAAAGTCGTCACATTTAATTTGTTACGACACAATATACATTTTTCTTATTCAGGTTTATTTTGTACATCACAAACATTGAAGAATGATCTTTGTTTAATTCATAAGAACATAAAGTTGTTTTGTCGAGAGCATGTTTGAGTTTAAAAAATCTTTTTTTTTTCTGCTGGGTAAGCCTGCCGTTTTGGCAAAATACTGAAAATAATCGGTAAGGAAAGAGTTAGTACCGATTTGAGATGATGTGTCACATATGTTTTATCGACAAAGACAATGTTGTTATCGGACAGGTACTCCTTTTTACACATACTGATGACGAGAAAAGAGCCTTTCATAAGAGTCAACTTTAGGCTGCTCACAGCGGAACTCGAACCGAACTGAGAGTCATACCCCAAGAAATCAGACCAAAAATCCACACAAAAAAAGCCGTGTTTCCGTTCAAATTTGTCTAAATTTAGAAGGCACATAATCTATTGATAATAACAAGAAATCAATTGAGTTAGAGACATATCGTGATTCGTGGAGACAGCTGATCGGCTGCGTGCTCAAGAGTACAAGCCACAAGTGATGCTGATAAAGGGACACAAGATGGTTACTGCCTTTGAAACCACCCTTTTTTGGAGTGGAGAATGGCATCGATTGTAGAGAGTTCCTCTCGTGGCCAAGGGAGGTAAAGTAACAGCCTGGTCGTTGGTTCATTCTGCATCGCGCAAATTTGTTTAATTCCATTAACCCTCACCTATTTGGTTGACTTTCCATGAGTAGAAAGCGTCAGTCATAAATTAATATTAGAATAGCAAGGATTCTTGACTCCCACAGTCTTTGAAGATATCTGCTCAAATGTAGTAAACCATCAAAAGACCTCTTTGCTGGTATAATCAACTGTCACATGACTACTATGGGGCAACATAGCTCAGTGCTATGGTCTCTGCTTCCTTCTCTTCCCTCTTCATTTCTTGTTATTTACAACTTGTTTAAATAACGCTCAAAATGTTCTCATTAATAAATGTTTGATGCAAGCGCGGGTTCACTGCTTACAGCGTACAACGCGTACTCTTGATAAGAATAATATAGGTATTAAAAATGTCCCAACTATCGCGAGCCTCCGTGGTGAAATGGTAGCACGTCTGATCGGTCTTCAGAAGGTCTGAGGTTCGATCCCCAGTCGAGGTAGACTGACTTTTTGGAATGATTATTTTTTTCTTTCTTTTATTTTTTGTCTATTGCTTTGTCTGACACCTTTCATACACACTTGTTCAGATCTTCAACATTTTCTCAGCATTTTTTTTCCTTTTCCAAAATCACTAATCGTTCATTCTGGTAGTAAAGTAAGTTCTCTGTCATTGTGCGACGTTTTGTTCCATCTAGAAATGCTACATGAAATATTTTAGATCTTTGATTTTGTTGTTGTTGTTTTTTTTTTGTTTGATTTTTTTTAGGGGGGGGGGGGGTAAGCGTGCCTCAGCGGTACGGTCTTTGCTTCGTACCGAAAGGTACCGAGTTCGATCGCCCGCCGCTGCGCTGTGCAGTGTGGCCTTGAGCAAGTCAACTCGCCCTAGCTCAATTTGCGGCGCTGCACTGCGGCCGACACTTGGGTATTCGAGTCTTCCATTGGAATAGACCCTAGAGACAAATTTCCCCTATAGGATGAATAAAGGTAATTGTATTTTTAAAAAAATACTTGGTAAATGATTTTAGAGACAACCAAAAGTATGTACAGAACTTGGCCGGCGTTACACAATTATTTGTTGTTGATTTGCTTTCTTGTTTCATTTAGTGCCAGATATGATCAGTTCTTACCAAATTCTAATAGGTATGATAACTCAGTTGGTAGAGCACTCGCGTCACACGCCAAAAGACAGATCAATCTTGTGTGAAGTCAAGATTTTTTTCTGACTACCCAACAGTGACTGGGGAGCAGGTTCGTCCTATCAAAATGATAGCAAGCAATTGCTATGTTTTGTTTCAGCCGATAAAAAAACAGACTTCTGTGCCATGGTCTACTGGCCCTGAAGGACAACTATCCACAGATCCATTCTTTTCCTTTTCTATAATTCCTCTTTAGCAGACACGTTAATCAGCAATGCACCCGTCATTTCTATGTATGCGTCATAATAAACATATTTTTATGTGCGTTAGTTACCAACCAAAATGATGCCAATTTACAGTAGGTTGTGACCGCCAAACTCCTTTGTAGTTTACGTGGCAGATTCTTATAACCAATATTATTCATGTATCCGCCATTGCAATCCGATCCAGTTTGGAGAAATATGTATTGATTTTGTATCCAAGCTATCCTGGTGAAGTCGTCATTATATTTGATTTATATTCTCTGACAACATTATTTTCCATCTAAGATAAGATAAACAAGGCTATGAAATGACTTTTTAACCCATTAACTGCCGTAGTCTGGAAAGACACGTATTCAAAGATTTGACCAGAAAACTCGTCCTTCAAACATCGCGAGGTCACAAGTTAAAGAGTCTTTGCCAAGATGAGGGCCATTTAAATCGATCGATATTTGAAGGACGAGTTTTCAGGCCATATTTTTAAATACGTGTCTTTCTCGAGTACGGTGGTAACTGGCTAATATTGATATCTCTTTTTCCCTTCGAAATGTATTGGGAACGCGTGTAACAACTGTCGGTTGTGTGCTTTTTTAAAACCTAAAACAATTTTGTTATTTTTATAATTTGTGACCCATCGTCTCAAAACGGTATTATGTCGGGTTGAACACGATGTTATAAAGTCAAATTAAATTTAAACTGGTCAAAAATTGGAATGATCGCTAATTGGCACAATAAAATACGATATTCATTCTCCACAATAAAACATAAAAACTCAACGCAACTCTGATATTTCTGGCTATAAATTCAATTTTCAGCATCTTAATCATCCCGACATAACACCGTTTTGAGGCGAGGAGTCACATTTTACGTCCTGCAAAATATCTTTTGTTATTCGATATGCAAAACAAAACCACGAAATAACACCAGTATTTTAGTTAGGTGGCAGGTCACTACCAACAGTCATTTCCTCTCAGGTAGAATTTTGTGTTTTTGATGGGACACCAGAATAAGATTGTGGAATCACTCAATCCAGAAGCAGTAATTTAATAAATATGAGAGAGAAAAAAACATTGTAAGTAGATGGACAAAATAATATCCTTTCTTTAAAAAATATAGCCTTGTGGAGAACATTGTCAATAAAAAATATTATACGGCGCACAACACTGCTGAAAGATTTGAAAATTAGAAATGTATTTTTTTACAGATAGATAAACAGATAACTTGATTTCCTTTTATAATTTAAAGTCAGTTTGAAAGTCCGTTGAGTCAAACAGATATCATAAAATAGGTACCGACGACATTAACACTCTCAAAAACAACCAATTTCGACACTGTAAAAAGTTGTCAGTTTGGCTTTTTTACGCAAATCGTTGCATTCAAAATAATGTATTCACTTAATGTAAATGTTGCTGCTCGAGCAAAAACAGATCTAATGAACGTTTCGGGTTTCCCCTTTATTAACAAAATAGGATGAATGAAACACCACAGATGACTGAGATGTTGTGGTAATGGCTTAGTTAAGATGAATAAACAAAACATTGGTTGGCAGGAAATAGTATGCTCCTTTGTAAGGAAGCACGAATTGAAATAGAATACTAGATATTTCTAAAAATTGTGCAATAAATTAAGTGATAAGAGCGGAGGCGGGGAGGAACTGTGTAATGCAATATAGAAAGTGAGCTATCCGGATAACTCTTTATTTATGATGAAATAAATTCGATGAATAGATCTGATAGAAAGGAGGTTTTGGGAACTTTTATAAACTTATAGAAATCTGTGCAATTTTGAGCAATTCTTCTGATCTACTTTTAGTGCGTCTCTCAAGATGATATCAGCTTTACTTTTTTTTTTTATCATAGATATCAATATGAAGTTTTGGGCACAGAGCTTCAGTTTGTATAAAATTAAGTTTCAATTCTATTGTACTAACTTAGTTTTATTACTAATGAATTATATGTCAAGATTTTGTCTTGTTTTATTGTTGACCCGACATAAAATGGATGACGATGACGTAACTGAACTCTCAAAAACTTAATCAGTTCCGATTGATTTCTCTTTTATAGATAATAAACGTTAAAGGCTGTTCATAGTTTAATGTTTTGATTAGAATCGTTCTGATAGGTGGGACTAGTGAGTATTTTATTTAAACGATTACCAACAATTAGTAAAGCAATGACCATTCAATGCTCTACATAAATGAGAATATCTACATTTCGCCTTGCTTTGTTGTACATATCTTCTTTGTTTCTTTATTTCATCGGGGTTTTTCCCCAAACTTGTCGTCGAGGTCGGATATGTCGACTAAAGCATCGATCACTTTAAAATCAATAGAGAAGAACAGGACACCTGTCCCTCCCTCCGACTCTGCCCCCCCCCCCCCCCCCCCTTCCTCACAAACTTAGACAGAATCTTCTAGTAGACAAAGCCACAGCTGTGGAAGGAAACTGATGTGATGGAAAAACGATATCACTGGAGGGTCGTAGAATTTTCAAGCAAGGCAAACTGCCGCACTCTGCACACTGATAAAGTACATTTCATTCATTTTGGTTCGAAAACTTTTACTTCATAAAGTGACGCATTGCGATAACTTTAATAAACGTGACAAAACATTTCAAACCTGAGCCATCCTTTAAAGTCCCAGGTGTCATGGTCTCAAGTGAGTAAAGAGCTACTCGACTATGCATAAAGATATATGTAGAATGAGGCCCCAGAATTTACTAGTTACTATAAATGAAAAACAATTAACGATTTGTTTACAATGAAATAAAAATAATGATGAAATTTAATTAAAAGAGATAAACAGTGATCGTGGCAGTTACAAATAGAGATATGAATATTTTACGTAACTTATGATAATATGTCAGGTTCGTAAGTTTACGTTTCCAGGCAGTTGATGGGCTTGGATGATCTATTCCTCTGATAACAGGATTGGACTCGTAAAATTCCACTTCCAGGCAATTGGTAAGAAGTTATTGTGTAGTCCTTTGACAGCGGGCTTGGGTTTGATCCTTGAAGATTATACAATCAAAGTTAAAAGCTCCGGCGTCTTAATGGTGTAGAATAATATCTACAAAGTCCCAAAAGATAAAAATCTTCCAGTATATATATAGGAATAGAGCGACTGGCCGTCCGGCATAGATTGTGGAGAGAAAGTGAGTGTCAAATGTTAGACCTATCAGCTTTTATAATAAGTGGCTACGTTACAGAATGTAGAACGAAAAGTATTCACTAATTAGAAATTAATTCGAGGGAAGGCTATAAAAGGAAAGACGATCTAATATTAGAAGGTAAAGTTTATCTAAGCCTACCGAAATATAACTGGAGTGAGATGAATTCAGTTCTTAATAAAATAAAATTTAATAAGATAATTGTGAACAACCTTTACTGTGACACCCCCCACCCACGTTTAAAATATACTCTTTAACCATTATGGGAAAGATAGATTTTACAAACGGAAGTAAATTTACTATCATGATACTCTAGCATTAATCCATTGTTATGATTTGTGCTACAATTAAATTATTTATTAACTAGACATGGAAATGTTTATATTAACGTAGGTATATGAATGGGTGACAATAACAATGAAAGATTGTGATTACAAATCATTGTGATGAACAACATGATGGCAATGTGATTACAAATCATTGTGATAAACAATAGTGATGGCAATGAAGCATGATTTAAGTCGATGATATGAAGGTAATTTACTAAATGAAATGAATGAAAATGTAAATGAAATATTGACATTTCAATTATTAATCATAAATGAGTGAAAATTCATAACAATTATAGATAAAGAGAAGATTTCCCAAATCATGAATGGGTAGGTATATATATCCAAACAATACTCAATGTTACATTAAGTTGGGTCATCATGTTTACAAATAAAATTATCGAAATTGTGCGTTCTGATTTGGCATAGTTTGCGAGGTAACTAACAGTATGCATGGGAGGTTAAGTTATACCCTTCTCACGTGTTTATACTAATCGAGAAAGTAGGTCGGCGTGAATATTTTCACAGCCTGGTATGTGAGAGATACTGAAAGTGTAATTTTGCAAAAATAGACTCCACCTTAGTACTCTACTATTATTCATTTTGTTATTTCTTATGTACGTGAGTGGTTTATGGTCCGTTTCGACCACAAACTCTTTTAGCAGTAGATATCTGCTGAATGTCTTTAAAGCAAAGACGATGGCCAGTCCTTCACGCTCTATTACAGAGTATCGTGATTCTCTGTCCAATAATTTTCTGCTTGCATATAAGCAAGGCATTAGAGTTCCCTCATGTTCCTGTAATAGTACACCTGCGATGCCCTTATCAGACGCGTCAGTTCTTACAACAAATTCTTTTGATATGTCGGGTAATTTAAGAATTGGTTCTGAACAGAGTAATGCCTTTAATTGGTTAAAGCTATTCTGACACGCTTCTGTCCAAACAATTTTGTTCGGTGACCCATTCTTTGTCAGATTTGTTAGCGGTGTCGCGATGTGCGCGAAGTTGTAAATGTATTTCCTGTAAAAATTTAGGAGCCCAAGTACTTTGCGTACTTCTTTTTTTGTCTTAGGTGGTTGCAATTGTGCGATTTTTGTTTGTTTTTCTGTCTCGGGTGTCTGTGTCCCATGACCAACGGTATGATTGATCCTGCATTTGAAGCTTCGATATTAGTAAACATAGGTTGCGACACTGTGTCTCTATCAAAATACTTTTTTTAGCATGTTTGCATGGAATGTCTTTGTTGTGTTGTTAATTTGAATCTCGTAATTAACATTAGATTTTACTGCTGTTATTTTGAATGGTCCTTTCCATGTAGCTAAAAGTTTACTCGAGTCATCGGGTAAGAGTATTAGTACTTTGTCACCAATCTCAAATTTTCTTGACTTGCTTTTTCGATCGGAGTATTCCTTGTATTTCCCTGCTTTTTTAGTGACGGATTCCTGTGCTAGCTTACACGTGTCCTCTATTCTGTCTTTCAGGTTTCTTACATATTCGTAAGCAAACATAATTTCGTTATTGTCCTCCTCATTCCCTTTACAAATGTCGGCTACTATATTGATCGGGCCGCGAGGTGATCGTCCATACATCAACTCAAATGGGGAGTAGCCTGTAGATTCTTGGGGTATTTCTCTATATGCAAATAGGATTGCTGGTAAGTATCTGTCCCAATCATCTGGTTTTTCTGCTGACACTTTTCTTAACATATTCTTTAGAGTGCCATTAAATCTTTCACAAAGACCATTTGCTTGGGGGTGGTAGGGAGTTGTGAATGAGTGTTGGATTCCCATGAGTTTCATGGTTTCATGCATCATATGTGATGTAAATTGGGGTCCATTGTCCGACAGTATCTCATTTGGTATGCCTATTCTAGTAAAAATTGTCATCAATGCTTCAGCTATGTGATCCGATGTAGTTGATTTCAATGCTATCGCTTCTGGCCACCTGGTTGCGTAATCGACTAGTGTTAGTATGTGTGTATGGTTTCTATCTGATTTTGTTAAAGGGCCTATAATGTCGATTGCAACTTTTTGAAAAACTGTTTCAATAACTGGGGTTGTTTCTAATGGCAATCTCGGTATTCTGCCTTTTGCGACTCTTCTTTGGCATGTGTCACACGATTTCACATATTCTCGGACGTCTTTAGTAATTCCAGGCCATGTGAAATTCTCGGATATTCTCTTCAATGTGGAAGAGCTCCCAAGATGTCCAGAAGTTATTGAATCGTGCGCTATTCCAAGGATTTTGTTTCTGTAAATACTCGGCGTGACCAGTTGTTTAGCTATTTTGTTTCTTTTCCTATGTAACCTGAACAGAATATCTTTTTCAATGATGTATTCAACTTTTGATTTCGTCCCTTTGTTTGCGATATTGAAATATGAAGTTAAAGTCGGGTCCTTTTTCTGTTCTTCGATGAACGTGTTCCTGTCAAATTGTTGTGGTTCAAGAGAAATAGTCATTGGCTTCTCTGTTGTCTTAGTCATCTTTCTTGTTTCTGCTAGACAAGCTGTTTCTTGGGTTAATGACCATTCTTTTACATCTGTTGGGTTGTCTTTAAGACCTTTTATATTGCCAACAATAACATCAGCGACGGGGTTGGGAAGTATACAGCATTCCACTATTCCTGTATAGTATGGGGTTTCTATGTACACATTTGCTGTTTCAAAGGTTTCGACTGTGCCACTGAATGTGATGCATTGTACCGTTTTTCCAGTTTTGTCTTCGTCATTGATCAAAGATGCTTTTATTCCTATTGTACTGCATCCTGTGTCTCTCAATATTTTGCAATCAGTTCCATTAGCTTTGCCTTCACAAAAAAATAGCGATCCTGATTTGTGAGTTTGTGTTAAAAGTGACATACCTTTCACGCAATACACATTTATATTTTCTCCTGACATTACTCGTGTCTGATTATTTACACTGGTTTGGAGTGATGCATTTGCAGTTTCTTTCGGATATCCCACGATTTTGTAACATTTGTCTGCTGTGTGGCCTTTCATTCCACAATATTGACATTTAATTATAGGTTTGTTGGTTTTCTTATACTCAGTATTATTGTCAGTGCTATTTCTTGTTTTGTTTTGATAGGGTCGGCTATGGTCTCTATTGAACTGTTTGTTCCATGGTTTGTTACTATGGTCATCCTGTTTCACTTGCGTGTTCCGAGTGATTGATCGGCTCGTTCTATTTGAGTACTGAACTTTAGGTGTACCTGGACTCTGAGCAGCAGCAGCGTAGTATGGTTCCTTCAATGTTCTGCTAAGGGGTGTCAATGGATGTGCGCTGTTAAAGTTTTCTGCGTAGATTTTTAATTTGTCCAAGTTTTCTGGCTTTCTCTCTTTAAAGAATGCGACTAAATCTGGGTTGCAAGCTTGATAGATTCGATTCTTCAGCGTGAGATAGTAAAGGCCCGCAAAGTCGTCTTGTTTTACGTTTGCCAACTCAAGCCACCGATTTAGAAATTGAGTAATTCGGTTCACGAATGTATTAAAGTCTTCTCCACTTTCCGGTTTTGCAGTGTGAAACCTTTCCTGGTAACCATCTTCCGTTAATCTAAATCTTTTTAGTAGAGCGTCTTTAATTTTTCCATAGTCATCTGCATCTTCAGTTGTTAAGGTATAGAAAACTTTTAGCGGTTCTCCAGATAAGCAGTTAATCAAGGCTGTGGCCCATTTGCTTTCTGGCCAACGATAACCTTTAGCCTGAACTTCGAATCGGTGTAAGAAGGATTCTAAACAGTCTGAGCGTTCATCGTATGTTGGCATGCGTGGAAGTTTCACGAAAAATTCATCACTATTATTATGTTTTCTTTCATGACCGGTTTTTGTTTTTTCAATTTCCAGCATCATTTGGGTCCTTTTGGTTTCTTCTTCTGCTAAAGCTATTTGTCTTTTTAGTTCCCTTTCTTGGACTCTTTCTTCTCGTTCTTCTCTACGTATTCTTTCTTCATTTTCTTCTCTACGAATTCTTTCTTCATTTTCTTCTCTACGAATTCTTTCTTCATTTTCTTCTCTACGAATTCTTTCTTCGTGTTCTTTTTCTTCTTTACGAATTCTTTCTTCATTTTCTTCTCTACGAATTCTTTCTTCATGTTCTTTTTCTTCTTTTACTTTCTCTTCGCACCATGAAAATATTCTTTCCTGGGGTATTTCTAAGTCCTTTGCGAGACTTAAGTATCTTTTATATGCTTCTATGTTGCAATAAATTAGTTACGATATTTTATATATATTATATTGACAGGATACTGTTACTGACTGTTTTATTTATTTACACTTACTGGAATGAACTGTTCTATTTTTAGAAATCTCTCTCTCTTATTTCAACTTATTATGTATGTTGAATTTGATGCCTTTTATCGTTATATCTTATAAAGCAATGTGTCAATACAATGCGCAGTTATTATGACTTGTGTCAATAACAATGTGTCAATCGCGTGTACTCTAAACTATGTTACTACGAAAAATGTATCACCAATGTGTGTGACTCGTCGTTAGTTTGTGTACAATTATTCGCAATGACGCTAATATACTAGAGTGTGATAACAATAACAGGATGCCAAAGTAATCCCAAGTTATCTGTCACTAAATATAACACGACGGCTAGTAGACTCCTTTTATTATTATTTAGTTTTTAAAGACTCACTTTTCAGAACATAATATTTAAGTGGTTTTCGGTAACAGTAATATGCCAAAAATGCATTTAAAACAAATCACTATGCAAAGCAAATCACGATGTCTATAGTTACAATGTGATGCCCAACTCATGTAAAAGAGAATAATGAAGGATATATCTACCAACTCAGTTCGTGGCTGGGACCTCTCTCTTGTTCAATGGTTGTTCAACCATTGTTATTAGGCATTGAAGAGTGTTTAACAGTGATGTCTGAAATACAAAACAATAAAATATCGTAAGATTTACAATAGTTACAAAATGTGTTCACAACACTGAGTGATTGGATGATAGGTGAATGAATCGTTATGGAATGTAAACATATTGAAAACAATTCATGAATGAGGCAAACAACAAAATGAAATGAGTGATATAATAACAAAGTGGACAAGGAATGAATGAATGAATG
>NC_088361.1:44476095-44478595 GCF_034508935.2 Berghia stephanieae
CTCCTTTCCTCTCGCCACTGGGTCATCGGCCCGATCAGCCTTGCGAGATCCTATTATAATCCAACATTAATTCTCTGAGCTCGCTAACATCCCGCTTGATGAAACCATTTTCACGCTGCGTGCCTCCTGACACAAAATGAAAAGCTTTAAAAAGGGGCTAAATATCGGCACAGCCAGCCTTATTGAATAACCAGGCTCCATCATAAGAATAATCCAATCTGACAACGGAGATATTACGTAGGTCGACGAAGGCGCTCTAATATTCTGCCTTGATCTTGGGCTAGGTGCTGGAGCTCCTCTTTATTATAATTATATCATTTTGTTATTATTTTTGTTCACAAACCCCCGAGGTTTTCATAAAAACAGCAGACAGCGAGAATATTATTATCGTTGATTGTAATCAGGTGCTCAAGTTATAGTCTCGGCTAAACTGTCACTTTATACCAACGTTACAGTTAAATATTATTTGTCATGATTGATTCTGCAATACACCATTGATATAATTGTTTACGATCGCCATGAAATTGAGGGCAATCGGAGAGCTGAATGAAGTGAAGGTCATTCGCAAAATTTGTGAACCTAGATTCAAATCCCAAAAACATCTTGTTATTAGAACATTCCAATGTTATGTGATGTTACCAAAACAAAAAACAAAACAAAAACAAAAAAAGCAAAAAAGAAAAGAAGAATTAACTGCTGTTTGAGCAACTATCAGAAATTAGCTCACTAAACTAAAACCTAAATTAAAATCCAACAAAAACAGTCGTTAGATATTATTTCTTGAAATGTTTTAAATCCCAGACTGACCTAAGGATTAAACGCAACATACACTGTACCTAATTGCAAGATAAAGATGCATGAAAGGCGCCAGACAAAGCAAGAGAGAAAAATACCAGAAAAAAAAAAAAAAAACATCCCAAAAAAATCAGTTTGGCACCTGTCATACACACTTGTTCAGATCTTTATCTTGCATAACCACTTCGAAATTTCTTAACCTGATTGCAAGTCTGGTAACAACGCGGTTACTGGCGTGATTTAGCATTGCTGCATTAGACTATATTTTGCGTTGATTTGAGAGTATTTCCATTACAACTGAACAATGAGCCCGCAACAGACCATGATACGAAGGAAACACCGATTAAAAACTATAATGATAGTGATTCTACATACCAAATGCGAAGATTCAAAAAAGTATATTGAGGGCCAATGATTCCTGTGCCATTTTTAGTTATGCGTTGAATGTTTCGCTGATGATCATTTCATCATCATGTGTATCTATCTTTATTCAATTTTTGTGTCATTTTTACGCCATAAATAGTGAAGAATATTTGCCGTTACGAGCCAACTAAATATAGCTGTAAATCTTATAGTGTAAAGCCTAGTTGCTCAAAGTTTTTTTTTGGATAAATTCACTGCGAGTGACACTAAGAAATAAATCTCTGTCTCTGGTGAAATTTACGAGACATCGCAAAAAAATCGAAAAAAATAAATCACGGTTTGCGTCCATATTCACAAAAACACTCATGATTTTATCTCGTCTGCACCATGTGAAGCAACCACTTTCAAGAAAATTGATTCTTTAAATCAACATAAAAATCAGCGTGATAGAATTTATAGTTGCACTTAAAGCCACTTGAGGGTGGACTTGTTTACAGAAAATCTTTTAAAAAATGTAATCTATGGTTGCTTTGCCCATGTTAGAAGATAATGGTTTGTCTCATTGAAATTATTTAAGCATATAAAGAAGACGAGAGATAAAAGATGGTTACAGTCCTCAATGATTTCAATCTTCGGCAGTTTAGCACAGTAATGATATCATTATTGACTTTTCTTTGTATCTACGAGAGCAAGTCACCTCGCCCGAGCTTAATTTGTTACTTTAAGTAGAGGATGATGGGGGCTGCCTGAAGTCTAGGATCGTGAAAATGCTAACGAAAAGGTGATAATAGAAAGGCTTCGTATGGGAACAAGGCAGACAATGGACGTTTCGGGTGCAAACCCTTTCTCAGCACCACAATAAACAAATGAACATTGAAAACCAATAAAATAAAATGGAGTACAAATTGTAACGTCTGTACTCTATAGTGGTTGGAGCGTAGGTGAATGTCGTGTTATCGAGATGGATAATAGGGGACCGATTTATGTATTAATTCATTCATTTATCTATTCATTTATTTAGTATTATTATTTATTTATTTTTGTATTTATTTATATATTCATTTATCTATTTATTTGATGGTCATTTGAATATATTTGATTATTGTTTTTATATTTTATAGATTTTTTAAATCTTACTTTTCATCTTTTTTGGATGAGGCAGTTTGACTTTCAAAATCTAAACAAGATATTATTGGCAAAATCTTTTCTCTTTGTTTTATTTTATTCAATTAATCTGGTCGTGTAGCTCATTTACACTAGACTAATTGTCATCAAAATAATGTAAGCCCCCACGCGCAGACATAAAGAAATATGGAACTGGTTCAATTTTGGAAAGAATAAT
>NC_088361.1:44483595-44491095 GCF_034508935.2 Berghia stephanieae
GATAGCAGGTGGGGTTTTTTCGTCAAGAATTAGAATTCGACAGGTTGAAGTGCGTCAAATAGACAAAATTATTACTGGTGGTAAAAATAGGTAATTAGGCAATAACAAAACAGTTCAGTTGAAACTTAATATAATTATATTCTTTGAAAGCTGAAAGGTCAATTCCGAATCGACTGATAATGGAGATTTGGAGACTGGGAGTTTCAAAATAAGATAACGTATAAAAAGTGTAAAGGTAGAAAAAAATTCGCGGATTTAGGATTAGAATTTTCAAGTTTGTACCTCAATCTTTTGAGAGCAGAAAGACCATGACACCGATTTTAAGGAGAAAATCGCTTTATTAGCTTTAAGAATTAAGTATCAAAACATTACATGTATGCTGAAAATAATGCTTTTTGACCAGTAGAGTTCCATGGTCATTTTTCCCCCCATATGGAGACTCTACTAACTCACAAATCCGGATTATCTTGGCCTCAGCTGATACATATTTGGTGTTTTGACACCACGAAAACGACCTTAGGACCCACAATGATCTTAGCGTTGTTGTGAATTATTTATATTTTAAAAATTAGTGCTAACCAAGACTGATATATATCGTGACAAGAATCTTTGAAGGGTTTTAATAACTGACGACGATATATAGGTCAGGCAGTGTCAAGTAGATAAACATCCTATCGTTCAAATATTTATTTATAATATTTAATTGTTTATTTGTGCGGCTATGTGGTCTAGTGGTATGACACTCGCCTTCGGATCGCAAGGTCCTGGGTTCGAGCCTCGCTCGGCGCATAGTTGAGTCCTTGGAAAAGACTCTTTACTCACATTCTCTCGCCGTATTCAGGTGTAAAATGAGTACCTGACTGTTAACAGCGTTGTCTCTGTCCGAATAAAAATGCAATATCGCCTAACAGGCGGCATCATGTCATGTCTTACATGTTAAGTATTCCTTTTAGCCCAGGGGCCCTTGTAAAGCGCTTTGAGCACGTTTAGTGGATATTGCGCTATATAAAAGCTCAAGTTCAAGTCAAAGACTGGAATACAATGACAAGAATCTTTGAAGTGGCAAATGGGTTGTAATAGCTGACGATATAATATAGGTCAGGACTGTCAAGTTGATAATTATCCCCTCGCTCAAATGTTTATTTGTAATATCATCATCATCTAGTCAGCTGATCCTGCGTAGGACGTTGCTTCCCGAACTTTCTTGCGAAACAGATTACGGTTTTCCGCCAGTCTACTTGCTTGAGTTGCTGTCATTCCCAGCCATTCACATATATCTTGTTCCCAGCTTCTTGTTGGTCTACCTCTTCCTCTCTTACCGTCTACCCTTGTCTGCAGAATGTGCTTTTCTAATGATTCGTGGCGAGTCGTGTGGCCAAAATAGTTTAGTTTCAATTTCTTTACAGTTTGAAGAAGAATTGGTGATTTTATTCCGATCCTTCTCAGGACTTCTTTGTTTGTTTGTTTTTCAGTCCATGATATTCTGAGTATTTTTCTGTAGCATGCCATTTCAAAAGCTGTGATCTTTGTGCTCTCTGCTTTGTAATATAGCTAACTTAAATTTGGATCAGGTTTTCCCAGCTTTTTATCTTCAGTTGGGTGGGTTTTTCTCACTAAATTCTCTCTAACATACTATAAACTTTTAAGCTTGCACACATTTTGTTTTTGGGATTTGTACGCTGGATGTAATTGGCAAAAATGGAAAGTATTTTACTTAAACACATACCTTCATTAAAAGGTTCGAAATTGAAGTCACTGGGCGTTTTTTTTAAATGTTTTTTTTACACCGCCATATTAGTTCTTACTAAATTGCATCAATCAGACTATAAACGTTCAAAGCGACACATAATTTTGTGTGTTGGTACGTTATATCCGACTAGCGGATGTTGTGAGTATTTTATCTAATGGCATTGAATCAATACTCAAATGGTATGTTTACCGATTTGATATTGAAAACCCGCAAACGGAAAGAGTCCTTGAGATTCTTGTCTCGATTTTATCATTGTCGTCTCGGGTGACAACATTGATATCACGTGATTCGGAAATAAGCTCACCATTTCTCACTGACTAAAAAACAATAACAACATAAACACTGGTTGTGACCAACACATGAACGTGTTTGTGTAACGTTAAGTCTGTTTCGTTTTATATTGATTCATTGCGTTTGGGTAAAATACTCACAACATCCGTCTACCAGAAGAAACGTACACATACACAACACTGTGTGTTCCCTTAAACTTTGATATTTTTATTGATAAAATATTTCAGTGAACTAATCACCCAAAAGGCAGTCTAAAAACAATAACAGAGAGCTGAGCGACGTCAGCTTCATTCCTTCTATATGATGCTATACTATAATGATAGTGTTAATATATTCACTTTGTTTTATATCATATTTATATAAGAAAATATTATATGGTCAATATTCACTCTTGAAATCATGGGTACGATAACCCGATAAACTAATGGATTGTTAGTTCTTAATTATTCTATCCCTCCCCATAAATAGAAACCTGCAAGCTCGTGCTTGGGTTGCCATATAGTATTTTATAAATAATCCAAACCATTACGAAAAAAAATCCAGATTTCAAAATAAAATAATCCAGTTTCCAAAAATAATGTCTTTAAAAATTTTGAGATTATAAATAGCGCTATATCCATTATACGCGTTAAAAACGCCCCCGACCCAGTGATATTTGAAGTAGGTACGAGTTTTCTGACATACAGTTTTTAAATGTGTTTTATTTTTCAGAGAACGAGAGTATTATGGTTAACAAGATCGATACAAGTACATTAAGATGATCACAATCAATGTCATATTTCACTCTTTTTTTTTAGATTGAAACATTACTCTTTTATTTCCAAGATCTATACAGCACTGCCTTGAAATGACAAAATGTCTTTGCCTCGCATTCGGCAAATTAATTTTTTAAAAAGGAAAAAAAAAAACAAATAAAAACTTTAGCTTTTATATAGCGCAATATCCACTAAACGTTCTCAGAGCGCTTTACAAAAGGGGACCCTGACCAACAGCCAAACGTAACATGTCGAACGCGACATGACGCCTGTTAGGCGATATTATTTTTTTTTCCCGACAGGGACAACGTTATTAACGGCTAGGTACTAATTTTACACCTGAGTACAGTGAGAGAATGTGAGTAAAGAGCCTTTTCCAAGGACTCAACTACGCGCCGAGTGAGTGAAAGCGAATGTCATACCACTAGACCACATAGCCGCAACATAGAAAACAGCAACTTAGTATCAATGAATGAAAAATGTCCATCATTATATCGAAAATTCTTACAACTAAGTACTCAAAGAAGTCTCTGGTTTAACCCTCTCCTTACCATCTGCAGCAAAATCGACACATTTGTTACGACATAATATACGCTTTTCTTATTCAGATTTATTTTCTACACCACAAACTTTGAGGAATAATCTTTGTTTAATCAATAAGAACATAAAGCTGTTTTGTAGAGAGATTGTTTGAGTTTAAAAAATCAATTGTTCTACTAGGCAAGGCTGCCATTTTGGAAAAATACTGAAAATGATCAGTGAGGAATGTGTTAAAAACGTTTGACAAGTTGACGATCATCTTTTTAAAATCGAAATTTGAGCCAAGTAATTCATTTTGAACACATGAAGTGGATTGTAGAATAATTGTCTGCCGTAGTAAGTCCATGCCAAAAGGGCGTCGGTAACGATTTGTTATATTATTTCTTTTCTTTATCATATTATTCGAACGTATTAAAGGATTCTATTGACCGCCGTGTGTGAAATGTGACCAGACTAACCATGTCATCATGTATTATGTAGCTCAGGGTGAAGAAGAGAAGAAAATTAATTAAGACAATCAGAAGAAGGAAATTTCAGATTTTGTGACGTCAAATCAAGATTTAATATCAAATTTAAGCATCAGGTTATCTTGGACTTAACATTACTTTGAGTTTGTGGGTTACAGACAGGCTGTGTGTATGTGTTTGTGTTTGTGTGCGTTCTGTGTGTTTACGCGGATGTTTGTGTGTGTTTGTGTATGTGTGTGTGTGTGTGAATGTATTTGTGTTACAATACATATACGTATCAGTTCAGCAATATACGTATATACCGATCAGACAAAAGCATTACGAGTGGAAATGTAGCTCCAAAAAAAAGTTGACATAATATTGACGTGTAGCATAATTTATAATGAAGCTTAGGATTTCGGGAATAAGTTCCTCTATCAACTCTTTGTTTAAACTCAATCGTATCCGTCCACCTTTTACAAAGGTTATGTATAATGGATTTGTAAAAGGTTACATTTAAATGTTGTGGATTTTGGCACGTTTCAACAGCTGTTTTGAAGACTTAGCTTCAACACAGTACAACTTTACTGCTATTTTTTCAGTTATAATGATGATGATGATGATAATAATAATAATGATGATGATAATAATAATGATGATGATGATGATAATAATAATGATCGTTATAATAATAATAATAATAATAATAATAATAATAATAATAATAATAATAATAATAATAATAATAATAATAATAATAATAATAATAATGAAATTGATAATAATAATAATAATAATAATAATAATAAGAAGAAGAAGAAGAAGAAGAAGAAGAAGAAGAAGAAGAAGAAGAAGAAGAAGAAGAAGAAGAAGAAGAAGAAGAAGAAGAAGAAGAAGAAGAAGAAGAAGAAGAAAAAGAAGGAGAAGGAGAAGGAGAAGAAGAAGGAGGAGGAGGAGGAGGAGAACTCATGCATTTTTATAACGCCAACCATTCACAGTTATAGTGCTCTACCATGCTGCGCTTTACATCACATTTTCATTTACTGTCTAAATGGTGGCAAATTATCAGTTCCTGGGTTCGAGAGTTCATGTTGATGCTCAATATGTGCCAAACTTAGCACCGTACTATGAATTAATGTAATCAGGATAGAGCTACTTTTATAAATTATCCGGAACTCTTATGATGAATCACTCTATCTATGTAAAGACACAATTTTACAATATAACCTGGTACAAGATTTACTTCCAATCCAAATACAAGTTTATTTCTGTGCGAGGAAGATGGAGTTCTGAAAAGGTCTGTATGATACGGTGCCAGACAATGCAAGAAAGAATAATACAAGGGAAAAAAACATCCCACAAAATCAGTCTTCCTCGACTTGGGATGTTTTATCTCTTGTATTTTTCTTTCTTGTTCTGTCTGGCACTGTGTCAATACACTTTTCAGAGATCTTTAGCTTATTTCAGTCATGCTCCCAAATCTTTCAATTTGATGTTTGCGAGGATGATGGTGCGTCATAAACCGCTTGTTGTTAAAAAAAAAAAAAAAAACAAAAACAAAAAAAAAAAATCAAAAACAAAAACCAAAAAAAAAAACAAAAAAAACATCCAAAAAACAACAACAACAACAAACAAACAAAAAACATAAAACAAACCAAACAGTAAACAGAACCAAAAAAAACAACAACAAACAAACAAAAAACATAAAACATACCAAACAGTAAACAGAAGCAAAAAAACAACAACAAACAAACAAAAAACATAAAACATATTTAAAAAAACAACAGACTAACTCACTAACCCTTTACTGGAGGGATTGCATGTTACTTAAACCTGACAATACATTTAATTGTTTGCACTTAGCAGGAACAGTACAGCAAATTTAGTTATAATAAAACCCAAGTTGCACTTTTTGCTTCCTGTCCCTCTGTGAAATTGGTTTATTTACAGATAAACATTATGAAGAAATTTTGGTTGGAGTCCAATTCAATCATGTTATCTAGCTATCTAATCATGCCAGATATGAAAGAGGCAGGTCATTAGTTCAATGTTTCAAATATTCTTATTTGTTACAATCATTGGCAATATAAAAGAGGTAACTACTGGGCACTTTTTTATTTCTTTAATTTCATTGATTTTTTTTTGGTATTTGATCGAGGTGTTAAATCCAAAACAAAACAAAAAAAAACTCCCTTTATTCATCCCAAAGGGGAAATTCGTCTCTATGGTCTATTTCAATGGAAGACTGGAATAACCCAGGCGTCAGTCGCAGTGCAGCGCCGCAAATTGAGCTAGGGCGAGGTAACTTGCTCAAGGCCACATCGCCCAGCGGCGGGTGATCGAACTCGGTAAGTTTCGGATACGAGGCAAAGACCGTACCGCTGAGCCACGCTGCCCCAAGAACGTAGGAATAAACCAAAGAAGAGAATATACTTGGGTTCGAGCCTCGCTCGGCGCATAGTTGAGTCCTTGGAGAATGCTCTTCACTCACATTCTCTCACCGTACTCGGGTGTAAAATGAGTACCTGGCCGTTAATAGCGTTGTCTCTGTCCGAAAAAAAAAATGTAATATCGCCTAACAGGCGTCATGTCCCGTCCTACATGTTAAATGTTGCTGTTTGCCAGGAACCCCTTGTAAAGCGCATTGAGCACGTTCAGTGGATATTGCGCTATATTAAAGTTAATTTCAGAGATTAATCAAACCTACCGGAAAGTGGTTTCGGGGAGACTATGTTCCTATCCAGAATGTTGGTAACAAACGTTACTATCTGCAGGCCTGCCTTCTTAGAATAGGACAACATTCGTAGTTTTCAGGGGTAATAGCATAGTAGACATTAAAACTAGCATTAAAAATGATCGATTTGTGGTTAAATACATTAAACTATTTTTTATGCCATCACTGGCAACAAAGCTTCGTTTTTTAAAAAGTGTATTGAATTAAAGATCTGTATAAAATCGTCAATTGGGACCCAAAAATTCGTAATTCTACGAAATTTTCTTAGTAGTTGGCAGGTCTGCGATCTGTCATGCATTAGAAAGTCAACGATTATCTTCTACGATTATTTCCTGCAATACAAACCAGTTACTATAATAAAAGACAATAATCATTTTTCCCATCTTTGAAAAATACATAGATATTTTCATTTCCATATTATGTGCTGCTATGTGGTCTAGTGGTATGACACTCGCCTTCGGATCGAGTTCGAGTCCCGCGTTGAGCAGCGCATAGCTCAGTCTTTGAAAAAGGATATTTACTCACAAAAATTCTCTCACCGTACTCGGGTATAAAATGAGTACCTGGCCGTTAACAGCGACATCTCTGTCCGAGAAAATGCAATACTGCCAAAGTGTCATGTCTTGTACTACCTGTTAATTGCTCCTGCTGCCTTGGGATCCATTGTAAAGCGCTTTGGGAACGTTTGTGCCAATTAACAGATCAATTTTTTAAAAGTTTTTTAATTGTTGTTTTGTATTTCGTACCATGATTAGCGAAAAGAAACCTTAACCATTCTATGCCATTGCCGTTTTCCTGATAAGAAATAGTGATAAAAAAAAGGAACATAAAGCCGTCTGGCTATAAGTCGAAAGTTGAAACCGCCTGTCTGACCGGCAACAGACACTTGCTGATGTTGGGTACATGCAAAGACAATAACGCCTCAGACATGTTGACCTTTGTAGAATGCCACGACAATCAATGATGTATTCTGATATTGATGGA
>NC_088361.1:44496095-44506095 GCF_034508935.2 Berghia stephanieae
AAAAGTACTCCTTCAGAACCATTGGACCCATGGAACAGGAGTTTATCCCGGTTTCTATAGCGTGAAAGGGACAAGCAATTGCTTGCTAACCTTGGGGAACCCTTATAAAGCGCTTGGTTAAGCGTAAAGTGGATATTGCCCTATATAAAAGCTCAACTTTAAATTTTATTTTTTAAAATTAACAAGGATTATTGTGACGTGAAAATGTCAAGCGTTACATAGAGATAAATTATGCCAGATATGTGGTATCATTAATATGTTTGTTTCCCCTTCAATCAGATATAAACACATTAAAATCATCTGATGTTAGAATTAAAAAAAAGTATTGTTTACTCTGGCAAAAGGATTCAATAGTCTGATGTCACGTCCGCCCAGCAACCAGCAGCTTGGTTCTAAACAAAGAAAATCGGTACTTTTTTTATTCTTCATGCTAGTAAGAACTTTTTCACATGTTATGTGATCAGATTGTATAAAAATCAAAACATGACTTATAATGTTTTTCTCCTCTGGATACACTTTTATGCTAGTCGGAGAAGTATTTCATAAGGGCGTCCGCCATTATTGCGATAGTTTAGAACCAGTTACTAAGTCATTACGAGGGAAGTGACGTCACGACTGTTGAACCCTAATAGGTAAACGTCCAGGATTCCAAAACGCTACAATGCAAGGATCCTAGAACATGACATTACAAGAACGGAACGTTACTAAATCCTAAATCTTCTTTTGGCCAATAAAACCTTGAGCTTTTATACATCGCAATATCCACTAAACGTGCTCAAAGCGATTTACAAGGGATCCCTGACCAACAGCCTCACGTAACATGAAAAACGAGACTTGATGCCTGTTAGGCGATATGTATTACAATTTTTTTTTCCGACATAGGCAACGTTATTAATTGCCAGGTACTCATTTTACACCTGAGTACGGTGAGAGAATGTGATTAAAGAGCCCAATCCAAGGACTCAACTTTGCGCCGAGCAATGCTTGAACCCAGGACCTTCCGATCCGAAAGCGAGTGTCATACCACTGAACCACATCGCCGCAATAATAATATAGGCTTGAATTGAGTACAATGTCTCCCTCGTCTGTTTTCTTCAGAACTTCGTGTAAGATGTAACACGTCTTTACTCTTATTGTGACATCTTTTATTCCCTCCTTTCCAAGACCGATTCTATTTAACGATTTTAAGTGTTTGGTATTTGGCCTAACCTCCTGCTCGACTCTATCTCAGGTTATATCAATATTATTTCACGTCTCCCTCCGATATCTGAGTGAAAGGAATTCAAGGCAACCCTATTCAAAGGTAAAGAGCACACAGATCTGGGTTATGCCCTCCTTATCCTCGCGGCCAGATGATAATGAAACGTTTTTATTCCTCAAAATGTTTATGGGTCAGCTCATTTTATTATTGATTGACATAATGTGTGGAGAATATTTGTCAGCAAGCAAATGACAATGTGATTCTTCTTTTAAATTTCCGACTGGCACGACCACCGTTGACTGGAGGAGACAAAGGTGTCTAACTCATTTCAAGTTCAAAAAGTAAAATTAAAGTTGGAAATCCACATGGCAGCTGCTTTGAACTCGTCTAGACTTCATGTTTGAGAAAGAGAGAAAGAGAGAGAGAGAGAGAGAGGAGAGAGAGAGAGAGAGAGAGAGAGAGAGAAAGTGAGAGAGAGAGGCAGACAGAGAGATAGAGAGAGAGAGATAGATAGATAGAGAGAGAGAGAGAGAGAGAGAGAGAGAGAGAGAGAGAGATTTTGCCATTGTGTATGGGGGTGTGTACGTATGTTGATGTGTATGTGTGTTTGACTAGTAGACTTCTAATGGCTGCTCATCTTACACTTGTTTTTAAAAATGGTTAATAATAACAATAATTTTTAAAGGACGTCAAATATATTCGATTTTTACGACAGAAGCTTTAAAAAAAACAAAAACAAAAAAAAAAAAAACAAAGCTTTTAAAGCGAATAAGTTGAGGCAGCTCGACTGGATGCGAGAGGTAGTGAACGGCGAGGAGAAAGCAAGATAAGAGAAATGACGTAGGCAAGCAAGTCAGGTGTCAATGAGGTGGGCGTCAAGCAAAGCTTGCGTAGAAATGAATCATGAACAAGAAGAGAGAAAAGTAAAAGAAAAACACATAAGCGAGCCTTTGGAGCGCGAGAAAATGAATGAGAGAGCTCTTCAGACCACGCTCGAGATTCCCTCGCTCGCGTTTGTGATAGCCACTAATTTCGTCCCTTTGGTAACCCAAGCTCTAATACATTATTCTATGCTGGCTTTTGACTATTCCGATAATATCATAATAACTTCGTTTATTCCTTCCATTTATTGTGACCGTGACATCGTTTGAAACGTTTCTTTTGCTTTATTGAAATTTATGATTTAATTTAAGAACATCCATATATTTATATACTTCAAAGACTTGTAGCGAGGATTACTGGAATATTTTATTTTTTTATTTACGCATTAATTCCAATTACAAAATAATAATATTTGTATTTATTTGATGTGCATGAATATTGAAATTTTATACTTGTATTGGAATCTTCACAAAACAAAACGAGCCACAATTATACCGGAATTACACTCACTCGGAATGGCTGAAAATATTATTTTCTACGATGACAAATAACCTCACAATTCATTTATTGTCATAGTAATTATTTCATCACTTTGATTACTGTATCGGCGTGTGGCAAAAAGAATTAACAATCAAAATGGTGAGTATTGCTTAGATTTAAAAAGAAAAATAAATGTGATAAAGAGAGATTTTTTTTAAAAAGATATTTTACCTTTGAAAAACTAGTAACAAATTAGGGAGCAGGCACTGGTGTAAGATAAGGACCTGAAAAAAATGTATATGAAACAGTGCCAGACAAAGCAAGAAATAAAGTAATTATTGTTTTACATATATAATGGCCGAATGGTTAAGACATTGCACTGTGACCCAGAAGGTCCCGAGTTCGAGCCCCGTTTCAATGTACTTTCGTTTTTTTTTTCCCTTGAGCAAGATTATTTATTAACCCTCAATTTGCTCACTTGGACAACATGGGTGATTCCTGTTGACATTAGACATCTTGTTTGATGAAATTTCTAAATTCCTTCGTGGAATGCCTTGGCGACGATATCTTATGATGTCGTGGCTATATATATATATATATATATATATATATATATATATATATATATATATATAGTGAGTGTGTGTGTGTGAGAGAGAGAGAGAGAGAGAGAGAGAGAGAGAGAGAGAGAGAGAGAGGGGGGGGGGGTAAGCAATTTTCTCAGCCCACGGTTCTCAGTTTATTTTTATCCATGTCTAAATTGAGATACGAGGAAAAATTTTGGCGATAATTTTGAAATTTAAATTTTATGCGAGCTTGACCCAGGAGTTAAATTGGCCTCGGGTTAAAAAACAAAACAAAACAAACATCGCTAACTATCATTTGCGATCAGAGCCACTAAGGGGTTGATGCGCGTTATCAATGTTTAATATTTATTATTTTCCATGCCATACATACTGGTGTAATGACAGTCGATACTTGTTGCCAGTTGTCTTTATATTATTACAATACCATGTTAATCGCAGAATGTAAAGTAAAATTACCCAAATTAGTGGTTTTATTTTTCTGAACCTGACTCTTTAAAATGTGATAAGTCGAGTAGCGTAAGTGTTTACATTGTGTGGCCGAAAATCTCACATTTCATAACCAATACTTTATAACACATTATGTATAATATATATATATATATATATATATATATATATATATAATTTATTTATTTATTTATTTATTTATATATATATATATTATATATATATAATATATATATATATATATATATATATATATATATATATATATATATATATATATACCTCTCGTATTTCCAACTATCTCTTTCAATGGCGTTTTTGAAATGCTTTACGCGCTCTGCAAAAACTAGCTGTGCTATTTCATATCACATTACACATAAAAGCCCTTTTCATTTTGTGAATTCCGCGTCCACCGTTGGTATAATGAAAATAGTTTCATCCCTGTCTAACCCAATTCAATAGATACAATGCCAATGAAAGGCTTTATAAAATGAGTGTTAGAAATTCTCCGTTTTGAGACCAAAATGACCCTAGATCATAGTTTACAAAGATATGCTCAGCCAAGACTTTTTTTTCATGCACAATTAAAATTAAAGAATTGGGTATTTGAGACGCAGAGGTTATGACATGTGACGGTGTGAAATACTACTTATTTCCTTTCCTATAGATAGCATGAGGTTGACGTCACTCGTGTCTTTGTTATTGCTTTTTGCCATCCGCGTTTATGAGTATTCCTCTCTAAACTGTATTAACGAGACTATAAACGTTCAAGGTTACACATAATTTTGTGTTTTGGTTTGTTATACTTCCGGATGGCAATGTTGTGAGCTTCTTAGCCATGCGCATACTATCTGTAATAGCTATGCACAAGTATACATTGTGTTTACAAAATTAAAAAATTAAGGAGCAGCCACCGGTGTAAGATAAAGATCTGACAAAGTGGGTATGAAAGGTACCAGACAAAGCAAGAAAGAATAATACAAGAAATATACCATCCCAAAAAATCAGTCAACCTCGACTGGGGATCGAACATCAGACCTTCTCATTACCTTCGGTCAGACGTGCTACCATTACACCACAGAGGCTCCCGATAGTTGGGACAGATTTAATACTATATTCTTCACACAGGGGTACGGTGATCAGAAGGTCTGAGATGCGATCCCCAGTCGAGGTCGACTGATTTTTGCGATGGTCTTATTTCTTGTACTTTTCTTTCTTGCTTTGTCTGATGGTATCTTTCATACAAACTCATACAATGTGTATCCGTTCACGGGGGGGGGGGGGGGGGGGGGGGGGGGGGGGGGGGGGGGGGGGAGAATAAATGGATAAATATATTATCCAAAAAGAAACAACGCTCAGAAGAGAAAACAATTGCTCCCTGCATCTCTCACAGCCTATATCGCGCTCTGAGTTTAATATGGATGAAATTCATGACGACCCAAACGTTTTGAGCTAATCCACCCATTCGAAATGTATAGCCTTTAATGAGTCAAGTTCCCAGAAGTTCTTTCAAATAAGCACTTACAATGCTTAACGCATTTCGTCTCGCCCAGAAAACTAGTCCTTCAAATAACGATCGATTTAAGTGACCCACATCTTGGCAAAAATCCTCAAAATTGGGACTTCGCGAAAGTCCCATGTTTGAGAGTTTTTTGTCAAAATGAGGATAGTTTAAATCAGTCTCAGGTTTCAAGAGTTTCTGTCAAGATGAGGGTTAAAATATAAATCAATCGATATTTGAAGGACGTGTTTTCTGGCCAAAGCCTTTAATACGTGTTTTTTCCAGAGCACGACACTTTACTAGTTAATCGAGATCTTTGCTTTACAACGAAATATCATGGAGAGTGTATTGAGTTACGAAATGTTAACCATCTTTTGTCTTCATCCTTAATGCCCCTCTCGTAACTTATCTTGAAACAAAGTAATCCCTATGGGACCCGTTAACCCACGGATTCGACATTTAGTCCAAAATTTGTGACGTGACACGTGACCCATCGTATCAAAACGGTATTATTTTGGGATGAATCAGATGCTAAATAGTCAAACAAAACCGATAAACAATATGAAATTTTGTTGATTTTATCACTCTAAAATACTTAATGGTATTAAATGAGCTTTTATTTTTTTTCGACATAGACAATGCTGTTAACGGCCAGGTATTCAATTTACATGTGAGTTCGGTGAGAGAATATGAGTAAAGAGCATTTTCCAAGGACTCAACTATGTGCCAAGCGAAGCACGAACCTAGGACCTTCCGATCCGAAAGCGATTATCATACCACAAGACCACATAGCCGCACGTAGTCCTAAATTAAACATATTATAAAATTAAAGTCTGAGAATTTTGGTTTTTAATTCATTTTTCGCCCATTTAATCATCCGTACATTACACAGTTTGTAGGCGGTGGGTCACACAGGTCATTGATCGATGGATAGAAATAAGTTAGGAAGCAGACACAAGTTAGGGAGCAGGTACGAGTTGGGGAGCAGGCACAAGTTAGGGAGCAGGCACGAGTTAGGGATAGGTACGAGTTGGGGAGCAGGCACGAGTTAGGGAGCAGGCACGAGTTAGGGAGCAGCACGAGTTAGGGAGCAGGCACAAGTTAGGAAGCAGACACGAGTTGGGGAGCAGGCACGAGTTAGGGAGCAGGCACGAGTTAGGGAGCAGCACGAGTTAGGGAGCAGGCACGAGTTGGGGCGCAGACACGAGTTGGGGAGCAGGCGCGAGTTAGGGAGCAGGCGCGAGTTAGGGAGCAGGCACGAGTTAGGGAGCAGGCCCAAGTTAGGAAGCAGACACGAGTTGGGGAGCAGGCACGAGTTAGTGAGCAGGCACGAGTTAGGGAGCAGGCACATGTTAGGAAGCAGACACGAGTTGGGGCGCAGACAGGAGTTGGGGAGCAGCACGAGTTAGGGAGCAGGCGCGATTTAGGGAGCAGGCACAAATTAAGAAGCAGACACGAGTTGGGGCGCAGACACGAGTTGGGGAGCAGGCACGAGTTAGGGAGCAGGCACGAGTTAGGGAGCAGGCACAAGTTAAGAAGTAGACACGAGTTAGGGAGCAGGCCCAAGTTAGGAAGCAGACACGCGTTGGGGAGCAGGCACGAGTTAGGGAGCAGCACATGTTAGGAAGCAGGCACATGTTAGGAAGCAGGCACGAGTTAGGGAGCAGGCCCAAGTTAGGAAGCAGACACGAGTTGAGGAGCAGCACGAGTTAGGGAGCAGTCACGAGTTAGGGAGCAGGCACATGTTAGGAAGCAGACACGAGTTGGGGAGCAGTCACGAGTTAGGAAGCAGTCACGAGTTAGTGAGCAGGTACTGGTGTCAAACAAAAACCTGAAAAGGTGTTGTGAAACAGAGAAAAAAAAACAAATCAGAAAGAAAAAGAAAAGAAAGAAAACATTCAAAAAACAAAATAACCTGCCTAATGTTGGGCCAGTCGAGATGGATTTTGTTTGTTTGCTTGTTTGTTTGTTTTGTTTTTTTATGGTGGTGGTGGGGGAGGTGATATTATCTTGTATTTTTCTTCCTGCTCTGTCTGACGATGTTTCATACAAATCTTCCAGGTTATTATCAGGTCGCGATAGAGTATAGTTAAACTCTGACCCAACCGATTAAAAAAAAACGCAATCTCTATCAAACTGACCCGCTACTTGACAAAATATCTCAACTCTGACCGTATTCTGAAATATCTTGGTCAGGATTTTAACACCTTGAAAGTCGTCCATACTAGTTTCTTGGATAAAATTAATGAAAAAGAAATGCGGTTTGTTTAGTTTTGGTTCTTGTTTTGTTGTTTGTGATTGAAGCTTTGATTAGTGATGATAAACGCAATTAATTGTTGGGATGTTTGTAACAATGACGTGTTCAGTCTTTGTTTTGTCTTTTCTTTTCTTATTTTTTTCCGAACAAGACGCGCACTGAGGTGGATCTGTGCGTGGCCTTCGTAAAGTTATGGCCTGATACTGACCAAAAAATGACGTCAAAATGCCAGTCGTGAGTTGTATTCAATAGTTCAACCAATGAAAGAACTTGTTTCCATGAGCTCTACTAACGACAACTCACTAGGCGGTGCAAAAACCAAATAATGACGTCAAACTGCCAGTCCTTTTGGATTTCAGTATGAGGCTATAACATAGCGATGGCTACGATCTGTGCGTAGCCATCGTTAACGTATCGCCTGACACTAGAACCCTCTAAGACTTACAGTTTGACGTCATTTTTTAGGTTTGTGTAGCTTCTGGTGAGTTGTCGTTAGTAGAGCTCATGGAAACAATCTATTTCATTGGTTGAACTATTGAATACAACTCACGATTTTCTTTTTCTGTTGTGGCCAAAAACTTGTCTGTTGACTTCATTTTTGGTCAGTTTACGATGGATAAAATCTGTGCCCGTTTCATCTCTTAATGCTTGAAAAACTCTTCTGCGTTTTTGTTTGTTTTATTTTTTTTTTTTGGCTGTTTTGATTTCCTGTTCCAGTACATTCCACATGCGGGATATCTTTTTGTGTTGTCAAACTTCTGTCCCGCACAGCAGTATCATCTTAAATTTCCATAGGGTATGCGTGAATAAAACAAAACGATAAAGAAAAGAGATTGATTTGCTGCAACAGGCATTAAAAATACTGGAGCTATTATACAGTATCCATTATTTCGTCAAAGCGCCTTACATGGGATCTTTTGCCAACACCAAAACTTATTAACATGTAAGACAAGACTTGACCTGTAGATCCTTCGTTTGAGTCCCCCCCCCCCCCCCCCCCTTTGAGAATATGGTTTACGATACACTAATATATCTGTTTTTATTTGCGATTAGTTGTTTACCACATTGGATTTGACATATCAATAGTGGTTTATTTTATCATCGGATTACGTGATGGTCAAAATGTTCATCTATTCAAAAACATCCTTACAAGAGAACAATAATTGCATTTATATCACTTTTGATTTAAAGGAGAGAAAAAAGAAAAACAAACGACAAATATAAGAAAAGAAGCCAAAAACCAAAATTTTTAAAAAAGCAACAACAACGAAAACTGCAACAACAGTAATTAATAACAGCAACAACAACAACAATAACAACATTGTATTGATTGGGACCTGATATTCTGATCAACAATCACCCAATATTTTCTAGGTTGACAGGGAAATCTGAAAAACAAAAGCCCGATTTCGTTTCGTACCAACTCCGTTTTCGAGCGAATTTTCGAACTCTGCAACCCCTCATAATCAATCAATGATAATTTGTGCCAAAAAACATGTTATGCTGCATTGTTATCACCAGGAGAGGAAAGCACAAAAACACATTCCACGGTACTTAATTGGATTGGTAGCATAGATCAAATGAACAATTCAGAACCGCATATAATTATTCCCCAAACCTCCCAATCAAATGATTCCGTTCTATCACCATGTTAACTCATAAGCCTAATATAAAAAATAAAACTATTGTAAATGGAATGCAATAATAATTATATTATAACAAATTGCATTAATGATTTTTACAATTATTTAGATTTGTTCTACGAATTACAAAAGATGATTAGTCCAAAACAGATTTTGCTAATTAGTTTGGAAGTACAAGAATATTTTGAAAAGAAGCTACATTTTAACAGGCACTTATGTCAATAATAATAATAATAATAATAATAATAATAATAATAATAATAATAATAATAATAATAATAATAATAATAATAATAATAATAGTAATTGAAGTGAGTAGAAGAGAGGTGCCAGAGGACGGTAGAGAATAAAAAAGTTTGCGGTGAGAGGGAGTCGATCCAACATATATGGTAGAAAAAAATTATAATAAAAGAAGTAATTTGGTAGAGTAAGCCGTGTGCTGAAGGAAGATTCATGTTTTAAAAATGAACATGCTTGCAAAAATTGACCAATTCATGCATCGTTGCACGAGTGTTAGAGCGCTTGCATCACAAGCAAAGGAACAGTTATGATTCCAGATGAAATAATTGTTTGTTTTTTTCTTGATCCCTCTGTTCAACCAGCATAGGTTGGGTTGATAGGTCTATTAGATCTGACGGAAAGTAGACTAGTGTTCAATCCAAAGAAACAGTTTCATGCTAAAGAAATTGAGATAAACTCTAGCTCCATGCACCTTGTGGTCCTAAAGAACGAATTCTACTTATCTACAAATACAATGTTGTGACAATACATTTAATTTTATTTTTCCTGATAACTAATCCCTGTTGACTTTATCCACGGAAATCCTGCACAACGATATACCAAATGACCATACAGATTATCATTTTGATGGCCAAAATTAGATTTTCCCTGTCGTCAAGCCCATGAAGCATATTTTAAACAAAGGATATAATTGAAACGGACACTGAAAGAAATACTTTCCTAAAATGTATACTATAGAAAGAAGAAGAAAAAACCAACTCG
>NC_088361.1:44511095-44546095 GCF_034508935.2 Berghia stephanieae
GAAGAAGAAGTGGAGGAGGACGAAGAGAGGAGGAGGAAGAGGAAGAGGTAGAGGAAAAGGCGGAGGAGGAGGAGAAGGAGAAGGAAGAGGAAGGGGCATATCAAATAAAATGAGATAGCGACAAAGAAAAGAGATAACGATGTTGGCGAGAAATATAATTTTTTTGCAAAGCAAAGAATTAGATCGAAAATATGAATTGAAAAAAAAATGAAAACAGTTGAACCACATAAAAAGAGAACAGTTCATTTTGATGAACAGGAAGGAAGGCAGAAGATAAGAAATAAATATAAATCAAATGAATATATTTAAAAAAGCGTTAAGCATTGATGGGCTTCTTAGACATCCATGAGATCTATGATACGAAGAACAAAAAGGTTAATATTTACCTCTCACCAAACACCATGAAATCCTACAAAGTTGACACAACCTTAGACAGGAACCACCCACATAATACCACTTGAGACAGTCTGAGAGTAATAACACTGATGAGAGAGAGCATCATTAAAGTTATCCACGAAACTGTTGTGTTCCTGGTAATTATAGAAGATTTCATCTGTTTTGAATAGAAAATATACCATAATTTTAATGATCAAACTATAATATATATATATATATATATATATATATATATATATATATATATATATATATATATATATATATATATTTAAATGAAGAAAGTCACTCACGTATTTTTTTTGCCGAGACAATTGTTTCTATGACCTCCACTTCGTCAGTTGACACACACACACACACACACACACACACACACACACACCATATATATATATATATATATATATATATATATATATATATATATATATATAACCTTAACTGATTCCACAGCCAGGAAACAGTCAATTATATATAAATTTACATAGTCCCTCAGATTCTTTGGGCCTCTAAAACCGGAGTTTGTCTCAGTTAATCTGACAATGACATTTGTTTGCTTCCCTTTGGAAAGAACGCTTGTTTATCGCTAATTACTTTCCGACAGATCTATCTGCCCAAGTTACTTAAACCCTGTTAGATGTCGGATGGTTGAGTATATAAAAAAACAACTCAACTGCACCCAGGGCTGGTATAATATTTTTTTTTATTATTAGGCTTGTGCTCTACTAACTGAGCTATCGGGATCTTTAGATATTATAATATTGTAGTGTAACATTTTAGGTTTTACTATCATTATAATTGATGGCTGGTTTTCTAAAACTCATTAGTCGATTTTTCTACATTTGAGATTTTCCATCCATGATTGAAATGTAAATTTTATTTTAAGCATCAAATGGCAAAATAATTTCCTTAGATTTATGTGAATTTAAAGTTTAATTATGATAAGATAATAGACCGAATGAGAAATTTTAGGGGAAATAATCCTCAATAACTCAAAATGGGAATAAACGGAGGTAGGAAGTATTGGAAAACACTCTTCAATCGGATAGCAGTCCCAAAATGGAATAGCATTGACTTATTGATAACATTCTAAATGATACGGAGTGCTAGAAGCTGTGGACTGTAAAAAGTAATGAACACAAATGAATATAGCAGATTAAAAAATTTTAAAAACCCCAAAAAGACACAGAACGTTTCAAACTCAAAACCAATAAGAAAAATCCCCAATAAAACAATTAATGCATCATTTAATATACAGACGACGAAGGTATTTTTCTCCGAATAGCCTCTCATGCTTACTGAAAGTCAAAGTCTACATACTCAATACATTTTCCCATCGTCAATCACGCTGGAAGACTATTCATTGAATGTGAGAATTGAGTTACACAAGAGGTTTTCTCTAACTCTTGAGCCCTTTGTAATTTCCAAGGAAACAGTCAATGACCGGACGACTAACAATATATAAAACGTATTAATTCTTTCAATTTTAACGTGATGTTATAGTGAGAATAAGGACCTATGAAACAGTGCCAGAAAAAGCACAAATAAAAATACATTAAAAAGTCATTCCAAGCAAACATCTTGTCTCGACCGACTTTGGAAATAAAATCAATTACAGGCATTGTCTCATATGACTCAGGTATGACTTGCACTTTTTGATATCAAATATATGGTTTTTTTTCTTTTATCAGCGAAAAACACCATGCTCTAAGCACATAGCTATATTTTTGGGGGGAAAACGTATGTTTTAAGCGTAAGCTGAGACGCGCAACCTGTCTCTTATCATTTCGCAAAATATGGCGTCCTGTGATCAGAACATGGCATGCGAATTCCCAATAAACCGTAGAAAAGCTCCATATCAATGTTGATATTAATTAATCTCATGCTTTGAAAAACATTTTTGATGGTTTGAAAATAAACATTATTTTTTTTTACCATGCCAACCTCAAAACCCTCTATAATGAATATAATAGATCATTCAGACATTTCCAATGAATTGATCGGAGTGTTCACCGGTCGTGCTTTGCCTTGATATGCTGATATCAGTAGTATCCGACAGTACATTACCACCCCCCCCCCCCGCCCCCCGCCCCATATCAGTAGTATCCGACAGTACATTACCCCCCCCCCTCCCTCCCTCCTATCCATTTTAGTGCTTAGGCCACTGGGACCCCCCCTCCCCCCCCTTTGGGAGTTTATGCCACTATGTTTTTCAAATAATAGAACTTATTGGCCATACAAATTCCACTGTTACCGTAAAAATAAGTGTCATTTAAGAGAGTTATGGCCCTTTGAAAAAAGTGAGTTGTGTCCCCTTGCAAAATAGAGACAACATTTCTTTCAAAGGCTCTGGAGACTACAATATTAATTCAAATATATGCAAATTGGGTATCAAACTGAAGGAAATTGAATATACTATCAAACTATGTGCACAAGCTTTCAATTTGTAAATATTATATAGATTCACAGAAAGTTGAAACAATTTGTCAGTAATCTCATGAAGTGTCATATCTAAACTTATGGGCTATTTCAGTGTTTTACACAAAAATTATTTTAAATATGGCCAAAAACAGCATGTTCATTAAAAATGTAGCACTGAAGAAAGCTATGGCCCAAGCCTCAACAACAACCTTCATATTTCTCCGTCACAGGAAAAACTAAAAGTGTACGCAACCCTTAAATTTTTCTCCACTTTGTGGGATGCCAAATTCATCATAATTTTCATTCTTTTTAAACATGGTATTGATGTCCAGTTGTCACATTTAAAAGTAAGTTGAAGGTGTGGTAAAAATAATAGATATATCATGAAAAAAGACTAATTTGTTCACAACCCAAGTGAAGCATCATTACCGAAGACTTTTGAACGAAATCGCATGTTATATTATGAAGAATAATTGATACTCAAAAGGGATTCTTGATTCAAGATGCAGTAAGTACATAAAAACAATATCCTTATGTGTTTTGCAAACATGCTTTACTCCTTAACAGTTTGCACTGCTCACCAATTTATTACATATCCTCATCATCAGTAGCAAAATCCTCTTCGTCCTCTGAAGTGTCGTCAAGGAAATCACTGTCAAAGCTATCACTACCATCCTCGGCATATGTATCTTCGTCAGTACTGGTGCAGCTTTCTTCATACACAATTTCCTGCAACTCATCTGGAATGAAAGCATCTTTGAACCACTGTACTTCCAATTCAGTTGCAGAATTTCTCTGCCAAACGTTATCCTCTGGTTTTGGAATGCTAGGATTCTGGCACACTGCATTCCTCCAAATGAGAGTTTGAATGTTGGCTCTTGATATGTGCAGTGACAATACTTGACTACAAGGAGGCATCTGACACAGATCAATTCCACCACTGCATGAGATGGTACCGAAGTATGTCATACCTCACTTTGTTGACACTTGTGCATGAGGTTTTGCCATACAGCTTGCACACAAATGACTCTAACATGAGACAGTCATTACTCGAAACAGCTGCTGATGTTCCAAATCTGGAGAACAGAATTCTAAGGTCTTCCTCCTTTTGAAGAAATTTTAGAGCTTTCGGCTTTCCTTGCCCAGCAAAGCAACTTGTTGTGTCACAGCCTGTGAATGCATGGACACCAAGTAATGCATCACACATCTGTTTAGACAAAGTCTTTGCAATCTGAGAGACATTGATTTGTCGCCTGTTGTTGCTACAGCCAGTATCAAAAATCAGGGTCTTTCCAATTGTCTCTGAGAATGAAAGGAGAAATAAGAAGACATCCGTGTCTGGTGATCTGACAACAATTGTTTCACAGTTTGGTTGGCGGGAAGCATATTGACAGTGCAGTATAATTCGTGTGTCTGCCTCTTCCTGTGATGAGTAGAGATCTAGACAAGGTACAGCTGTGGTAAATTCATCCGTGTCACTGTAAAGTAAGGTGCATCTCTCTTCACAGACAAAGAAGATTTCCCTGTTTCTCAGTTTCTTTGCATATTCGTTACTTTCCCATTCCTTGAGGAGAAACCTGATAAGGGATCTTTTGTTAACGCAGCTGAGAAATGATTTCCAACGTCTGGGCACTGTTGTTTCAGATCCTCTTAACAAGTATGCATTATCTTCAGAAGATCATCTCCTCAATCTCTCACAACCTTTGATTGAATCTTCTATGTAAGTATCAGTCACAAAGTGTACACAAGCTGCTTGTGGTAAGGAGGAACATGTAAGTATTTCACCAAATGTATTTGGGATTGCTGACAGAGTTTGTAACAGTGCATTGCCATCAACAATGTAAACGGTGTTTGTTTTTTTTGCATAATCCTCGAACATTAATGAATTGTCAGGCGTGAGCTTGTGCAACAGAGTTGCTTTGTTGGTCTTCAGAGGTAAACCATCTGATGAAGCCAGCGACCATGGAGTAGGTGTTAGAGGATATCGAAGAACTTTTTGAAGATCAACACTGTGCTCTTGGGACAAAACAAGAAGCTGGCCAAATAAATTTCTTTGTGCCTTGATTTTGACCACGTTCATGTCTTTTTTCACTGTTACCACTTTCCTCAATGATGCAAATGTCTTGGTCTTGTTCCTTTCTAATGGCTTGTGAAATTCTACAGTCTTTTCCTTCAGTCTGTTTTCAACAAAACTTTCAAACAATCTTTTTCCTATTTTTTCCACGGCTAGCAGGTCATCAGCAACATCCTCTTGCACTTTCATTCCTGAAGCTAGACTGACCAGACCATCTTCAACTTCAAAGGGATTGATAAATGCTGAAAATGCCTGGAGGATCTTTTGCACTCGCTTTTCACTTTGTCTTTTTTCTGCAAGGCTCAATTCTTTGTGGGTGTCTATATCCATACAGTTGTTGTTGCTGATCATTCTTTGGGTTGCTGATACATATTCTGCTCGATTGTGTCTTGTTACACTCCAACGGTAATAGCTTGGAAGACTCTTGCTGAACCCAACAATACCTCCTTTTGTCTTTGGATGTTTGTTTATTGTTTGTTCAATGGTCATATCAACTGCTATTCTTCCAGCAGGCGTCCTTGATCTGGAGACACTAAATCCATTATCTTGTAACATTTCTTCTGCCCCCTGGATGGGAATGAATCAGGTTGGCTACTGACACAAAATATACACTGAGATACTTGGCATAATTGTGGTGATTCATGGTAAAAAGCAGTGGGCACAGTTCTTTTAAACAAGATATATGAAGAAGAAAGTTGTTAGTCTTTGTAGCTCGCAGAAACTGGAGGAGAAGCCAAACTCTGTCCATGTATTGGATCCAGTATTGTGCAGTTTTTCCGTACTTTCCTGAGCGGACACTCTCTTTGAAGGCTTCATACTGGGAAAATAACTCAGCATACACAGTTGACTGGAGAATTTTATTAGCTGTATGGCTTGATATTCCTTCGGTGAATTCCTTTATGTAAGGCATGAGGTCTTTACCGAGTTTTGAATCCGTGTCCTGCTCAAATTTTGCAAGCAGAAGTCTCTCTAGAGCCTCCAAAACAGACACATGCACTCGTATAGCCCTGTTGTAGTTCTTTCCACTCATAACCCTATCCATAGAACCATGTGCACATAGCCCTGCTTCAGTCACAATTTCTTCAAAACCAGATCCACTTTGGAGCTTTCCCAGGGCACCAAGATATGACATTATGGTGTGAAAGACACCCAGGTGAATAATGACTGTTTTGTAAAGCTGTGGGTTTTGCCAGACAATATCGTAAGCTTTCTTTGCTACAGCAAGGTCAAATGTTACAAATGTATATGGCTGACCAAGCTCTTGTGTTGCCTCCAAAGATAGTTGTAGCACCTTCTGTACTGTAGCTGCTTCAGTTATGGGAGCATTGATGACAGGCATATATTCAACAATTGAAGGCATGTTGGTTTCATTTTCATTTTGGGGGTTTGGAGTTGTTGATGAAAGCCAACCTTTCCAGCCAGGGAAACGTTCTCCGTCTGAATTCAACTTCATCCTACAGAACACCCACAGAAAATTATCTTGGTGCAGCTGTCTTTCTTGATTGTTTTTTACTGTTGTTGTGGAAACAGTCAGAGAAGGTTCTGCTCTTCCAGTTGCAAAGCAAGGCTGAATTTGGATGGGTTTGAAAGTTGCTGACTTTTTCTTTGTTTTTCCAGTCGTGACATTTTGTTGCTCTATTTTTCTTTCCAAGTTTCCTTCTTTTATTTCTTGGATCATGATGCCATGAGTAGAGTGTGTGTGGTGCCAGACCCATCAGTGGTCTCCTCTGTGAGATCGAAATTATCCCAGCAAAAATGGGTGATTTTTGGATGTGCCAATGTGGCAGAAGGAAGATTTGTGGAGCATTCAACAACACTGTCGCACATTGCAGTCTCCAGTTCCAAAAGAGTAGAGTGGGATGCGCAATGTCCAAAGCGGTTAAGGATGTTTATAATCTGAAAACTTCCAGTCAAATGCCTCACAGTCATCCCCAGAAGTAAATGTTTAGGCATTTTCCATTGTCCACAAGTGACATTATATCAAACATCTTGGGCCATGGAACGTACAAGTCTTTCAGACCTACTACTCATATGTCCTGCACCTTGCTTGGATAGGAGTGTAGTAAAAAATTTGATCAGAGCAGAAGGAAGTTGGTCTTGAGCAGATAGCAAATACTCTGATGTGGGGGGGGGGGGGGGGGCAAGGCATTTGTGAATGATCTTTGAAAGAATCCAAAATCAAATATCTCAAGGTTACACCAGCTTCTTGCAGTTTTCTTTCCTCTGATGAGGCACTCTCAATTGCAGCTTCAATTGCACAGCCTTTGGGGACTTCATTATTATAGAGAAAATGGCTATCAAAGATTTAAAAACCCTATATAGCTTTGTAAAATATTTTATGATATGAGGCAAAAAATGAGAAATGACAATAAATTCCACTATTTATTGCATTTGAAGCAATTTTAGGGTGATAAACAATCATTTTATGCACAAAAATGAGTTCACGAAAAATTGCACCCGATGACCTTTCAAGGGCCATAACTCCTGTAAATGATACTTGAAAAAACTGTAACACCCGGATTAATTTGTGTTATATGTCCCTGAAGCATGCCTGAATTGTGCTAGTGCAAAATCCCTCTTGTTTATTCATCCTGAAGGGAAACAAGTACACTGTAATAGATTTTTTTTTCAAATTATAGAGAAAATGGCTATCAAAGATTTAAAAACGCTATATGGCTTTGTAAAATATTTTATGATATGAGGCAAAAAATGAGAAATTACAATAAAATTCCATTATTGATTGTATGTGAAACAATTTTAAGGTGATAAACAACCATTTTATGCACAAAAACGATTTCACAAAAAATTGCACCCAATGACCTTTCAAGGGCCGTAACTCTCGTAAATGACACTTGAAAAAACGGTAACACCCGGATTAATACTCAAGATATATTGCTGTTTCAGAAAAACCATGTGGCGAAAACTCCCCCAGGGGGGGGGGAGGGTTTCGCCCACTGGCCCATGCACTATTTCCCTTTCATTCCTTTCACCATCTCATTCCATTCTTAATCCAGTGTAATGGATATGCTGACGTCATCATTTGTGACTTGCTAATCGAACTGTTTGAGGCTATTGGTCTTGTGGTATTACACTCGCTTTCGAATCGGAAGGTCTAGGGTTCGAGCCTCGCTCGGCGCATAGTTGAGTCCTTGGAAAAGACTCTTTACTCACATTCTCTCACCGTATTCAGGTGTAAAATGAGTACCTGGCCGTGAACAGCGTTGTCTCTGTCGGGAAAAAATGTATTATCTGTATTAACAGGCGTCATGTCTCGTTCTTTATGTTGCGTGTTGCTGTTGGACCCTTTGTAAAGCGTTTTGAGCACGTTTAGTGGATACTGCGCTATATAAGAGCTCAACTTTTTTTTCAGTAGTATGATTACTCTGCCGCACTCTGGAATAACATGTAAAATTTTGGCCAGAAAACTCTTCCTTCAAATTATATCGATCGATCAAAATAACTCTTGGTAAAGACTCTCAAACCGGGGACTTCGCGGTGAAAGTAGCAAAAGATTTAATTTTAAAAAGGATTTTGTACTTTTTTTTCTAATTCTGATAATGTCACATTTTATGCGTTTTATATAAAATGATTGTTATTATCCCTTCATTGATGAAAATAAAGAATATTAATCGACGGGTGTAATTGGTTAGCTAATGATGGAAATTGGCAATATTTGGTGCGTCAATTTCCGTTCAGTAATCCGTCTTCCGTGTTCAATGAATCCTTTTGTGTAACAATCAGATGTATTGTGTTTTTATTGCGTCCCTGATTAACAAATCATAATTATATAATCTAGTCTCTCGTTTTTTTCAAGAATCATTGCAATTTATAAAGAATGATTGACTTTATGACGTCATTAGTCAGTCAAACGCCACACTCTGGGACATGTATTATTTTAAAATTTTGGCTAGAAAACTCGTCCTTTTTCACCTTCAACACAAAATGACTAAGGCAGAGAAAGACAAGGATAGTTTTGTGCGATATTATCGTGCTCTTCTTCTTCTTCTTCTTCTTCTTCTTCTTCTTCTTCTTCTTCTTCTTCTTCTTCTTCTTCTTCTTCTTCTTCTTCTTCTTCTTCTTCTTCTTCTTCTTCTTCTTCTTCTTCTTCTTCTTCTTCTTCTTCTTCTTCGTCGTCGTCGTCGTCGTCGTCGTCGTCTTTCTTCTTCTTCTATTTCTTGTACTCATCTCCTCCTCCTTCCTTTTCTTATTCCCCTCCTCATATTCCCCTCCTCTTTCCCACTCCTCCTTATCTTGCCTTTCATTCTTCCTTATCGGTTTCCCTTATTTGCCTTCCCTTTTTCGTAAATAAATCAATAGTTAGCCATTTTAGAAACATTCTGAATGAATATCTTTTGCGCTCAGGTTAAAAGAAAGGTGAGTGAAAATAAAATCAAGCAAACATAAAAATACAAACGAAACAAAGATAAATACAAACGAAAACAAACGAAAACAAAACAATCAACAAAATACAAAATTAGCCCATCCATTTACTATGGTGACTTCATGACAGTTGCTATTTTATTTGCATTTTCATAATTCATACGCAGCGATTATCGAATCCAGAATGATGTCACCCAATGCTGTCAATTCAATGAGATGCTATTATTTTTCCTATTACCAATGATTATAATTACACAACGATTAACCAGTTACCTGCCGTACTGTGAAAAAACAACAACACATATTTAAAGATTTGGACAGGCAACCCGTCCCTCAAATATCGTTCGATATAAATTACCCTCATCTTGGAAAAACTTTTAAACCTGGGACCTCGCGAATTGCAATGTTTGAGAGGTTTTTTTGTAAGGATGAGGTCATCTAAGTCGATGCATATTTGAAGGACGAGTTTTCTGGCCAAAATTTTAAATACATGTTTTTCCAGAGTACGGCAGTTAATTGGTTTATTAAAAATACTTACGTTACACAAACCAGTGATTTTCATTTACCGCCTGTATTCATATACAAAACACTTTGATAGAATAAAACGGCTACTTCGATATATTAAATCAATCCACAACGAGTCAAAAAAGCTAAAACATGGACCTTTATAATATATCTCAAGTTAAGAACCTCATTGACAAGTTTGAGTTAATCTATATAATATATCAATATGGAAATTAAAGGTTTTCTGCCCAATAAGAATAAATATAGATAGATGTTTTATACTTGCAAGGTTTTGTGACAATGTGTGAATTTGAGGCGTTAATCGATGTATTGTATTCAGCTTGATAATTATAAAATGTACAATTATATCTAATATCAAATATATCACATTTATGTAGTATTGTGTTAATGCAATTGATAGGACTGATCATTGGAACAGAACAGAATACTTTATTGTTTATTGTTGCGCATCGGATTGTGTTACGTATAATTATTTATGATTCTGAAACTACAAGTATGTTTCTGGCTGTGATAATTCGTTGTATTTGACATTGAGTGGATTGTATATATGAATATTAATTACCTCGGATAGTTATCGCTGAACAGGAATCAAGAATCTATTACAGATTGGTCTTATATATGGTTATGATATTAAATGGTCGTTACCAGAATATAGTAAACAGTCTTGCTTCCCCCCCCCCCCCCCCCCACCCCCTTTCACCCGTAAACGAAATAGGTCTTTAAATTCCTTTTCAGTTCAGCTTTCAAAAACATGTTAAACTCAACTGACTTGAGGTATGACCTGTATTGTAATTATAATTTTTTTGTATCATATTCTTACAATTCTACGTTGTTTTTCATATGAAAGTCTCCCTGATCATTTATGAATGAATCATAAAACACCAAGGCTGTACAAAATTCAGTTTGTTAAGTGTATCGCAAGTTGATTGCAGTCAAATGTTATTATTCAAATTTCTTCAAACAGTGTTATTATGTATATCTATATGTATTTGGAAGCTTTTATTAACTGTTTCATTTAAGATATCTAGAGTTGTGTTGTTATAAATTGGCAGTTATAAAGTGAGCCTTGATGTTTGCTTTATCGATATCTCTTATACCACGATCACGTATTTTATATATCAAATTTCTGTTGGAACGTTATGGTGTGTAACAATGTTTTATTCCTTTTAAGGATAAAGGGAAAACGTATTTTATCATGTCAGTGTCAAAAATAGGATAGTGGAACAACAAATGGAGGGATGACTTTTTAAATATGTCATGGAGAAAACTTTGATACATCAAATGTCAAATTTTTAAAAGTCTCAGGTATTTTACGTTGTTTTATTTGTGCTCTTTGGGGAAGAAAGCCATTATAAATATTATACAAATAGTATACGCTTACTTAATGTACTCATTTTTTTTTAATGGAGCTTTTATAGAGAGCAATATCTACTAAACCAGCTCAAAGCGCTTTACAAAGGGTTACTGGCTAAAAGCAACACTTAACATGTAGGACGAGACATGGCGCTTGTTAGGCAATATTACATTTTTTCGGACCGAGACGTCGCTGTTAACGGCCAGGTACTCATTTTACACCTGAGTGCGGTGAGAGAATGTGAGTAAAGAGCCTTTTCCAAGGACTCAACTATGCACCGAGCGAGGATCTAACCCAGGACCTTCCGATCCGAAAGCGAGTGTCATACTACAGGACCACATAACCACACGACCCTATTACAACGTAGTTTACATCAGTGGGTCCTCCAAATTGAACATCAGTCTCCGACAGATTGATAGCAGACCGACAGGATATCCAATTGGTGATTTGACCTCTTGGACTTCTTATACTTGAGACAGACCGGGGACATTTATGTGACACCACAGAAAAAAACTGACATAGTAATCAATCCGAAATTGTTTGCCTCGATGCTATGCGTTTAGTCAAAAAAAACAACTCATAACATCCACCATCCGCATATAAAGTACCAACACACAAAATTATATGTAACCTTGAACGTTTCTAGTCTGATTGATATAGTTTAGTGAGAACTATTCATAAATATAGCTGGCTAAAAACAATAACAAAGAGCTGAGTGACGTAAATTTTGATCCCTCTATTGATGCTATGCACATAGTTTTAAAAAATGACAACATCCGCCAGCCTTATATATCGTATCAACACACAAAACTATATGTAACCTTAAACGTTTATAGTCTGATCAATACAATTTAGTGAGGACTTCTCTTTAAAAAACACCTGGCTAAAAACAAAAACAAAGAGCTGAGTGCCGTCAATTTCTATATGTTAAATGATGCTGTGCTTAAAAACGTTTGCTTTTAACTCTCTCTCTCTCTCTCTCTCTCTCTCTCTCTATCTCTCTCTCTCTCTCTCTCGCTGTGTGTGTGTGTGTGTGTGTGTGTGTGTGTGTCCTTATTGTCCATTTTCAAGATTTATACTGAAATATCATACCACACATTGTATTTTCAAACCAAAATTTAAAAGCAATAAGTGAATACTATGCACATTCAATTTTATTGAGAAAAACAATCTTAACAAAACTGTATTGAGTTCTTTAAATATGACAAGGATTTTTATCTAAATTTGGAGATTTATCAAACAAATCTGAATAAGAAATATGTTGTTTATATAGTGAGGAATGTGACAAATTTCCTAAGGTTGGTACGGAGAGGTTTAAAGAGCGCGATATCCACTTAAACAGTTGTGCTGACGAAGGGTTTGTACCCGAAACGTCAATTATATATACCATGCCCATCCAAAGCCTTTCCATTTTCATCCTTTACGTTAGTAAAATCACATTTGAGTTGTTCCCCCCCCCCTCCCCTCTTACCCTTCCCAGCATGATTCCGAGTAGATATATTCTGTTTGACTGAGTCACTTTAATCTGTAATAGATATATTATTTACTTATCGTATCCAGATCCGCTCTTATCCGTCTCTGAATGTATCATTTAGAACGAGGTCAATTCCTCGTGCTTTTATTTCATTATCTTACCAGCATAACAGAAATCAGTGTAATGGACTAGCGGTGATATTGAGATTCTCCATCAGTTTATCGGTTCTATGGACTGAGCTCAATGAACCCTTCTTGTAGTAAGTATGTAGCAGGCGAGATTAAAATAATAATAATAGAGAGGATGTTTACCGACTTGACACAACCTGACATAGATACTCATCGTCTACTATTAAAACTATTTTGCCACTTTAGAAGTTTCACGTCTCACCCGTTTTGTCTCGGGTGAAGACTGGAGGTCAAGGTTTGAGACTTGATTGAGTTAAGGAGCGCGTGAGGTAGATAGATCTATGTGAGTAATGGCACCTTATAGAAAATAAATGTGGCCTGAATAAATAACAGTTGCAGTGATATGCTAGCTAGCCTTGAAACAGAACGATTGTTGGACAGCATACTCCTTTAACCGCGAAAACAAAATTAATTTATTATTTTCCCGAAACATAGGTTTTTCCTTTATTTATAATATATCTAGAACAACTGCTGATATAACACTATTTACTTTTGAACAATAAAGAGTGGGGACGAAGTGGTCGAGTGGTTAAGGCATTGCACTGTGACCCGCGTTCGAGTCCTGCTTCGGGCACTTTCATTTATTTATTTTTTTACGTGGGCAAGATTGTTAACTCCCCAATTTGCTCTATTTGGACAACATGGGCGATTCCTGTTGACATCAGACATCTTATTTGATACTATTATTTATCGATATGATGTGAAAGGTTGGAGTAAAATTCGAACCACATCCGTAAAGGTTAATAAACCAGGTAGGAAGGTAATCCAAATGACTGTAAATGGAAAAATCGAATCCCATTAGTCTGATATTGCGGCTATGTGGGCTTGTGCTATGACACTCTCCTTCGGCCGGAGGGCCCAGGGTTCGAGTCCCCATCTGAGCGGTAGATAGTTGAGTCCTTGGAAAAAGGCTCTTTATTCGCATTCACTCGTCCTACTCAGGTATAAAATGAGTATCTGACCGTTAACAGCGTTTGTTAGTATCGCCTATCTCGTCCTTCGTGTTTAAGTGTTGCAGTTGGCTTGGGACCTCTTGTAAAGCGTGCTTAGTGTATATTGTAAATGTTGCTGCTCGAAGCTCGAATGGCGTTGTTAAGATAAATGTCAACAACGCCACTACCACATTATCTCATTCGTCTGTGGCGTTTCATTCATCCTGTTTTGTTGATAAAGGGAAACCCGAAACGTCCATTTTATCTGTTTTCGTATATTAAATTGAAGCTTTCATTCAATTTCACAAAGTTATTTATTTAAGTGTATATTGCGCCATATAAAAGCTCAATTTTATTTATATAGCTCAACTATTATCGATATAATGTGAAGCTTGAAGCAAAAAGTTGAACCCCGGGTAGTTAATCCAAATGGCTGTAAATTGAAAAATCGAATTCCATCAGTCTTATACTTCTATTGGTCATTGTAGATTAGATGTAACCGATTAACATTCGTACTCTGGAAAAACAACGTATTTCAAAATTTGGCCAGAAAATTAGTCCTTCAAATATCGATCGATTTAAATATCCGTCATCTTGGCAAAAACTCTAAACCCTGGGACGCAGAGTCACAAAGTACCAGGTGTGAGAGCGTTTTCCAAGACTATGGTCATTTAAATCGATCGATATTCAAAGGACGAATTTTCTGGCCAAATTTTGAAATACGTGTTTTTCAGAGTGCGGCAGCTAGTGTTTAACTAGGCAGCCATGCGGGAGTTTGGACGTGACGGGATCAATAATATTGCCGTACTTCATCAACACACGTTAGTAGTATAGTGATGCTCAGGAGAAATTGAGAAGAGCAAAAGAGCAGCATAAAATAAGAATGATTAAGAGCAAAATATTAACGTTTTAATTAGCGTGAAATTAAATCAGGAGAAATTGAGAAGAGCAAAAGAGCAGCATAAAATAAGAATGATTAAGAGCAAAATATTAACGTTTTAATTAGCGTGAAATCAAATCTGTTTGCTAGAGATTGATGTTAAAATGTTTTATGTATAGAGATAATAATTTTAGGGTTCGAATCCTATAGACAACTGGAATAGTTTGTTAAATGTTGATGTTGTAGTAAATCAATAGAGTTGTATTGTATCGATTGATAGATAACATGAATGGCTGGAAATAGTTTGGTTTGAACGGTGATAGCGTCTTGTGTTCAAATCCTAAAATCTTCGTTTAAAAAACGTATCGTTTAAACGGTGTCCGATTCTATCACACATTAAGGTGTTCTCGAGTCTGGCTCTATGTTGAAATGTCGCTCTTTACTCACATTCTCCTAATGTGTTCAGGATAGTACCCGGTCTTTGACAGCGTTGGTAAAAAAAATTGTAATATCGCCTAACATATCTCGTTCTATTTGTTTCGTGTTGTCGTTCATCAGCGATCTTTTTTAAAGCGCTTTGAACCTCTTTAGTGGATATTGCGCTATATAAATGTTCATTAAAAATAATGATCACGCGTGTCCAATTATATGCGCCCGTAAAGATAATTGACCCACCGAACGACAAAGAGATTTATCAGAGAGAATACAGGACGTAGAAAAGGCATTCGTTTCGGTTGTGTGAAAGAACACAACACCGAAATTAGGATGACCGTTTTTTATTCGATGCACGTTCTTGTTAATAGAAAAACAGATTGAAATATGTACCATAGCCTACCAATCTGTATATATATAAATCCCCTTTCTTCATATTCTCCTCCTCTCTTTGAAAATGGATTTTAGAATCGATGATACCAAACGACTATTTTTCGAATTAACAAATTATGATCTGGACTTAATAAACCGTAATCACAGACACTTTAGTAGTTGCATTGTCCTGATTTGGTGATGTCTGTGAATCTTAAATACGAAAATGTCCGAAATAACACGATGTCACGCACTTAATATTACTCGCGGTAATCAATGTTGATATATTTTTTAATAATCATAGGTTCAAACTGACGTAAAATAGGTGTAATATCTCTATACAGATTTGATCATGAGAAGTTTTGTTTAATAGTTAAACGCCTTACCACTTATCAACGAAAGGGATCACCATATTTTAATCGACACATGGTTAATTGATGAATAAAGCAACAAAGTGTCTGTTTGCTGTCACCCTTGTCGTCTGAAACAATCAATTTTAAAGAATTATGTAGTTTTTCCAGTGATTTACTGTACTGGGATGGAAGCATTATAATGTATGGTTGTTTTGTTTTATTTTCTTGGGTCATTTTTCTAAAGCGGGTCTTGTAGTTTGTGATTTCCGTCTTAAATGCCATTTGCTTTATTTTTTATTATTATTTTTTTAATAAGACGACGGAGAATTTTATTTAATGCAATTAAAAAAGATAGCGTTCTTGTCTAGGTCTGGTAAAATAAATGAGATGACGTCATACACTTAATACAATCCCCGTAGACAATGTTGATATTGGAGAAACCTCCGGTATAGAGATTAGAACATGAATTCAAAATCAAGACGTTTTGGTATGGTAGTTAGACAATCTATCCATCGACCAATTAAAGCCTCTTCACTATGTGAATACGACTAGTAGATGGGTACAATAGCAATACCTAGGAGGTGAATGTTTTCATTGAAATTTCACCTAGGATCAATTAAATAGAAATGCGACCGATAAGCCATGTCCATGCGTCCACACGAGTAAAACCCAATATCATGTTTTACAGTCATATTCTCTTTACCCAATATCATTTTTGGAAACATTTTGATTGTGTTAATGAAAAATTTACATCTGAATCAAAACTAAAAAGAATTGATGACAAAAGCTTTTATAAAACCCAACAACTTTTAACACACATACTTATTCAACTGTGATTGCTTTTTAATAAAAATATTCTTGTCTGATATAATATTTGTACCCGTCATTTTCAACATGCGGCGAGTTTCATGTTTTGTATCATGGACTTGAATTTTTTTTCGCAGCAAGAAATAAATAAATGAAACACAACAATCATTACAATACACAATATTGATTGATCAAGTACTTAATACAATAACATGTCCTTGCTCAGTTACTCACTTCATGAAAGATTTATTGATGAAAAGAAAAATGAAAAGACAATTCCATCACTCCATGTCCTATATTATGGTTATCATACCAAGACATAACCTAATTGAAAATGTAACAAAAATGTTGTGTAGGAATAGTAAATTTTATGAACCAGGTATACATTATCTCTATTTATGACATTAAACCATCAATATTTTTAACGCACGTTTTCAGGGTTTGACACATATTTACTGTACTTCTCCAGTAACATTGTCGAAGTTTTTAGATATTTGATACCACAACACATTTAGATAACAGCAGGGTTTTTTTCCTCAAATTTTATAGATCTGAGCAGATAATATATTTTAGCCCAGTGAAACGTTGTCATAACAGCTGTTATATTTTTAGATGATAGCCCAAATGACCAGTAACACCCAATGTGTAAGACGTGCAGTCTTTTAGGCGGTAGTGTAATGTCATACAAAAACATCTGTCAAATGCGTAGTAATCCCTAATGGCAATTTACAAGACGGTCAAAATTTATTAAGTAAAAGTTTTCAGGACACAGTGTATCAATTGAACCTAAGAAATTAATTTTTTAAAAGCCAAAATGTGTGTGATGTAATTGTTTTTGTTTTTGTTTTTTTAGCTAAAATTTATAAAATATAAGCTTGATAGCAAAGAGTTTTCTAGCCAAAACATTTGAAGTAAGAAATTGTTGGTTAAAAATGTGAGGTTAAAATTTTCTTACCAACATTTGGGAAGTAATCATTTTCAGGTCGAAGTTTATGAAACACAAACTGTATGACGAAAATGTATGAAACTAAAGTTTTTTGATCAAAATAGTAAGAAAAAGGAAAAGTGTGAGGTGCAAAAAAAAATATAACATAAAAATTAAAAGTTTTGTGGTCAAAATGTTCTCTGGTCAAAATGAGTGAAGTAAAAAAATTTTGACCAAAATTTATAAAATAAAAGTATGCGTGTAAAAATGTATGAAATGAATACTTTCTATCCAAAATCTATGCAATGAAATGTTTTTAGACCAAAATGTTTGTAGTAGTAGTATCTGGATAACGTTTATGAACAAAGTATTATTTCTAACAAAAATATGTGAAGCAATAATTTTCCGACCAAATTGTCTGAAATGGACGTTTTCCAATCAAAATGTGAAAAGTAATAATGTTCTGATCCAATTATGAAATGAAAATATGATGTCAAAAATTATATGAAATTTAATTTTTCTGGTCGAAATGTGTAAAGTAAAAGTTTTCTGACCTAAATATAACGATATTATGACCAACGGTTATGAGATCAGAATACATATTCTCTCCGAATTGTCATTCTGTCAAAAATTGTATGAAATTTAATTTTCTAATCAAAATGTGTGAAGTAAAAGTTTTCTGGCTAAAAATTGTATGAACGTTTGCCCTCAAAAATATATGAATATTTTCTGGTCAAATATATGAAGTAAACAATTTTTAGGGGGTCAACATTTATATAATTAGAATATACTTTGACAAAATTATCGGAACGTCAAAACCACTGAAACAAAAGTTTTCAGGATAAATTGTATTAACGACATTTTCCAGGCCCAATTTTGCGAAGTAACATTTGTCTGACCAAAAGATGTAAAGTAAACTTTTTCTGACCAAAATGAGAGAAAATAAAAATGTTTTCTACTAGAACTTCATAAGGTAAATTAAACTTTTTTTAAACAAAACGTGTGTAGTAATAGTTTTATGTAAATGTATTGTATCATAAATTATTGAAACCGTTACAAAATAAAAGACTTTTCCATGTCTTTCGCTTTTTGATGCCTTCTCGAGGATTTGACAAAAGCAGAAAGTTTTGAATTTTCAAAGTGCTGACTACTTACCCTGCAGAATTACCCTCGACAGAGTAGAGACATAGCAGATATGACTGGTGATCCTATATTATCACGGACAGAAGCAGAGATGTCCTACAATTGTTGTAGAGGTGCTATATCGGATACGACACCCAAAGTTTTGCTATAATTTTCAATTTTATTTTGTTACTATTAAAGTATAACGTTTTTAGTCGTCCGTCTAAAATTATCAATGACATGATTAATGTCGATCCCACAAAGGTTATGAGTAAACCATTGTTCTTCTCCCCGACAGGGGCCAAATAACCTCAACAACAGGCGTGCAGGCTATCTTTGAACAAGACAGTTCAAACCCTAGTTCAACCTATTTCCAATAAAAAATACTCCTTACAAAACCTAAATGGTTTTGGAAGAGGTTATTCATAACCTGCATTTGAAGTTCAATCCTCTCTGTTTCACTCTTTTAGCTCCGAAAGTCGATGGAATCACTTCGTAGTTTAGTAAACCAAAACCAAAATCAAAACCAAAACCAAGCTCAATGTCACCCAAAAGATAAGATAAGGGATATGAAATAGAAATCTCACCAAAACGTGTAAGATTCGACCTATTTTCAATGAGAAAACAGCTTACCAAACCTGCATTTGAATTGCAACCCTCTCTTTTTCAATGTTTTAGCTCCAAAAGGTCGCTTGAATTACTTAGTAGTTTAGTAAACCAAAACCAAAACCAACCCAAAAGATAAAATTAGGGTAATAAAGTGCTAGACGTCGACCCAAAATGAGTGAAGTAAAAATTTTCTCGCCAAATACAGGAAACAAAAGTGATCTAACAAAAATGCCAAAATGGATGTTTTCTAAGCAATTACGTGTGAAGTAACATTTTTGTGACTAGAAAATTGTAGAGTTAGAGTTTAAGTTTTCTGGTCAAAATTTACGAAATAAGACTGTTCTGTTCAAAATCTATGAAATTTAGTTTTAATGAAAAAGAATTAATGAAATGAAGGCTGTACACGCGAAAATGTATGAGAAAAAATATTCTGGTCAAAATGTTTAAAATGAAACTTTTCAGGATAAATTTTATGGCGTAATATTTTATATCTAAATAATATATGTGTACATAACGTTTATAGCTAAATTTTATGAACTAGGTTTTGTTATTGCTTTCTTTTTTACCCTAATGTGTGACGTAAAAGTTTTGTGGTAACACAATACGTAAAGTAAACGTTTTCTGGGCAAAAGTGAAAAGTAATAATGTTCTGGCCCAATTATGAAATGAAAATTTTCTGTCAAAAATTTATGAAATTAAATTTTTTCTAGTCAAAATGTGTAAAGTAAAAGTTTTCTGATCAAAACATAATAATAATATTATGAACAACGGTTACGAGATCAGAATACATATTCTCTCCAAATTATACGAAATTTAATTTTCTAATCAAAATGTGTGAAGTAAAAGTTTTCTGGCTAAAACTTATATTAACGTTTGCCCGCAAAAAATACATGAATGTTTTCTGGCCAAATATGTGAAGTAAACAATTTTTAGGGGGTCAACATTTATATAATTAGAATATACTTTGACAAAATTGTAGGAAAGTCAAAACCACTGAAACAAAAGTTTTCAGGATAAATTGTATTAACGACATTTTCCAGGCCCAATTTTGCGAAGTAACATTTGTCTGATCAAAAGATGTAAAGTAAACTTTTTCTGACCAAAATGTGAGAAAATAAAATGTTTTCGACTAGAACTTCATAAGGTAAATAAAACTTTTTTGGACAAAACGTGTGTAGTAATAGTTTTTCTGTAAATGTATTGTATCATAAATTATTGAAACCGTTACAAAATAAAAGACTTTTCCATGTCTTTCTCTTTTCGATACCTGCTCGAGGACTTGACAAAGGCTGAAAGTTTTAAATTTTCAAAGAGCTGACTACTTACCCTGCAGAATTACCCTCGACAGAGTAGAGACATAGCAGATATGACTGGTGATCCTATATTATCACAGACAGAAGCAGAGATGTCATACAATTGTTGTAGATGTGCTATGTCGGATACGACACCCAAAGTTTTGCTATAATTTTCAATTTTATTTTGTTACCATTAAAGTATAACGTTTTTAGTCGTCCGTCTAAAATTATCAATGACATGATTAATGTCGATCCCACAAAGGTTATGAGTAAACCTTTGTTCTTCTCCCGGCAGGGGCCAAATAACCTCAACTACAGGCGTGCAGGCTATCTTTGAACAAGACAGTTCAAACCCTAGTTCAACCTATTTCCAATAAAAAATACTCCTTACAAAACCTAAATGGTTTTGGAAGAGGTTATTCAAAACCCGCATTTGAAGTTCAATCCTCTCTGTTTCACTCTTTTAGCTCCAAAAGTCGATGGAATCACTTCGTAGTTTAGTAAACCAAAACCAAATCCAAAGTCAATGTCACCCAAAAGATAAGATAAGGGATATGAAATAGAAATCTCACCAAAACGTGTAAGATTCGACCTATTTTCAATGAGAAAACAGCTTACCAAACCTGCATTTGAATTACAACCCTCTCTTTTTCAATGTTTTAGCCCCAAAGGTCACTTGAATTACTTAGTAGTTTAGTAAACCAAAACCAAAACCAAGCCAAAAGATAAAATTAGGGTAATAAAGTGCTAGACGTCGACCCAAAATGAGTGAAGTAAAAGTTTTTTAGCCAAATACAGGAAACAAAAGTGATCTGACAAAAATGCCAAAATGGAAGTTTTCTAAGCAATTACATGTGAAGTAAAATTTTTGTGACTAGAAAATTGTAGAGTTAAAGTTTAAGTTTTCTGGTCAAAATTTACGAAATAAGACTGTTCTGTTCAAAATCTATGAAATTTAGTTTTAAAATGAAAAAGAAATAATGAAATTAATGCTGTACACGCGAAAATGTATGAGAAAAAATATTCTAGTCAAAATGTTTGAAATGAAAGTTTTCAGGATAAATTTTATGGCGTAATATTTTTATATCTGAATAATATATATGTACATAACGTTTATAGCTAAATTTTATGAACTAGGTTTTGGTTGTTGCTGTTTTTTGTTTTTTTTTATCCTAATGTGTGAAGTAAAAGTTTTGGGCCAAAAAAAAAATATTGTAAAGTAAAAGCAAAAGTTTTTCTGGCCAAAATGTGTACAATATAAATTTCCTGGCCAAAATTGATGAAATGAAAATTTTCTGTCCATATAATGTATGAAACGTTATCTTTCTGGTCAAAATGTATGAAGTAACGGTTTTCCGGGTAAAACACATGAATTAAAAGTTTGCTTGCAAAAATGTATACAATAAAAGTTTTCTGGATATAGTATATGAAGTAACATTTTTCTAGCTAAAATGTACGATGTAACGGGTTTCAGGTCAAAATGTGTAAAGTTAAAGTTTCATAGCCCGAAATGTGTTATTTAAAATATCAGTCAAAAAGTCTGTGAAATAAAAATTTTAGGATCAAAATTTAGGAAATTAAAGTTTTCTAGCCAAAATTTATGAAATGTAAGGTTTTTCACCAACATGTGTATAGTAGAAATTTGTTGCTATGATAAAATCAATGTTTTGTGTGTGTGTGTGTGTGTGTGTGTGTGTGTTTGTGTGCGTTTCCCCAAAAAATTATCAAATGCACGTGTTCTCGTCCTCAACGCAAAACAATTTCTGGTCAAAATTATAAAATAACTGTTTTCAAGCCAAAATATATAAATTGAAAGTTATCTGACCAATGTACATATTTGAAGAAGGTTTTTTAAAAAATAAAACAGGCGGTTTCAAATGATCTTTAAGAAACTCTCTTGACCTCCTTAACGCCTGTTTTATTTTTTTAAAAACCTTCTTCAAATATGTACATTGGTCAGATAACTTTCAATTTATATATTTTGGCTTGAAAACAGTTATTTTATAATTTTGACCAGAAATTGTTTTGCGTTGAGGACGAGAACACGTGCATTTGATAATTTTTTGGGGAAACGCACACAAACACACACACACACACACACACACACACACACACACACACACAAAACATTGATTTTATCATAGCAACAAATTTCTACTATACACATGTTGGTGAAAAACCTTACATTTCATAAATTTTGGCTAGAAAACTTTAATTTCCTAAATTTTGATCCTAAAATTTTTATTTCACAGACTTTTTGACTGATATTTTAAATAACACATTTCGGGCTATGAAACTTTAACTTTACACATTTTGACCTGAAACCCGTTACATCGTACATTTTAGCTAGAAAAATGTTACTTCATATACTATATCCAGAAAACTTTTATTGTATACATTTTTGCAAGCAAACTTTTAATTCATGTGTTTTACCCGGAAAACCGTTACTTCATACATTTTGACCAGAAAGATAACGTTTCATACATTATATGGACAGAAAATTTTCATTTCATCAATTTTGGCCAGTAAATTTATATTGTACACATTTTGGCCAGAAAAACTTTTGCTTTTACTTTACAATATTTTTTTTTTTGGCCCAAAACTTTTACTTCACACATTAGGATCAAAAAAACAAAAAAAAGCAACAACCAAAACCTAGTTCATAAAATTTAGCTATAAACGTTATGTACATATATATTATTCAGATATAAAAATATTACGCCATAAAATTTATCCTGAAAACTTTCATTTCAAACATTTTGACCAGAATATTTTTTCTCATACATTTTCGCGTGTACAGCATTAATTTCATTATTTCTTTTTCATTTTAAAACTAAATTTTATAGATTTTGAACAGAACAGTCTTATTTCGTAAATTTTGACCAGAAAACTTAAACTTTAACTCTACAATTTTCTAGTCACAAAAATTTTACTTCACATGTAATTGCTTAGAAAACTTCCATTTTGGCATTTTTGTCAGATCACTTTTGTTTCCTGTATTTGGCTAAAAAACTTTTACTTCACTCATTTTGGGTCGACGTCTAGCACTTTATTACCCTAATTTTATCTTTTGGCTTGGTTTTGGTTTTGGTTTACTAAACTACTAAGTAATTCAAGTGACCTTTGGGGCTAAAACATTGAAAAAGAGAGGGTTGTAATTCAAATGCAGGTTTGGTAAGCTGTTTTCTCATTGAAAATAGGTCGAATCTTACACGTTTTGGTGAGATTTCTATTTCATATCCCTTATCTTATCTTTTGGGTGACATTGACCTTGGATTTGGTTTTGGTTTACTAAACTACGAAGTGATTCCATCGACTTTTGGAGCTAAAAGAGTGAAACAGAGAGGATTGAACTTCAAATGCGGGTTTTGAATAACCTCTTCCAAAACCATTTAGGTTTTGTAAGGAGTATTTTTTATTGGAAATAGGTTGAACTAGGGTTTGAACTGTCTTGTTCAAAGATAGCCCGCACGCCTGTAGTTGAGGTTATTTGGCCCCTGCCGGGGAGAAGAACAAAGGTTTACTCATAACCTTTGTGGGATCGACATTAATCATGTCATTGATAATTTTAGACGGACGACTAAAAACGTTATACTTTAATGGTAACAAAATAAAATTGAAAATTATAGCAAAACTTTGGGTGTCCTATCCGACATAGCACACCGTTTAAACGATACGTTTTTTTAAACGAAGATTTTAGGATTTGAACACAAGACGCTATCACCGTTCAAACCAAACTATTTCCAGCCATTCATGTTATCTATCAATCGATACAATACAACTCTATTGATTTACTACAACATCAACATTTAACAAACTATTCCAGTTGTCTATAGGATTCGAACCCTAAAATTATTATCTCTATACATAAAACATTTTAACATCAATCTCTAGCAAACAGATTTAATTTCACGCTAATTAAAACGTTAATATTTTGCTCTTAATCATTCTTATTTTATGCTGCTCTTTTGCTCTTCTCAATTTCTCCTGATTTAATTTCACGCTAATTAAAACGTTAATATTTTGCTCTTAATCATTCTTATTTTATGCTGCTCTTTTGCTCTTCTCAATTTCTCCTGAGCATCACTATACTACTCACGTTTTATTTTGGATTAAAAACAAAAAGCAATTTGGCCAGAAAACTTAACTAGTACTTCAAATATCGATCGTTTGATCCGAGGCTTGATTTGGTAAAAAATTAAATATTCTTTTAAGACCCAGGTTCAATTATTATTATTATTATTATTATTATTATTATTATTATTATTATTATTATTATTATTATTATTATTATCATTACTACTACTACTACTACTACTACTACTACTACTACTACTACTACTACTACTACTACTACTACTACTGCTGCTGCTGCTACTACTACTACTACTACTACTACTACTACTACTACTACTACAATATAATATTATTATTATTATTATTATTTATTATTATATATATTATTATAGTAGTGTAGTAGTAGTAGTAGTAGATTTAGTAGTAGTAGTAGTAGTAGTAGTAGTAGTAGTAGTAGTAGTAGTAGTAGTAGTAGTAGTAGTAGTAGTAGTAGTAGTAGTAGTAGTAGTAGTAGTATAGTAGTAGTAGTAGTAGTAGTAGAGTAGTAGTAGTAGTAGTAGTAGTAGTAGTAGTAGTAGTATAGTAGTAGTAAGTGTATAGTATAGTAGTATATAGTAGTAGTAGTAGTAGTAGTAGTAGTAGTAGTAGTAGTAGTAGTAGTAGTAGTAGTAGTAGTAGTAGTAGTATCATCATCATTGATATTATTTTTATTATTATTATTATTATTATTATTATCATCATCATCATCATCATCATCATCATCATCATCATCATCATCATCATCATCATCATCATCATCATCATCATTAAAGTTGTTGTTATTGTTGGTGTTGTTGTTGTTGTTATTGTTGTTGTTGTTGTTGGAGGTCATATTAATCAATCGATAATTGAATAAAAGTTTCCAGGCCATGTATATTTTGTCAAAATACGACAGGATAGTTCACTGGACGGGTTTATGTGTGAAATTGTCGTGTACGTCGAACTACGTGAACATGTTTTCAGGTCCGATGACTAAACGCGACATATGGGCTTGATTTCTCATTGTTGTAATGAAGCAATATTTTGGTTTGGTTCGAGAGTATTTCCATCACAGCAACGATGAGCCCAGAAAATTTTGGGTTATCAACCCTGCAAATAGGTACACGCTATTGGTTGAAGATGCCTACGTTAGTCTCATTGTCTCGAGTCAGACTACTATACAACCTTGGTGTCTAATGAGTTTGACATTTGTGTCACCCTTGCTTGAGGCATTGTCTTCATTGTGCCCTCAATAACCAAGAATTACACAGCATAGAGGTTAATTTGACCCAGTTTGACATAAAAATGACAGGTTATGGAACTGTGGCAGAGTAGATATGCGGCTATGTGGTCTAGTGGTATGGCACTCGCTTTCGAATCAGAAAGTCCTGGATTCGAGCCTCGCTCGGCGCATAGCTGAGTTCTTGGAGAAGGTTCTTTACTCACATTCTCTCACCGTACTCAGGTGAAAAAGAGTACCTGGACGTTAACAGCGTTTCTGTCCTACATGTTAAATGTTGCTGTTGGCCTGGGATCCCTTGTAAAAAGCTTTGACCACGTTTAGTGGATATTTCCCTATATAAAAGCTCAATTTAGAAAACTCAATTTATTTAGATATGAAAACACGAGGGAGAGAAATGGCCCTTCTTCTCCCCAATAATGACGAAATTTTAATATTTATCAGCTAACTTTAGGAGATCTAGTTGAATTTCCATAACGTTTGGAGTGGATATAATATATGAAATTTGGTGAGAAAACGTAATAAATGAAGAAAAAAACCCGCAGCGTTTATGGTCAATAATACGTTTATATTTGATTTGCATTAGAAGAAAGGAGTGATAAACACAAATAGATTTAAAAGTTTATGTTTTAGTAAGCAGTCGTTATCCCGGTTTTTTGTATGTTTGACGAATAATAGCAATAAGGAAAGAACTCGTGACACTTATTACAGTTCCGGTTCCGAAATCATTGGAAGTGTAGTTGTGAGGACTAATAATTATAATGAAAAGGTTACCTAGTGAATCATAAGGTGGCATAATTATTTTAGTAGCACGATAAAGATTAATATTGTTTAATTCGTGTTTTTTTGTTTTTTTTTTTCAAATTTGAAATAGTGGATATGAATCAATGTCAGACGAAGCAGAGATAAAAATACCCCCCAAAAAATCTTTTAAAAATGTGCCTGTCACAACTCGGGATCGAACTTCAGACCTCTTGATTACCGGTAGTCAGAATGGTAATCAAGAGATCTGAGGTTCGATCCCCATTCGAGGTAGGCTGATTGTCTGTGAGGTGTCCGGCACTGATTCATTCATGCACCGTCTTTCAGATCTTTATCTGACACCAGTGCCTATCGATAGAACGACGTTGACGTCACTCAGGTCTTTGTTATTGTTTTTTTGCCATCCATGTTTTTGAGTAATTCTCACTTAACTGTATTATCCACACTAATAAAAGTTCATGGTCACATAAACCATATGTGTTGGTCCGTTATACTTCCGGATGTCAATGTTGTGCGCTTCTTAGCCAACCGCATACTATCTATTCCCTAAATTTTCACTTTCTTTCAGAATACAAGAGAATAGGGTATTTTGTTAGCCATTATAACCCTATGAACTTCGCCATATATAGAACCTCCCCGATTTCATTACACCATTAGACTAATAGGATTAAATCTCATAAATTGGAATTTTTCCAGGAAAAGTGGATGCGAAGGTAATACGGAGTTGTGGGAAAGGGGGGGGGGTGTGGACGGGAGGGGGGGGGGGGATGTTATGCAAGACAGAAAATGGATTTTCGTTTTTAGTTGGTCATTGATAAAAATATCAATGACACAAAGTTGAAACATAACGGAATGGATTAGCTCTCTCTCTCTCTCTCTCTCTCTCTCTCTCTCTCTCTCTCTCTCTCTCTCTCTCTCTCTCTCTCTGTGTGTGTGTGTGTGTGTGTGTGTGTGTGTATGTGTACTTATGTTTGTGGATGTTATGTATTTGTGATGGTCTCATTCTTCTCCCCAGCCTCTTCCCCTCTCTACACCCCCCCCCCCCCCCCTCACTACCCCCACCCCTCTCCCCCTCACTACACCCCCCCCCCCCCACCAACCGTGTATGTCCTGTATTTGTGATTATCTCTTTTCTTTGGCCAAGAATATCGTCAAAGTCCTTTGATGCGATTGTTTCAAGTCCCGTCACTTTCTCTAGTGTTATCAATATGACGTGTATCCTACTAAATCTTCCGTCTTACACCACAAATGTACGGTATTATAATATATCGACAGTTGGCGGAGTTCTTGTCCTCCAAAATTTAGTAATAAATAAATAAAAATATTGAACTTTTATATATCGCAATATCCACTAAACGTGCTCATAGCTCCTTACAAGGTTTCCCTGGCCAACAGCAACACTTAACGTGTAGGACGGGACATGACGCCTGTTAGGCGATACTACATATTTTTTTCGGACAGAGACTATTAATTGCCAGGTACTCATTTTACACCTGAGTACAGTGAGAGAAAGTGAGTAAAGAGTCTTTTCCAAAGACTCATCTATACGCCGAACGATGCTCGAACCCAGGACCTTCCGATCCAAAAGCGAGTGTCATACCACAAGACCACATAACCATGCATAAATAAAACATGGTGTGCAAAGCTCGTATGTAGACTTCAGAGTTTTGATCCCCCGACCATGGATATGAAACATATGATAATCAAAATGACGATAATATCCTATTGTTGATGGATTGTTTCTTGACAGATCGTAACTCAAGCATTATTGATTCGATTTATCAATTATAGTTCAACTTCCCTAGTCTTTCTTTATTTCCTTGGTCATAATAATATTATAGACGAGAGAGGTTATATTCAATTTACAACACTGTTGCATTAATAATTTTGGCCAGGAAAATCGTCCTTTAAATATTCATCGATTAAAATTACCCTAAGCCGGAGGATATCGATAATGATCGGTTTAAGGTAAGGTTTGAAAATAACCTTTAAAAACTTTTAAACAAACGTCGTTACGTACGTTTAAAATAAATGGTAAACATTCAAAATCCTCAAGTTAAATGTCGTTTTCAAAACATATTAGCCTATTTAAGAGAGCTTCTGCCTTGCTTTTAAAGTTCACTTGCTGTCGGGTTACAAACAACTCCTTTCAAAACTCTTTAGAGAACAAGAAAAGTAGGCCATGTCTTTATTGGGATTCAAATCACGATCTTCCGGTTTAAAATCGAGAGACTTATGTTTAAAAATATAATTACTGCGCCCAATGGTCTACTTTGAAATTCTATGACTAAAATCGCACTAATCTCACACTTGCAAACTGTCCTAAGTAATTTACATGACTTAAATATAAAGGTATATCTAGACAATATGAGATTAGTGATTTCTTTTTGGTGCTTACTTCCATAATTTAAAAAACATATCCAAAATGAATACCGCTGTCGATGCGCATTTCAATGTAAGCTCGCCGTAATATTCTGCCCCATAAATCCAACTTAAACTGTATTAGATAATGCCTGGATCATAACCATAAATAATGATTTCGTTGCTTTTGATCCAGAAAAACGACAGCTTTGTATAAATTATTCGTTCATTCATTTCCAAATCAATAATTTTTGTAGTTTTAAAATAATTTTGCAATAAAAAATCTTTGGTTGAATTTACATTTTAAATCAAGGTTACAGAAACTGGGATATAATATAGGTTTTTTATCCCCTGGTTGCAACATGTAGGCAGTTGTGCAGTGACAAATCAAAATTCACAAAATGTTTCTGTAGGGAGGATGATTCACGGAGTCAAAAGTACAGTTCAGTATTAATGCAATCTGAAAAGAAAAATACATATTAAAAAATTTGGTCAGGAAACTCGTCCTTCAAATATCACTCGATTATAACTTCCCTCATTTTGCCAAAAACTTTCAAACCTAGGACTAGGTAAAGTCTCAGGGTTGAACGCTTTTGACAAGATGGGGAACATTTTAATCGATCCATATTTGAAGGACGAGTTTTCTGACCAAAATTTAATCACCTATTGGTTTGTTTGTTTTTCCCCCAATGTGTTCAAGAGTAATAGGATGTATAATAATGTTCATCAGATTATCATCATCTTCATCATCATCAACTGATGATATTTGTGTCTCACAAACTCACTTGTAGTACTTGATTATCTATTCTTGTCTATCTTTTGCTATATAATGTAACACTTGGATCGAATGAGGTAAGGAATTTAACTGCTTTTCCCAAAGTGATCACCCCCTCATACCAAAGATGAAACCGTAGTGATTGCTTATTAACAGACATCTGGGCATCGACATTCTCAATATGTGTGCCCGCTAAATGAAATCCATAAACCTTGCAAAAACAAAACAACCGAAACATTTGTGCTTTATATTGGTAACCAGATATTACTGAAAAAAAAACTTGAGCTTTTATATAGCGCAATATCCACTTAATGTGCTCAAATCGCTTTACAAGGGATCCCTGACCAACAGCAATAAGTAACATGTAGAACGAGACAACACGCCTGTTAGGCGATATTACAAAATTTTTTTCGACAGCGACAACGCTGTTAACGGACAGGTACTCATTTTACACCTAAGTACGGTGAGAGAATGTGAGTAAGGAGCCTTTTCCAAGGACCCAACTATGCGCCGAGCGAGTCTCGAACCCAGGACCTTCCGTCCGAAAGAGAGTGTCATACCACAAGACCACATAGCCGCATGAAAAAACAAAAAAAACAAAACAGAATATCGCTTGACGTTCACAAATTACGGGGAACGTAGATAGTATAGTCACCGGTAAGTTATGTTCCTTGTGGCTTGCATAGAGATGCCAAGATTGCCAATGTACACAAGTAATGAATGAAGATCCAGGCATGTACACATCATGTTTTTGTCCCCTTGTCTCGAAGGCAATGACCGACGCTGAGTCGTGCACAATCAAAACACCTTTATTCATATCCGGTTTTAAAAAGAGAAAACAACTTTCACGTCGTAGGTATATCAATGGATTGAAATGATGCCCAACATTTTTTTTAAAGTTTCAAACCTAAGACTTCAAATAATAATAATAATAATAATAATAATAATAATAATAATAATAATAATAATAATAATATCAATGGTGATGATGATGTTGATGATGATGATGATGATAATAATTATAATGATGATAATAATAATAATAATAATAATAATAATAATAATAATAATAGTAATAATGATAATAATAAATGGCACTTATATAGCGCATTACCCCGTTGTCACTGGCTCTAAGCGCCCTACAGTGATATAAAATAAAACATATTACAGTAAGACAAGTTTGATGGAAAGGTGATACGAATTCAAGTTAACAACAACATAAGTCTCGAGTTTGATACTTTATTGACTTTATTGGGTCATCTTGTTCTGGCAATAAATGAAATTAAATATTCCCCAGCTATAATGATTTAACTCTTTGTTCTGTTGTTGTAAGCAATTCAGGCATTCGAGTCTAATAATAGAAGAATATCCAACATTTTTTTAAACTTGAAAAGCAAAAACAAAAGCAAAAGCAAAAACAAAAACAAAAGCAAAAACAAAAACAAAAACAAAAATAAAAACAAAAACCAAATCACGATAATATCACCTTGTGTGCGTTGACCTGCCATGAAACACGATTCGGCCCGTCCGGTCCTTTTGTTGTCGGCTACGTCTCATTATGTCCATTGTGTTTTATCTTTGTCGGTTCCCAAGGTCTGCCGGGACCCGAGTTGTGCCAAGTAACAAACAAGTAATCGATTAAATTTGTTTGAAAATCCCCGCGGTGCTTTAAAAGCGAGCGAGTAAAAAGCATATTATTACGATGGTTTAATGGATGTGTCGTGAATATCCTCATAAAAATTCGGACCCAAGAGTTAATTAGAAATAGATATATATTTTTTGAGTAGTCTCTTGCTGATTGGTATTGTGTTGTTTACTTTTGGATTAGGTACTCGTGGCAGGATTCGTAGAGGGCGCGCTGTTGAATTGATCTATTTATAGTGCTGTTTATTCCAAATTTAAGATTAATAGAATAGAATTTATACTGATGTTTCGTAACATCCGCAACGTACGTCCCGTTTGTTTGATTGTGGACGTTTTCTTGTGAGTATTTTAGTAATCCTCGACCGTGACGTAAATAAACTTGAAGCAATACTAAGCTGCTAGAAGCTGTGGATTGTAAAAAGTAAATAAACAAGAATGAATATAACAGCTTCCAAAAAACAAAAGAAGACAAAATACCAAGCACGGAACGTTTCGGGCTCAAAACCCTTCTTCTGTAGATCTACAGTTAGGACCTACAACATTTCTCTGTCGTTGATATGGAATTTATTTATGTATTTATGTTTTTATTATGTTTTTTTTTGTTTGCCGAAGAAGGGATTTGGGCCTGAAACGTTCTGTGTTTGGTATTTGTTATTGAAGCTGTTACATTCATTTTTGTTCATTACGTATATAAACATGAAACTTGAAGCAATTCTCAAAAAGTGACTTCGATTGACCCATACACACACGTGCCCATCTGTTAGTTTGCTCATAGCTGTTGGAAGTAACAATACCCGCAAAATAAAATAAAAAATAGCTGGTAAACATGTTAATATGTGACACACCGTCTCAAAACGGTTGTATGTCGGGATTAATCAAACCCAGAAAATAAATTTATAGAACAAAAATGACAAGAAATACGAACTCTGAATTGTCTGCAATGCAAGAAATTGTATTTGTTCTCCATCGTAACGAAGTGAAGCATACGCCAAATATAGCCATGAATTCAATTTCCAGCAACTATTTAGGCCCCGACATAAACCGCTTTGAAATAGAGGGTCACATATAGATATAATGTGCGCTTGGCTAAGAAGCTCACAACATTGCCATCCGGAAGTATAACGGACCAACATAAAAAAAAAACTATATACGTTTATAGTCTGGTTAATATAGTTTTGTGAGAATTACTCATAAACGCGGATGGCAAAAAACAATAACAAAGACGTCCACTTCATTCTATCTATAGATAGTATGCGCTTGGCTAAGAAGCTCATAACATTGCCATCCGGAAGTATAACGGACCAACACACAAAACTGTGTGTATCCATGAACGTTTATAGTCTGGTCAATACAGTTTAGTGAGCATTACTCATAAACGCGGATGGCATAAAACAATAACAAAGGCCTGAGTGACGTCATCTTTGAACTATCTATATAATGCTCCGATTAGACATTCCTCATAAAATAAGCTCATCATATAATCAGTAAACCAAGATCTAAACCTAACTAGAAAATTACAAACTCAATATGCCAAAATTTGCAACAATTTGCCTGTATAAAGTAATGAACAAAAACGAATTTTAATCAGCTGGAAATTTCAAGATCCTATTTCTTGAGAAAGGACTTGCCAAAATATTTCTCTGTCGTTTAACTTTATTCAAATGATGCATTTATGCTTTTTTGTTTTTGTTATACTGAAAAGGGATTTTGAGACCGAAACGTTTCCTGTTTGATAATTTGTTATTTTTGAAAGCTGTTATAATATTCATTTTTGTTCAATACTTTTTCGTTCTACAGCGTGTAGCAGTTCGGGATCACTTGCAACAATGTGCCTGCAGGAATTCAGCGTGAAACTGGCTAGTGTTAAAAGATGTGCCAAAACTCATTTGATCCATTATAATTTAAAAAAAATACATATTGTATTACTCGACCATATGTGAGCTTGTCCGTGTTTCTGTGCGTGTGTTTGTGTTTGCCTTTGACTGAAGGTGTGAGTAGATGAAATAGATGAAATCACAAATCGCTTTTCTCTAACTATTTACAATAGGGAAGAAAAGTTGTGACATCACACCCCTACTCTTTTTGGTTCTTAAATTCTTGGGACTGTGTACGTAACCAATCCTTCGGAGTACTACTACTAAATAGGTCACATAACGATGGCATAACTATTTCAGAAGCAAGATTATGTATAGCAGATTCTTAAGATTATGGGATTTAAAAGAGAAATGATGGATGATCTTTAGTGGCGACCTGCATATATTTAGACTATAAAATAAGATATCATCACTCAGACAGAAGATGAATTACGCAGTGTACAGATCCAGTCCTCCGGTAGAGTAGTTTCGCAATATGATTCAATAGTCTGATGTCACTTCCGACCAGCAACTAAACACAGAAAATTGGTACTTTTTGTTCTTCATGCTAGCTAGAACTTTTTCACATAATATGTCATGTGATCAGAATGTATAAAAGACAAAACATGATCAGATTTATAAGTTTTTCTCCTCTGGATACACTTTTATGTTCGTCGGAGAAGTATTTCATAAGGGCGTCCGCCATTGTTCCGATAGTTTAGAACCAGTTAGTAAGTTACTATGCGTCATTACGAGGGAAGTGACGTCAGGACTGTTGAAGCCTATTATTATGTCGCAAAAACACATGAAAACCACTGTGCACAAATTCAACTGAAGTTTTGTCGTCATGTCACGAAGCCAGAGTTTATCTTTGTTTCTGAAGCAATACAATGACATGGTTTACTCTATATATTACAGCTAATTTCATTTAAATGAAATGGATCTTGTGTTTGACCCAACACAATGCCACCCCCCCCCCCTCCCCCTCCTCCAACGTTCTCTTATCAATCCGATAAAAAAAGATAAGGTCTTCCATGAGGAAAATAGCAAACTTCAAATGAACAATGCAGTAATAGTCAGAATGAGAGACTGGGGGATTAAAATGTTGTAATATACAAAAACGAATAAACAATGAAGCAATACACACAACACACACATACACAGATATATATATATATATATATATATATATATATATATATATATATATAGAGAGAGAGAGAGAGAGAGAGAGAGAGAGAGAGAGAGAGAGAGAGAGAGAGAGGGAGGGAGGGAGAAAGAAAGAGAGGAGGAAGAGAGGGGGAGAGAGAGAAAGAAAGATGAGAGGGAGAGGGAGCAAGAAAGAAAGAAAGAAAGAAAGAGAGAGAGAGAGAGAGAGAGAGAGAGAGAGAGAGAGAGAGAGAGAGAGTGCTGACCCTTAGGCAGCTGCTGTCAAGAAATCAGATTTTACTACCAGAAACAAATATTCCAATCAAGACAGCTAATGTTCCAGAAAAAACATTTGATATGCCAAAGTATTTGACGATTCATCATCTCTCTGTGGTGAGGAAAACTCGCTTACGGCAATCGTCGGATTGTCCGTGGAGATCGAGGGACAGCTCCGATTGTGGAAAGCCGATTTCCAAAAAGCCTTTTAAATTTTCAGCTCAAATTGACACGTGAAAGACATCGGATAAAATCGTCTGGAATGGATAATTCGCCGTCGCTCACCAGCCGGAATAGGTTCCTCAA
>NC_088361.1:44548595-44558595 GCF_034508935.2 Berghia stephanieae
AAAAGAGAATATCTAATAAAGTCCAAATCTTTGTGATTTATTCCAAACATTAAGGTCTACTCCGCGATAAATTAGAATCATTGGCCGCCGTCAATTCTATACTAATTTACCACTGGAGAGCCAGTGTTATTCCCTTTGTATTTTTGAGATGAAAAAGATCTAGACTCTAGCGTTGGTGCCACAATAGTGTTAGTTCGTTTCATTTATTTTCATGAATGCTGTGGAGTGGATCAATGTTAGTCCATGTTTCTATTTAACCGCTTACCTATCAACCCTTGCTAGTTGTGTTATGCGTTATGTAGATTGTAGGATATGTCGTGAAGAATTATTTTTTTCAATAGATTCGCGTTGAAGAAAACCCTCTTGAGCAAAGGGATGTTCATTAAATGGAAATGGCATTTTACTGTTATTGTTTGTGCGGATATTTATGTTTTCACGGGTGTATGTTGACACATGTTTGTGATTAAAATTTGTATGGACTACGGAAACCCTGTTTGAAAGACTTGATAGTATATTCTGTACCTTGTCTCTATACTTATATTCATAGCTTCACAATTCTAGATACACTTATCGTGAATGGAGTTTTTTTTTCATGATTTATTATTTTAGTCTTTATCTACTTTACTTTGATTGAGTTCACAATTTTAAGTCAACCGAGGGAGAAAACTTTATTCGAAAACATTATTCAAATTTAAATACTTACATTACACAAAGCTTTTTGAATAAAATTGTTTGTTTTTTTTGTCGTGTTGATTTAATGTTGGTCGTTCGTTATATGAACGTTACATGTGAAGTGTAATTTTTTTTTAAGTAAACAACAGAAAAGGAAATTGAGAGCTGCTGAAGTGCACATATTTGCAGGTCTTATAACCGAACGAAACTATGGCCTTGATGTAACATTGATGTAAAGAACATTTTTTTGCGTTGGTTGAGATTATTTCCATTATAACAATGAGACCATAACACTTTGGGTTGTCAGACCTGTAAATAAATACATTTGACAGCGACGGAGTACACGTTCAGATTCACGTAGGCTTTACGTGATGTGGCCTTAAACAAAGATATTTCATTATTTTTATCAGTGAGTTTCTTGTCCTAATGAACTGAAATTTAATTTTATTCGTCTTAAACTGCAACGAACGAGGCTCGTTTTATCCTAGTCAAACGGCATTTTAAAGATTTTATACAAAATGTATATAATACAAAACACGTGGAAAGAAATATTAAAAAGGATTGATAATAACTTGAGGTAATCCTATATTTTTATAGCTTTAACTTGCAATTTTTTTTTAAAACTTAGAAAAGACTAAATTCTTTAAACAAATTTTGTTTGCTCATCGTATCCAGTTCGAAATTTTTAACCAGTTAACTACTTACAATGGAAAAACACGTATTTAAAAATACGAGTATATCCAGAAAACTTCAAATATCCATCGATTTATATGCCCCTCATTTTGTCAAAAACTCTCAAACCTGGGAACTTTATGAAGAGTTTTTGCCAAAATGAGGGTCATATTTAAATCGATCGATTTTTTAATACAAGTTTGTTTTTCTCTAGAGTACGATAGTTAACTGGTTAACCATTCCACTATGAGCAGTGGCAAGACCATTTTCTTGTCATTTACACGAGAATTCTGGGCACGCGGCAAACAAGACCATCTGGGAGATGTTCTGATTCGTCTTGAATACCGTGTCAATAACTAGCATTGTCATTTCGATAGATCTGTCTCGTGCAGGGTCGGGGACGACAACGGTTTTGGCTTTTTGTCTCTTTGTTTTGTCTCTTTTCAAATTAAAATCGACTAGATGAGATTGCAAAACATAGAGGAGTTAGTGCTATACTGTCTTTGTCGTTGTTGTCCTAAGTTGTGCGGCTATTTGGTCTTGTGGTATGACACTCGCTTTCGGATCGGAAGGTCATGGGTTCGAGCCTCGCTCGGCGCATAGTTGGGTCCTTGGAAAAGGCTCTTTACTCACATTTTCTCACCGTACTCAGGTGTAAAATGGGTACCTAGCGGTTAACGGCGTTGTCTCTGTCCGAAAAAAATATAATATCGCCTAACAGGCGTCATGTCCCGTCCTACATGTAAAATACACTTCACCCGCGACCGATCTTAGTCCATTTGCTAGTCCCTATGCTAACGTGACACCCCCCCCCCCCCCCCCCCCACCCCTTCCTCAAAAATCAAATAAGCTTAAATATAAAATAAACACATTTCATTCTTTACATTGAGAGCATGCATTTTAATTAATTAAAGCATAAACCTCCGTTTTAAATATCGGGTCCACCTCGAGATAATACCGTTTTCAGACGATTGGTCACAAATACTAATTAATCCCGGGGATATGATGTGACCTGGTCTTTTCGAACATTTTTAGGCTTACTTCATATACACATATATATGTATGTATGAATGTGTGTATATATATATATATAAATATATATATATATATATATATATATATATATATATATATATATATATGTATCAATTGCGTCAGAAGTAGCTCCTATTTTTAAATCACATGGACCGATGACCAGGGCCTTCTAAAAATAGTATCGGGCCTGTCCAACCGAATTATGCGAGTTCTCTGCTGGGCTTAAAATTTAAAACCCCGCGATATTTGATTGTCAACAAAGTTTGTGTGTAGTGTGTACACATTACACACCACAGTTACGCTGGATTACCTGTTGATACAATGAATCTATCGCGTCGTTTGTTATTATTTCTGTTCATGGATATATATTCATTGTGATTGCCAATCCCACCATGATGTTTGTTGTGTGTATCTTTTAAAATCTAATTTAGCAATTGAAAAATAATTTAAAGGTAATTTAAAAACTATAGTGTCATCTCAGCCATCATCTGCCGTCGAGCGAAACCTTGAACTGTTGCCTTGAGTCAAAACAAAACCGGATGATCTTGTATTTGTACACATCAAAATGAAATTGTCATTGATAGTCTATTCAGTGATGCCAAAACTCCAGTTTCACCTGAAAAAAACTCTGGTCTGGAGCAAAAAATTCCGGGTTCCGGGCAACTTCCGTCAAATTCCGGTGAGGTCAAATTCTTCCAAGGCCACCACATCATCATCACTGCCACTAGAATTATAACCATCATCACTACCACTACTACTGCAACCACCACCACATCATCATCATCACTACCACTACTACTACAACCACCACCACATCATCATCACTACCACTACCACCATCACTATTACAACCACCACCACCACATCATCATCACTACTACAACCACCACCACCACATCATCATCACTACCTCTACTACTACAACCACGACACCACATTATCACTACCACTACTACTACCCCACCACCGCCACATCATCATCACTACCACTACTACTACAATCACCACCACCACATCATCATCACTACCACTACTACTACAACTACCACCAACACCACATCATCACTACCACTACTACTACAACCACCACCACCACCATATCATCATTACCACTACTACTACAACCACCACCACCACATCATCACTACCACTACTACTGCAACAACCACCACCACTACATCATCATCACTGCAACTACCACTACTATAAAAACCACCACTAGCACATCATCATCACAACCACTACTACAACAACCACCACCACCACATCATTACCACTACTACTACAACCATCACCACCACATCATCATTACCACTACTACTACAAGCACCACCACCACATCATCATTACAACTACTACTACAACCACTACCACCCACTCATTACTAACACTACTACTACAACCACTACCACCACATCATCACTACCACTACTACTACAACCACCACCACATCATCATCACTACCACTAATACTACTACAACAGCTACCACATCATCATCACTACCACCACTACTACAACCACCACCTCATCTTCATCACTACCACCACCACCACATCATCATCACTACCACTGCTACTACAACCACCACCACCACATCATCATTACTACCACTACTACTACAACAACAACCACTATCACATCTTCATCATCACTACCACTATTTCTACAACCACCAACACCACATCATCCTCACTACCACCAGTACTACAATCTCTACCATTTGATTTTGGTGCTTTACTTCATTTGAAATAAGGAAACTTTGGGATTGTATTTGGCAATGTGTTTATGTATCATAGTATAATTCTAATCAGTTATCTATTTAGAACTATACAAAACGTAAACACAATGCCAAATACCATTCCAATTCCTTTTTCTTGTGTGCGGAAATTCCTCTTTCGGCATTGAAATTCCTACGAGTGGTGTCTGAAACTCCTGTGAGCCAAATTTAAAATTGGCGTCTCTGTCTATTTATCTTAATTCTTTCAAAAAGCTCACCTCTCAATCAACATCAACATCATCTTGCTAGAAATTGTAAGTTACCATATTTAACACCATCAATACAATTCTCCTTCTCATCTCCTCCTTTTCATCAACCTCCATCCCCTTCACCTCATCACCATCATCATCATTATCATCATCATCATCATCATCATCATCATCATCATCATCATCATCAGATACCCCCCTCCAAAATTCTAACCATTCATTTAATCACGGTATTAATCAAAGTTGCATCATTCATTTTTTCATCATCAAATTAATCGGCAATGACTGTATTACCGTTATGAAGTGAAAATTTTGAAATATCACTTGCCTCCTTACTTTCTCCGCCTCCACCTCCTCCTCCTCCTCCTCCTCTTCCTCCTCCTCCTCTCCTCCTCTCCCCCCCCCCCCCCCCCCCCCCCCCCCCCCCTCTTCTTCTTTCCATTTGATTTCTTTTTTGGTCCGGCATAACTAAATGAAAGATAGAGGGGGAGATGAACTATAAAAGACTGCGAAGAGAGAGAGAGAGAGAGAGAGAGAGAGAGAGAGAGAGAGAGAGAGAGAGAGAGAGAAACGAACAATTACTAAACGATATATATATATATATATATATATATAATATATATATATAGAGAGAGAGAGAGAGAGAGAGAGAGAGAGAGAGAGAGAGAGAGAGAGAGAGAGAGAGAGAGAGAGAGAGAGAGAGAGATATGGGCGAACAACTAATAGACACGAGAGAGAGAGAGTTGGTTCGAGCGGTAGTCTGTGCGCAGAACTAAGCCCAGCAGAGAAAGTGGGTCATGCGCGGTGGCTCTGCCTATCTCTTTTGGTCGCCTCGACCGATGACCAAAAACCCTATAATATTTATAGCTACATTGGCCCTTGGAATGCCCTAGAGGTCTTCTTACCCCACGTGGCGTCCGTTTGTGACATTCGAGTATTTTTGATCATAGAACTACAGCAACCAGCATGGCCATCCCTATCTCTAAGAAATAGTTCAATTTCTATCTGGGTAGTAAGAAGATCATACAATAATCGAACCGACAGAACATAGCTCTTTTTTATATTTTAATTTTCCCAGAAAACATCGACTGAAAAAATTATAGATAATTTAATCCGATCCCCTATTTGCCAAATATGTCAAATTATATTCTTCTTGAATATAAAGTCTTACGTTTGAGATTTTTTTGGTGGGACAAATTTGACAAGTTTCGGTCCTTTTCTAGGAGTCCCGATAGCTTAGTTGGTAGAGTACTCGCTTCACATGAAAAAAGAACTGAGATCGATTGATCTTGGATGAAGTTGAGTTACTTTTTTCGGAACCCTCCAATCAACCCCCCCCCCCCCCCCCCCCCCCCCCCTCAGTGGACACACCGAACAGTAATTTGGCAACTCGCGGTCTGTTAGATCTGGCACCATGTACTTTACAATAATCTATTGTCCTATTTAAATGGTCGCAAGCAGTTGCCTGTTGTATGTTGCACGCTATAGATTCCGGTAAAAACGCCGCCCCCATGGGCCTAATGGCTCTAAATGACTTCTTTTGAATCCTTTTAGTTTGTAGGTACACGATGTGAACGTCTTCTTGTCACAGTGAAAAACGTGTAAGAATCCGGCAGAACAATCCCTTTATCTCCGTGATTTTAGTTAGAATTGCCTCCAGCATTTGGAATTGTCACGTTTCTCGTGGATGCCGTGCTCAATGCTACCCTTACCTTCCCCTCCCCCTCCACCCTCGCTAATTCCACCTCTTTTCAATCTCCCTACCTAAAAAGGGAAAAAGCATTTTACAACTGAAGAAGTTTTTTTTTAAATACAGTTTTATCAACTATTTGGAAATTGTATTACAAATCTAACATCCCATGATCAACACAGAAATTATCAAAATTCTGAGATGCTTCCTTTATATTATTTTTTGTTCACCCGATACACTCTATATTCACCGGATTGCGGATTATGTTATTTTTAAGAGCTCAAATATCCCTGATTAAACACACACATACACACACGCACACACACACACATACACACACATTTTTGCAGGTTGATACAGAATGCCATTATGGACTTTATATAACTTTGTTAAAATGAACAGTATATTGCTTGATGTAACATTATTGTAATGGAGAATGTTTTGTGTTCGTTTTAAAGTAATTAACAAGTGTGAATGTTATCTTCTTCTTCTTCTAGGTTCCATGCCTGGTCCAGGCTTCGGATACTGCATGAATTATCTCTCTCCATTCCTCCCTGTCTCTTGCTTTTTCAAACAGCTCTTGGATTGTTAGGTTGGTGAAGCCCTTCAGTTGGTCTATGAGTGTTTTTCTTTGTCTCCCCCGGGCGCGTTTACCAGGTATTTTTCCACAACTTGCCAGGTATTCATTCTTATCTTTCCTTACTATGTGTCCGAAAAAGGATAGTTGTCGATCCACTATTAAGGGCATTAGTTTCCTTTGTTGGTATGTTTGTTTTAGCACTTCTTCGTTCGTTTTGTGTGCAGTATACGATATTCTCTGCATCCTTCTCAAGCACCACATTTCAAAAGCTTCAATGTTCTTTTGTGTTTCTGCATTTGTAGTCCAGCTTTCGCATCCGTATAACAAGATTGGCCACACGTAGCACTTCAAGACTCGGAATCTAATCCCGAACGACATCTGTTTGTTTTTCAAAATGTTTCCCAGGTCCATGAAGGCCTGTTTGGCTTGAGTTATTCTTGCTCGTATGTCTCGGTTACATCTTCCATCTGTTGTCACTATTGAACCTAGGTATTTAAAACTTTCTACGTTGGTAAGTTGCTTCTAGCAGCTTAGTATCACTTTGAGTCAGTTATCTCTCCTTACTAGCCATTTTCAGGATGTCCCCCAAAACTTCACACCTAACAAACCCAAAAATAGATTTTTTATCACTCAAACAAAATAGCAGTAAGTTCTAACGATAAATAATTTAGTTAGCAAAACATGCTCTACAAAACACTGTTCATTTTCTTTAAATTTTATGATGTACAACAGTAAATTTGAATAAGAACAATGTTGGTTGTATCGAAACGAATGTGACGATTATCCTATAGTTGTTAAGGAGCGGGTTAAGAGCATATCCATCACAGTTTAATGAGCCCATCGCAAATATGGGTTACCAGATTTCTACAAAAGTAAACGCGTCCTGGGAGATGATCTGGTGATCTATGCCCATTGTTTAATACTATACGACCTACAACTTAAAATATAACAAACTAAAAAATAAATAAAAAAAGCAAAGCAAACCACCAGGACAAAAGACCAGGAAGGAAATCGTTCTACCGACTTTAAAATCTCATTAGCCATTTTTCTGTCCTTCCCACTGTCACCGTTCATGGCAATGTCTAATATTGATTTAACCCGATAACTGCCGTACTCTGGAAAATAAAATAAAAAACAACTCCTAATTTTAAAAATTGGTCAGAAAACCTATCATTTCTTTCAAATGACCCTCTTCCTGGCTAAAGCTCTCAGTCCAGGGACTTCGAGATTCGAGAGTTTAAGCCAAAATGAGAGTCATTCAAATCGACCGATATTTAAAGGTCGAGTTTTCTGGCCCATTATTTTAAAGATTTGCTTTTCGAGAGTACGGCAGTTAACGGTTAAAGTCAAGAAACCAACAAGAGTACAGGAGGAAGTCTGCTTCATCCTCAAAAGATTATCTTGATGACACATACCAACCACACATGCCTCGGGTTCTCACTTTGCCACTCAACAACAAAATAACTTTTTTTTCTTGTGCGGTTATTATGCGTTCTAGTAGTATGACACTCGCTTTCGGATCGGAAGGTCGGCGCATAGATGAGTTCTTGGAAAAGGCTCTTCACTCACATTCTCTCACCGTAAGCAGGTGTAAAATGAGTACCAGGCCTTTAACAGCGTTATGTCCGAAAAAATGTAATATAGTCTACCAGGCGTCATGTCTCGTCCTACATGTTAAGTGATTCTGTTGGCCTGGGACCCCCTGTAAAGCACTTGCAGACTTCGAGTGGATTTTGCGCTATATAAAAAATCTCATTATTTTTTTCTTCAATTTTACCAGACTAATATAATCGATATATCAAGATGACCCTAAAATTGCCAAACAATAATTGTCTTATATATATATATATATATATATATATATATATATATATATATATATATATATATATATATATATATATATATATATATATATATATATATATATATTGACTTTAAAAAGACCCAATGTTTTAGTAGTTTAGCATTAGAAATGTCTAGCTGGAAACCTCTTGTTTAATTAATTATTGACTCCACCTGTATACAGACATAATGTCTTGCCAATTTTCAAATAGCGATACAACTACAGGTATCTAAATACTTAATTAATCCGATTTGTTAGATTCTCTCATATTCAGAGTAATCGAGTTTAATGTTAAAACCTCACCGTAACCGAAATTCATTTTATTTATCCATATATCCAGGATATTGGCTCAGTCCTTTGAGCGTCATCCCTCACTTTAAATACACCTGCCCTAGATAACTGGTTGCAGGTTGGATATAGCGAAATTGTCTTGATTCATCACCGTCCTTTTCAGAGCGTAGCAAGGGTATTGAAATAACATAAATTAGTCATCAACATGACTTTACGACTTTAAATAACAAAAGTAAATAAAGGAATAACATTGAATATTATGTGGTGAAATCATATCATATCATATTAAATTGAATCAAATTAAATTGAGCTTTATATAGCGCAATATCCACTAAATATGCTCAAAGTGCTTTACATGGGGTCCCTGACCTACAGCAATATTTAACATGTAGGACGGTATATGACGCCTGTTAGGCGATATTCCAATTTTTCGGACAAAGACAACGCTGTTAACGGCCAGGTACTCATTTTACACCTGAGTACGGTGAGAGAATGTGAGTAAAGAGCCTTTCCTTTTCCAAGGACTCAACTATGCGCCGAGCGCGAGGCTCTAACCCATGACCTTCCGATCCGAAAGCGAGTGTCATACCAGAAGACTACATAGCCGCACATATCATATCATATCATATGATATAATAAATAATAATAATAATAAGAAGAAGAAGAAGAATAAAGATAATAATAATAATAATAATAATAATAATAATAATAATAATAATAATAATAATAATAATAATAATAATAATAATAATAATAATAATAATAATAATTATAATAATAATAATAATAATAACAATAATAATAATAATAATAATAATAATAATAATAATAATAATAATAATAATAATAATAATAATAATAATAATAATAATAATAATAATAATAATGCTGAAAACTTATATAGCGCTATATAACTCTGAGACACCAGACTCTAAGCGCTTAAATTACAAATTACTTTAGCTGAAACATAACGCATCATAATATGGCTTTAAGTGGCCCAATTGGCCCTTAAATGTCATTAAAAACGTCAGTAACAATAAATTGTACATTACTCATTGTATATTCTTTGAGATAAAAATATTAAAAGAAAGAAACAGTTTAAAGCATATGAGGAAATTGGACAACAAAATCAACAACCATAACAAAAGAAATCCATTCTTATTTTTGACATAATGTGAATGCGGAGCCATAAAGGTATTTTAAAGCAAAAAGTTGCCCATCCCATC
>NC_088361.1:44563595-44588595 GCF_034508935.2 Berghia stephanieae
AACGCATATTTTAAAATTTGGCCAGAAAGCTCGTCCTTGAAATATTGATCGATTTGAATGACCTCGAACTTGGGACTCTGCGAAGTCCCAGGGTTGATAGACTTTTACAAAGATGAGGGTCATTTAAATCGTTCGGTATTTGAAATAATAGTTTTCTGGCCAAATTTTTTAACGAGTTTTTACAGAGTACGACAGTCAACTGGTTAATCGGTCTTGCAATGAATTTTAATGAGGCAAAATTATAAATTCTATTCCAATCAGCCATTCCCATAAGATAAAAATTATGTTATAATTTAAAGCCATTAAAATTACAAATATCATGGCTGCTTTTTTCTTTTATCTCTGACTACTAAATTTGTAAACCCTGACTAAGCAATTCTAGTCCAGTATCAACCAGTGGGTTGTAAATTTGCCGTTTCCCCCTTTATCTAGTGGATTCCAGTTCGTAAAAGAAAGAGGAAAACAAAAAAGGGGGTGGGGGGGGGGGGGGGGGGGGGGGGGGGGGCAGGGTGACACAACAATGTGTTAGGAACGGATTTCATCTTTTATTCATGGGATTGAACATTATCTCTCTTACTTTTGTTTTAATTCTGTGTTACTTACAAAACGACGTTATTCATTCGTTTTCCCTGTTTGTCGAACCCTTAGAGATTATGTTCAATATTGCCTTTTATTTGTCGATTTTTTTATTTGTTAAAAAAAAGTACATTCCGGATGACCTTCTAACCTTCAATGATCTTTTACTGTATAAATTTGCATTTTACATGAAGAGATTTTCCTACATAATTATATAAGTTGGGACTAACATATAGTCGTTTCAATTTTCAGTTTAATTTCTTATATATTTTTAAACTAAAAGTCTAAAAATGCAAGAGGTCTAATTTTTTTTTTTGTAATTTTCCATCTTTTTATTATATCAAACTTTGCATCATTTTAAAGTGGCAGTTGTTCAGCTTCATAATTCTTCGGAGATTTCCGCAAGCTGAGATTTACACGAAAGTTACCCATTTCCCTAGAAAAAGATTATGAGCTTATTTTCATTTAGCTTGGACTTAACTGGTCGCCAACCAGTTATTTAGATAGTTTAATATGGTTATTGTCTTCTCCCTGATATATTATATAGTTCTAGAAATTTTTTGAAAGCAATGCTCTGAGACAGTGTTACGTTCTTTAGTGCGGCTATGTGGTTTAGTGGTATGACACTCGCTTTCGGATCGGAAGGTCATGGGTTCGAGCCTCACTCGGAGGATATTTGAGTCCTTGGAAAAGGCTCTTTACTCACATTCTCTCACCGTACTCAGGTGTAACATGAGTACATGGCCGTTAACAGCGTTGTCTCTGTCGGGAAAAAAATGTAATATCGCCTAACAGGCGTCATGTCTCGTTCTACATGTTACGTGTTGCTGTTGGTCAGGGACCCCTTGTAAAGCGCTTTGAGCACGTTTAGTAGATATTGCGCAGTATAAAAGCTCAAGATTTTGTTTTATGTTTCACGCCAGACAACTTGGAATGATTGAAAACCGACAAGATGGTTAATATCTGCTGGGATCTTAGCATTGAACACTGCTGGAATGATGCTGGGAGCTTAGCATCAAACACTGTCGGAATGATGCTGGGATCCTAGCGTCAAACACTGCCGGAATGATGTTGGGATCTTAGCGTCAAACACTGTCGGAATGATGCTGGGATCTTAGCGTCAAACACTGCCGGAATGATGCTGGGATCTTAGCGTCAAACACTGTCGGAATGATGCTGGGATCTTAGCGTCAAACACTGCCGGAATGATGCTGGGATCTTAGCGTCAAACACTGCCGGAATGATGCTGGGATCTTAGCATCAAACACTGCCGGAATGAGGCTGGGATCTTAGCGTCAAACACTGCCGGAATGGTGCTCGGATCGTAGCGTCAAACACTGCCGGAATGATGCTGGGATCTTAGCATCAAACACTGCCGGAATGATGCTGGGATCTTAGCGTCAAACACTGCCGGAATGATACTGGGATCTTAGAGTCAAACACTGCCGGAATGATGCTGGGATCTTAGCATCAAACACTGCCGGAATGATCCTGGGATCTTAGCGTCAAACACTGCCGGAATGGTGCTCGGATCTTAGCGTCAAACACTGCCGGAATGATGCTGGGATCTTAGCATCAAACACTGCCGGAATGATGCTGGGATTAGTCATATCCATTATAGATTATATCTAAACCAGGGATAATTGTCACTGCGGCATGTAATGAATGTTCAATCTTTATTTTGCTTCCCAAATATATCTAGATATAATCGTGGAGTTTTCACACGTTGAGAAAAAAAAAACTTCTTTCGACACATTTTTTCAAAGTCTGAATTGTTTCCTAACTCATCATGGATTTGTTGTTATCTGACTTGAATATGAAATGATTCAATATTATGGTTTGCCCACAGATTGGAGATGCAAAAAGAGAAATGAAAATTAAAACATTGATTTAACACAGAGACAAATCGTTTTTGTTTTGTTTTTGGTTTTGTTTTTTCGTTTGTTTGTTTTGTTTTTGTTGTTTTTGTTTTTGTTTTAGTTTTTAACATATTTTTTTCATCTTTATCAACAATTGCATGACGAATGAACAAAATGTTTAATAATGTCTCATTACCTTCCATATAATATTAATTAAAACCGTCTGGATGCTCATAGATCTGCGGCAGATAAAGAGCGGAATATTATGGTTGTATGTATTAAAAGACGAGAAGCTTGCTATTTTAATCATTTTACATCATTGCACTTTATCCATCAAAACACATTAGTAATAAAGATTGTTGAAAAAACTAAATAAACTCTGAGGTAAGATGAGAAAAAAAATTATTGTATAAATAGGCCTGTATCTATTTCTTAATATTGTCTTTTGAAAAACAAATTGTGATCGTTTGTGCTATAGATTAATGACCATTTAACTATCTAGGAAAAAACAAATATGTGTTTAGTACAACCAGTCTTTAGATTTGGCACAGAAAGGACAATAGATAAACGATTATTGTCAATAGTTGTTCTTTGTTTTGAAAATAAAGATGAGAAATAACTAGTGTAAACAGTCGGTTTGTGCTTTTTTTTAAAAACGTGTAGTCCTCAAATGCAAATCAAGCAAAGCAGTTATGACGATACAGTAATTTCTTATTTCATTTTACATTTAATAACTGAGATGGAAATAAATTATATAATTGTACTTAATTCAATTTTGACTATAATATAGATCGGTGAAGTTGAAAATGTTGTTTTTTTGGGGGTGTTTTTTCTTCCATTCTATTTTAGTGAAACATCCTTATCCGTCTTCCGATTCCATAAATAGACACCACATGACACTGATCTAAGCCAGTTGAAAGGACGATCGGATCTTAAAGCAAGTAAATTAGGATTTTCTGTCAGCTGGCATTAACGGAACGATTTGTGAGATGCAGAGATTAGAATTAAGTAATTAAATTTGATCTGTGTTTATTTTGCGGTAACCAGATTTAGTTTGCCGAGGGATAGATATTTTGATCCGACCACAAACGAATAAACATTTGTCTTTAAAGTAACTGTTTTTTTTCTGTAATTTTACTGTAAAAATAATTCGGTTTATAACTTCAAACCAAATACCGACAGTTTGCGTATTTTACAATTGTAATATGTCAGTTCTCTTTTTTTTAGATATTGGGCAATTTGGAATTGACAAAAACTCATAATATAAAGTGTTGCTATTGGTTCTTGGTTGTATATATTTACATTTTTGTGCATTTACATATTATATATAAATACACAAAGTTGAGAATCTATGGCGACAATGTATATATATATATATATATATATATATATATATATATATATATATATATATATATATATATATATATACATTGTCGCCATAGATTCTCAACTTTGTGTTTATACACTTACATGCATGCCACATCTGTAAACGAATTTCCATTTTTTTATTGGATGAACAAAGTATATCTTATCTTATCTTATCTTATTATTTTGCCTTAATGGAAAAGATCGCAAACACCCCCCCCCCCCCTCCATCCCCCCATCCCCCATCCCCCATCCCCCATCCCACCCCCCCCCCCCCCCCCCCCCCCCCCCCCAAAAAAAAAAAAAATTCTGATGATTTGGTTGCTAAGATCCTAAGAGATATCTTGAAATATAAGGATATGATAAACGTTCATGTTTATATGAATAATTATATTTCCTTTCCCTTCATACGTTATTGATCCTACATGCTATATTTGATATTATACACACTGTGGAAGGTACTATGAGGACCAATGGGGCAATGTTTATTCATGATGTACCTACTGTGATTTAATCCCAGCACAACCTCTATCCTGGATCATTTCACCAGTCGATGGAGATAAAGGTCAAACACAGACACTGACACGTGCAAAAGCACTGTTGTTATACAACCAAAACAAAGAATGTGTCCATAGAGAGAATGCGGTGGACGCCTCACTTCTCTGTCATGATTAAACAAAACTCTTTCTATTTTATTTTTACTTTTTGTTGTTGTTAGAAATCTGTTTTCCTTCCGACATTTATCGATTCAAATGGTCAATATTATGTCAAAAAATCTCAAATCTTGGATTTGTTATTTTTCAGAAAATTGGTGATTATCTTAAATAGATCGATATTTTAAACAGGAATTTTCTCGCTCTAGAATCGACCAGTTCTCACAACATTCTTTCCCAAATATTAACCAGTTAACTGCTGTACAGACAGGTCTTTAAAATTTAGACCAGATACTCGTCCTTCAAATATCGATCGATTTAGATTACCCTCTTCTTGATAAAAACTCTCAAACCTTTCAGTATTTGTTACATCTTTTTGTTGTTTCTTTTTATTACGGATGAGCATTTGGTTGAACTGCATTCCATCAATTTATCACGAATTTCGGAAGGTCCTGGGTTCGAACATCGCTCGGCGCATAGTTGAGTCCTTGGAAAAGACTCTTTACTCACATTCTCTCACTGTACTCATGTGTAAAATGAGTACCTGGTCGTTGACGGCATTGTCACGGTCGAAAAAATTGTAATATCGCCAAACAGGGGTCCTATCTTGTTCTACAGTTTACGTGTTGCGGTTGGTCAGGGACCCCTTGTAAGTTTAGACAAGTTTTCGCTATATGAACGCTCTATTTTGTTTTTGTTTTTTAATGTCTCACACCAATCAGTTAACGTTGGACTGGACGATTCACTGATTCACTTATTCGAAAGGATTTCTGTTACTCCTTTAATAAACTTTTCTAATCATGATATGCGTTTAGGTAAAATAATCACAACATCCAAAGCATAAAACTATGTGTAACCTTAAACGTTTATAGTCTGATTGATATAATTCAGTTAGAATATAGTTATAAATTCAATACTTAACTTCTAAATGACTCCGACCGACGTGTACTTATTTGCAGGTCTGATAACCCAAATACTTAATCGGTTCATTCTTGAAATCGAAGTAGTCCTTCAGATCAATTAGGCTCATGGAGACGGAGTCTATCCCTGATTCCATAACATGAAACGGACAATAGCAATTGCTTGCTACCATTTGGATAGGACGCTAGTCAATCGCAAAGTACTTTCCACTAGATCTTACAGGTCCCTGCTACCCAACCACTACTATGTCGACAGGGGAGGGGGTGTCAGAAATAAAAGCTAAACTGCACCCAGGATCGATACCAGTCTCTAGGCGTGTGAAGCGATTTGCTCTAGCGACGGGTCTATTGGGACCTCCCACTGAGCTATCGGGACCCCAATGTGCACCTAGACTCCATCATAATATTGCATTAACTCTCTCCTTACCAGCTATTTTGAATTTCTCCCCGAAAGTTCACTCCCACCCAACACAAAAGTAATCTTTTCTTACTCAAACAAAAAAGTAACAAGTGCATTCTATACAGAATGTTCTTCGGAAAAATGATGTCTACAACACAGTGTTTAGTATTTATAGCTGTAATCAAAGCATTTCTTTACATTTTGTGATGTACAAGAGAAATGAAAATGAGAAAAGTGTTGGTTGCATCGTAACGAATGTGACGATTTTCTTATGGTTAGTAAGGAGAAGGTTAAGGCGAATTTTGACAACTGATCACTACAAACGCCATGGAATACCATACACTCATGACATGACGAGGAAGAACTAAACCTTATATTTCATGTCAACACCTCATTGAAATCTCTTTCATCGACGTTGTAAATAACGGAATCATTTTGTCTCGATGCGCCTGTGTCATCCTAATTGGAATTGAAAGGACAGATTTCGTGATGTCAAGTCGTATCTGACAATTCCAGACACCCTTTTTGATTACCCAATCGACATTCTTACATCAACGTCGGAATTTTTACTACGGCATAGCTACATAACATGTCACGAAAGCCGGTTCAAATGGTGCAGAGATGTCATACTGTTAAGGCTAATGAGCGAATGGAAGAGAGGCGGGATGGTGGGAGGGGGGTGCGGGGGGGGGGGGGGGGGAGTGATTCATTGTCACAAGGAACACATAACAGGAAGACAGGACGTTATTTCGGTTTTTGTAGCCTGAAACGCGCAATTGGATTTAAGATACTTCAGAATAATGAATGCAATCCTTCAAGGCCACGTGGAACCGAATATCATCCAGGTTTCTGGACTGCTAAACAGACATTCACTATCGTTTGTTACCTTTTGGATAGGAGCTGATCTACCGCAAACTACTTTTCACCACATCTAACTGACCCAGCTACTCAATTTCTGCCGAATTGGCCAGGGAGTGTGTATGTGTGTGTGTGTGTGTGGGGGGTGTGTGTGTGTGTGTGTATGTGTGTGTGAGGGGGGGGGGGTGGCAGAAAAGTCTCGACTAAATCCAGGGCCGATAAACGAGTCATTTTACTTGTGAGGTAATTTCTATACCAGTTGATCTATAGCGAGAACCCCCCCCCCCCCCCCCCCCAACCATCCCAGTCACTTTCTGAATAGAACACAACTACTTTATATATACCGGGTGCACAGGGAATAGAGTCTTGTTAAAAACAAATCTTCCAATGTAACCTAGCATCAAACGCTGTCTGTTTGAGCTCTAGTCATGTGCTCTATTGGATTAGCAACGTGTGCTTTATGAATGTATTCTGAAAAAATAGAGTTGGGGGTCAAAGTTGTTCCGTACTGCCCGTGTTGGAATTTTGCCAACAACCACGGGCTTACTGGCAAAATATAAAAATTACGAGAATTACTTTTATATATTGATATAAGAATAACTTGCAAATCTTTTTTTAATTAAGGGTAGATTCGATCACTCAAATTATTATTTACAAAATCTGCCTTGGCATAATGCTTGGCCATTTGATGTTGTGAATCACCATCTGGCCACCCTATTACCAGATTCATTAGCACACATCTACAGACTTTATTACCGGAAGATTTTGATAGTTGATGACTCAAATGATTTGTCTCGATCTTTGTTAATTTCCAAAAATCGTAGGATAAAAATTAAAATAGACGAGTGCTTGTTTGTTTTAGCCCTTAATTCCCCCCAAATATTGTTGTTTATCGGAAGTAAAGAAAACAAAAAGAATATTAAAACATCAAAGAAAGGAAGGATGTTGTCACCGAGAAGCTCATGTTATTTTCTTCTCACCCAACACAGCGACGCCATCCTCTCATAGGGCCTGCGGCAATGAGTACATAATAACGCCATCGATCTGAGGTAACATCGATGACAGCGACGAGAGGAGTGACTATATCTGTACCTCGAGGTCACCCATGCACAGAATCCCTTGTTCAGACCGATAAAGAGGAGTTGGGGTGCGGAGGAGTTCTTCCATTGTGCCTAAAGCTTTGTAAATGCAATCAGATATCTTTAATCAAAATTCAAACCACCACACCAAAGATTTGGACCTAGGTACTGATGTTAAACCAGTGTAAAATAATTAGCCGACCTATTAAAACATTGATGATTCTTTTGTAGTCATATTTACGAGTTAGTAGTATGAATGATTATTTTTTCACAAGTCAAGTGAGTAATTAATGTCAGAAAAAGTGTGCATGACAGCGTGTCATATAATGCGGGCAAAACGAGAAAAAAATGCAAAAAGAAAGAGAAAAGAGCATTCCCAAAAAATATACTACCCCGGGCTTGTAGATTGATTTTTCGGTCGGGTATTTGAGGAAAAATGTATATTGCCTAAGAAGAATGGATTTTTCTACGTTTTACCAAACTCAATTTTCATATGAGAAAGATTCAAGATCACTAGATAGGATCCGATAGTAATCCCGATATCATTACGCAAGCATAAATTTGAGTATCCCAAAGGAGAGCTCTTCCAACGAGAGGGTTGCTTTAAATTAGCTCTTATTCAGTCTTCGGACCCCCGACAGGAAATTGGTGTATGACGAAGTTGAGATGTCATATCCTGTGTAGCTAAGACTTCCAAAAGGATGGCTAACCTTCCAGTTTTAACCGTAATTGGGGACTCAAGCAAGCGTGAAAGATTTTTCAAGAATGTAGTTGATGGTTGCCTCATTTATCCGTCTGATACTGTCACGTCACTTCCTCTAGTGTCAAATAGTTTCCGTTTTCTGTGTCTAGGTATTTACACGACGATACTTGTTTACGATATTGGTAATATCGTACCGGATCCAAGCAGTAATCTCTATCCTGTGCACGATTTTACAACAGAGCAGCTTGATTGATTTCGTCTACACAACAAATTGCCGTATTTAGTCCATTCTGTAAATCCCCCCCCCCCCCCCCTTCCCTCCCTCAATTTAAACCTTAGTACGGTGTTTAAAAAACAAGTTTGGGAAAAATAAAACAGGCACGAACGCAGTCGACGGAGCCGAATTATTTTTCGATCGATTAGCAACCCATTTAAATTGCATAAAAATAGAATTGGTACATATTTTAATACATACGATTTCTCTAAAATCTCACAATGTTAAATCATTCAAATCCAATATTCAACAAGATATTGCTATCAATTTTTATCCCAATGATTTTCCTCTTCTCTTTTCAGTTGGAGAACGTGACTGCACCGTACATCTACGACACAGTAAGTTCTTAAATTTATTTACAAAGTCATTAAGTTTACACGATACTACTTACTGATGCTTGATGTGTTCCTGACGATACAAAATACAACAAGGGATCCAAACCAAAAATCGCAAACTTTCATAAATCAAAATATCCACTCAAATATGTTCAAAGAGCTTTACAATGGCCCAAGACAACATCGTCACTTAAATAGTTTTTCTAGATATCATAAGATATCGTCATATGAATTCTACGAAGGAATATAGATAATTCATGAAACAAGATGTCTGATGTCAACAGGAATCACCCGTGTTGTCCAAAGTGAGCAAAATGGGGGTTAATAATCTTGCTCATGGGGAAAAAAATGAATGTGCCTGAATCGGGGCTCGAACTCTGGACCTTCCGGGTCACAGTGCAATGCTTTAACCACTCGGCCACTTCGCCCCATGTAATAATAATAATAAAATAATGGTATAGATTTATAGTGCGCCAAACATCCCTTCATCAGGAGGGCTCTGGGCGCATAACATAGATTAACTTAATCATTAAGCCCTAACACAGTACACGAACAACGCTAATAAATTAGTAAATGTGAGTAAATATCCTTTTTCAAGGACAGACTCGCTTAGCGCTGACCAGAGTGAGATTCGAACTTCCAAGTCACAAACCGTCTTATTCCACTAGACTACAAAGCTACAGTTTAAGATATTTACGAATCATCCAGCAATGTGGAAAGACTTTCCATCACTGTCTTAATGTGTAGGCATGGCATGCCTATTTTAGTTATCAAGTTCTCTTAGAACGGGTTGAGCTTCGAGAAGCTCTGATTTTTTAAAATTATGTAACAGTTAGTGGCATCGCTAATAAGTTGATCCAAAAATTTGATAAGAAATAACAATATATTTGGGAATCCGAATTAAAGTGGATAGACGTTATAATAGGCTAGTTTTGTTGTATGACTATGAAAGATGAGCGATTATACAAATACCAATAGAAAAGATTGATACCTATAAATATGTCGACAAAAATAATGAAAATGAAATTTAAATTATATGGCACATTTGAAAAATTATATCATAAGTTTGTTTTTTTTAACTTTCAGAAAAGGCTATCCTTTTGTTGGTTTATGGAAACAAAATTAAAACCCGATTCTGTAGCGTTAAACAGTCACCAGAAATTACTGGTTGCCCTTTGGACAGATTGCTGGTCAAGTACTTTTCAATTAGTTCTAATAAATCCCGTTACCCTAAAATACTGGGTGGACATAGGGGCCGGACAAAAACCATGACGGAACCTGACCCCCTCCCTCCCTCCAGTTTCTTGTGGGTCAATTGTTATTTCATTTAAATCGACGAAACCTCTTTGTTTAAAGAAAAAGGAAAGAAAATAACATGTAAATCTAAAACGAAAAGAAAGTAAGACTCTGATAAAACAATACAGAAACGTCAAATTAAATTCCCGAACTAATATGCCAAAATTCTATTTATTTTGGAAAGTTTACGGATGTTAATGTTTATGTTGACGTATCTGCACTGAAAGTACATATTATATTTAAAAATGTGGCCCCAAAAACTCGTCTTTTAAAAATCGACCGATTAAAACAACCCTCATCTTGGCAAAAACTCTCGAACCTAGGACTACAAATTTCCCTCATCTTGGCAAAAACTCTCACACATGGGACTTACGAAGTCCCAGGGTTGAGATTATTTTGCCAAGGTGGGGGCCATTTTACTCGATCTATGTTTTGAAGGACGAGTTTTCTGGCCCAAATTTTAAATACGTGGGTTATATTTGGTAGAGTACGACAGTATGGAATTCTCCTTGTCTTTCTCCTTGTCCTTGTGCGGCTATGTGATCTTGTGGTATGACACTAGCTTTCGGATCGGAAGGTCCTGGGTTCGAGCCTCGCTCGGCGCATAGTTGAGTCCTTGGAAATGTTCTTTACTAACATTCTCTCACCGTACTCAGGTGTAAAATGAGTACATGGCCGTTAACAGCGTTGTCTCTGTCCGAAAAAAAATTATAATATCGCCTAACGGGCGTCATGTCCCGTCCTACATGTTAGGTGTTGCTGTTGGCCAGGGAACCCTTGTAAAGCGCTTTGAGCACGTTTAGTGGATATTGCGCTATGTAAAAGCTCAAATGTTTTGTTTTTTCTCAGCTCCTCGGGTCTAACGTTACAGACATCATACCTGGGATGGCCATGACGTGCGACTACACTAAGAACTGTTTTGAGTGTTACAAAGAAAAGGCAGCAGCTATGGAACGTAAGTAAAAGTATTAATTTATCCAAATACATGGTAGACCAATAGGGCAGAGAAGTCATGACTTCACGTCACACCTTCTACTTTTTCCGGTTCCAAATTCATTGGAAGTGTGTATGTGACCAGTCATTCGGATGACTAATAATGAATAGGTTTCATATTGCCTCAATAAGGTAGCGTAACTATTTTAGTGGCCGAACGTATAGTCTGATCGTTAAGATTAAGTGGCGTAAAAGAAGAGGAAGGATGAATGATATATTTATTGACGACCAACATATATTTATACAAGATAAAATGTCATCACTCTGAAACCAGATTATCCATTACACAAAGCATATATCCAGGGTGGTTTTACACTTTCAAAGAGATTGGAACCAGTTTTTTGACATCACATTTTTGTTCCCTGTTGCTTTTGCTTCTTGAGTTACTCCCCTTACTTCATGTACTCTGGCACCAAATATTTATTTTCCACAAAAAAAAAATTGTTGCGACTACACCCGTGATTGAAACGGGTACCTTTGTGTGTTAAACGAGTACTCTACTGACTGAGCTATTGGGTGTTGTTGGGTGGGCGGACATAAACCTTGGTTTGTCTTGTTTTGTATTTTGTTTTGTTTTTGATTTTATCTATCGTGGTATTGGCATATTCTCAATTTCGCCTTGGGGAATGATCTGGTGATGATGGTGATGGTGGTGATGGCGGTAACGATGGCGATGATGGTGATGGTGGTAGTGATGATGGTGATGGTGATGATGGCGGTAACGATGGCGATGGTATTGGTGATGGTTTTAGTCGCGAAGCATGCATGTATTATTTCTCTCTATGTGTTTCGGAGTCAGTAGTTGTGCGTGTTTGTGAACTAGATGAAGTGGAAATATAATTGAATGCTTCGGATTATTTTACAAACAAAAAATATAATTGTCAATGATAAAACCTTGACCAGTCACAGCCTCAACAATTACCATGATGACCACCACCACCATCAAACATCAATCATAAGCAAAATTACAACAATTACAATAATAGAGAAAAAAAAGAATATTTGCCATATAATAATATCACTCTTTAAAATACAAAGTGGATTGTTTACATATTATTATCATAGCTGTGGCAGTCTGAAAAAACCGCCTAGACTATTTGAAGAAAAAAAAATGGCCAAAAATCAAAATCTCGATGGATTTAAATGATCATCTTTTCAAAAACTCTCAAACCCGGGACTTTGCGAAGCACCATGTTTGAGAGTTTTTGACAAGATTATGGAGTCATTATAGTTCATCGAATTTTGAAGGACGAGTTTTTTTGGCCAAAATTTTAGATCGGTGTTTTTTATGGGGTTTTTTTTTCAAATAGGCGTTGTTATTTTATTTACTTATTTTTATTCAGAGTACGGCAGGTCGATATGTGTATGGCTTTGTTGTGGTTATTTGTCAGGGTTTCTTTTTTTTTTCAAAAGATGATTCAACAAAAAATATTGCCCTTTGGTACACTGTATAACTATACCATCCAAAGGCCTAGTCGACTCATAAGGAGATGATGATGATAATAGCATTACCATTTATTGACTTTTGGAATTACGGAAGAGGGCAAAACAAAAAAATCGAAGTTCCCATACTGCTTTCCAGCGTTATCTGTTGTTGTGATACGCCTTGGTTGACGGTTTTGTTTCCTTGACTGGCCAACAAATTTGACAAGTTGATACTAGTGTAATTATTGGTAGGATTACCTCCCCTTGTTTACATCACCGTGTTGGGTTGGGGTTTTTTTTATACTCTTGAATTTATAGTACGGTACTCCAATATAAAAGGTTCACTTTGAATAGATATTAAGGTAGCTGGGGAATATTCTAATACGTCTGTAATGAGTCTCTGCCCTCACCCACTCCATTAAAAACATTTCTGGTCGATAGTAAGATTTTGACAAGTTTCCTCTATTTGTTGTTTGCATACAATAAGATTTATGATATTATATTTGAATTAGTTTTGTTTTGTTAGTTATGGAATTTATTATGTTGTTTATTTTTATTTTCGCAAATTGCCTTTGTATAGTTAGAATTTGAAATTGAACTTTCGATTAAAAGGGGGAATATCTGAATGATAATGATAGTATCAATAATAATGATAATATTAATAATAATAATAATAATAATAATAATAATAATAATAATAATAATAATAATAATGATAATAATAATAATAATAATAATAATAATAATAATAATAATAATAATAATAATGATGATGATGATGATGATGATGATGATGATGATGATGATGATGATGATGATGATGATGATGATGATGATGAAGATGATTATGATGTTGATGAAGATGGTGACGACGACGACGACGATGATGATGATGATGATGATGATGATGATGATGATGATGATGATGATGATGATGAAGATGATGATTATGATGTTGATGAAGATGGTGACGACGACGATGATGATGATGATAATGATATTGAAGATCAGAATGTAGTACCGGATGAGGAAAGGACGCAGACGGAGCAGGATTAAGAAGAGGTGGAAAAAGAGGCACAGTTGGACAATTATCTTAATTAAAATGGTTAAAATCTACAATTATTAATATTACTAATGGATGAATTCGAGGATATAAAAATAGATACTCAACAGAGAAAAACGTAAAATTCAAACTAGTTGTTTATTTAACGTCACAAGCAGATCTAATATTATTTGAAGAAATCGAAGGAGAAGAAAAGACGCGTAAAGACGCAAGACGGAAATTTATCTCGTGTTACACAATGTGTACTGTCAAGCAAAAGACAACATAATGTGAGATAAGCTGATGAAGATTGCTAGGGGACCAATAAAGGGAACAAAACTGTGCCTGATCCTTACGCTGTTGATGAGCAGTCTTGTGAGGGTGAAAAAAAAATGTTTGTACAGTGTTGTATTGGAGCTGATATGATTGTCATTATATTATTATCTTCTCTACTTGTAAAGTAACAGAGATGTTCAACCTTTTTTTTTTTTTGGTGCGAGAGTCGGAATATAGGCATTTTGAAATGGATCAAAATGACGATGATGATGATGATGATGATGATGATGATGATGATGATGATGACGACGATGACAATGATTTAATGATAAAGATAACAACTGATTTACTAATATCAAAATTATTGTAATTAACTACATTATCATAGTTGATCAACAATTATGGGTATACAAAAGATTGTTTTCAGGGAGTTATTGTCCATATTGTGTGTGTCTGCCTCGCGTAAAACAGACAATTGATGTGTGCAAAAGATTGTTTTCAGGGAGTTATTGTCCATATTGTGTATGTCTGCCTCGCGTAAAACAGACAATTGATGTGTGCAAAAGATTGTTTTCAGGGAGTTATTGTCCATATTGTGTGTGTCTGCCTCGCGTAAAACAGACAGTTGATGTGTGCAAAAAATTGTTTTCAGGGAGTTATTGTCCATATTGTGTATGTCTGCCTCGCGTAAAACAGACAATTTAAGTATACAAAAGATTGTTTTCAGGGAGTTGTCCATATTGTGTGTGTGCCTCGCGTAAAACGGACAGTTTATGTATACAAAAGATTGTTCTCAGGGAGTTGTTGTCCATATTGTGTGTGTGTGTGTGTGTGTGAGTGTGTGTGTGTGTGTGTTTACGTGTGAAAGAATCGTCCAGATGGACCCAAGAGAATTTCCCCTATGGGACGAATAAAGGGAATTTTATTTTTTTTATTTTTTATTTATTTATATTGGTTTAACGCAACATTTTAAACCCTTAAAAATTGTACCAGCTCCTGATGAAACATTAATAGTGGTTTCTGTAATGACATTTTTTCTCTTCTTTTTGTGTAAAAATTTGGCGTTACGTGACATTTTCCCCTTCTTAATATGTTCACGTTCCATTAGGAGTTTTAAATTTAGCAAACACTGCAGAACTCAATTTTATTCAGTTAAAGTTCGCTCTGAATCATGAACAGAGGTATCTATAAAACTTGAAAAAAGCAACACTGTTATAAATATCCATTTAGATATTTTTTAAAACTTGAGAATTTATAAAGCGCAATATCCAATAAACGTGCTCAAAGCGCTTTACAAGGGGTCCCTGACCAACAGCAACACGTAGGATGTAGAACGAGACATGACGCCTGTTAGGCGATATTGCATTTTGTTTCCGACAGAGACAACGGTATTAACGGTCAGGTATTCATTTTACACCTGACTCGGTGAGAGAATGTGAATAAATAGCCTTTTCCAAGGACTTAACTATGCACCGAGCTAGGCTCGAACCCAGGATCTTCCGGTCCGAAAGCGAGTATCATACCACTAGACAACATAGCTCCGAACAATATATGTAGATAATTATATAGATAAATATAGCTTCGAAATATAAAGAAGATTTTTTTAATTATCTTGTTAACGTGTACCACAATGAATAATACATTTCAAATTTACGATGATTTCTTATAATATCGTTTAAGTGCTCGTAACCTTTTAGAATAAAGACGTCATTATACCCGGTGCTCGTATCGCTCATCGTTTTACCTACTCGCTATCGATCTGTGTACCAGATGTATCAGTTCAATCTTCAGAGAAACCGGTCAAAATATAAACTAGATTCGTCCTTGAACTGAGGATGTGTTCCAGCATGGATTGTTGTAATACGTCACAATAACTTTTTTAAAAATTATTTAAGCAGGAGTTGTCATAAGATTTATGTGCGGCTATGTGGTCTAGTGGGATGACACGCGCTTTATGATCGGAAGGTCCTGGGTTCGAGCCTCGCTCGGCGCATAGTTGAGTCATGGAAGATGCTCTTTACTCACGTTCTGTCACCGTATTCAGGCGTATAATGAGTACCTAACCATTTAACAGCGTTGTCTCTGTCCGGAAAAAAAATTATAATATCGCCTAACAGGCATCATGCCTCGTCATAAATGTTAAATGTTGCTGTTGGCCAAGGCCCCCTTGTAAAGCGCTTTGAGCACGTTTAGTGGATATTGTGCTTTATAAAAATCCCAATTTATTCCTTTGTATTTTTATTTTGCCGTAGTCTGGAAAAACACTATTTAATTATCTTTAATTTTTTTTTGCCAGAAAACTCGTCCAAATATCGATCGATTATAATGGCGCGGTACGAGGTGTTAGAGTTTTGCCACGATGACGATGAGGGTAACTTTCATCGATCAATATTTGAAGGACGAGTTTTTTTGGCCAACATTTTAAATAGACGTCTAGTCTTCTTCCAGAATACGGCAGAATTGGAGATTGTTAATTTCATGTTAGACCGCAGGCTTGATCCGAGGTGAAATATTAAAGGTGATGAACTTTGTACGAACCCATCGTGTAGTTTATCTTTAAATATGATATCCCAGAAGCTTGTGAATTATCAATTTGATCATTTGGCTGTAAGCGTCAGTTACAAACTTTTAACATAAATTATCTGTACTGATGTAAATTGGCAAATCGTTTTAATCATTTGGTTCAATTTTTTTTAAAATTCAAAGCAGTTTCTGGAGGGGTAGGCGGGGTCATTTCAATATTTTCTTATACGAAGCTAACGATTTCAGGCCGAAATGAAGTCAGTGGTTTGACACGACGCGTACTTTTTTGAGCTTTCTGAGATTTTTTTTATATATAGCGCAATAGCCACTAAACGTGCTCAAGGCTCTTACAAGGGGTCCCTGACCAACAGCACATAGAACGAGACGTGTAGCCTGTTAGGCGATATTTCGATTTTTTCCGTCATAGACAACGCTGTTAACGGTCAGGTACTCATTTTACACATGAGTACGGTGAGAGAATGTGAGTAAAGAGCCTTTTCCAAGGATTCAACTATGCGCCGAGCGAGGATCGAAACCAGGACCTTCCGATCCGAAAGCGAGTGTCATACCACTAGACCACATAGCCGCATAACTTTGCAAGTCTGATAACCCAAATAGTTATTAGCCCGTTGTTGTATGTAATGGAATTACTCTCAAACAATGGAACAACGCAAAATATTGCCCATTGTAACAATGTTAGACCAAGCCCATAATTGTGTTCGGTTGTCAGACCTGTAAATGAGTGTAAGTAGGTTTGTTACTTATTTGACTGGTTTAGAGTCATTATAATTGAATGATCTTCGAATGACACAAGTTTTCTGGTCAACATGAGGAAAAAGTGTTTTGTCAGTGTACAGCAGCAATGTGTCAAAAATGATACCAGCTTATTTAGTTTCAATCTGTATTTGATTATGCATTTTACATGTCTGGTTAGGACTAGTCTATTGTGTTGCTGGCCTTAAGATCTCAGATTAAACGCGTATGGAAACAGCAGGCAAATTAAAATTCCAGCTTAGCGCGGATTGAACGACCAATACTATAATTTGTGACCCTTCGTCTCAAAGCGGTATTATGTCGGGATGAATCCGACTTTGAAAAGTTAATTTAGAAATAAAATGACTAGAAATGCGATATTCTAGTCTTTTCCAAAACAAAGAAATGCTAGTTATTCTCCACCATAACAAGTAGAAAGTAATTCCTAGTTTTATTTTTGTTGCTGTCAATCCACTTTCCATCACCTAATTTATCCCGACATAGTACTTCGTTGAGGCGGTGGGTTACATTTTATTTCTTTTGTCAGCAATAAATTGTATATAAAATAGCAAAGACATCAAGCAAACAAGTAGATTGGTAACGATTTGACTATCATATTCTGTTGAAGATATGGGAAATTGTATATTTTTAAACATACGACCACAATTGTAACCCACAAATATAATATTACATTCGTAAAGTAGAAGGTCCGCATTATTTTAACCAAAATCTTATTTTGCTCCTTTTAAAATGAGAGTCTAAAAAACACATCTGACGAATTGATGACGTAGTACGTAAACAAGTAATGGCCGATCATCAATTACGTGATACACGAAGTAACATCTGACACTTAACCCTAACAGGAACTACTTGAGACCAAAAACAAAAACAAAACAAAAAAAATAAAACAAATGAAAGTAGCTGACAAAATGTTGAAATCTCCGGATACCATTGGCCGAGTTTAATTTTTTTTTTCCTTAATTTACTGTTTAGTTATTAAATTGTAATTGTAATGTGGATAAAACATTTTTTTAAACCTTGACCACTGGAGTAAATCACAGCCATGTCTTTAGTAAATGTTCAAACAAAACTCAATGTTGAATTGATTGTCGTCTTCCAGGAAAGAGTGACAAATTATGGAGTAAGATAATTATCTGAAAAAATGTGGGTCTGAAACAGTGCCAGACAAAGCAAGAAAAAAAACAGAAGTTAATCTATCCATTCCTAAAAATCAACTTATTTTATTTTATCAAAAAAGACTGCATTCTGATGGCACGCGCTGACATTTTTGTTTATATTTTTGATTTCTTTCCAAAACTATGAAAGGTAATTGCTAAGATAAATGGTAAAATGGTATTCTATCAAGTTTCACCACTGTTTTATACGTTTGGTTTGTTCAGATGAAAATTTGGTGTTGTGGTGCTAATCTGAAGGGAAACAGAAACGTATTGACATCGAGCAAATATCTCCTAAACTCGATGTTTGGTTCGGGTCAACATAAATCCCGATATCAGTCAAAGATCGTATGAAGAGTACTAGGGGGGAGGGGGGACCACAGATGAACACTTTTTGGAATTTCTGTGATTGCCTCTTTGAGTGATGTAAGTTGTCTGAGCTTTTCCTCTCTAAATAGAACAGCAGGGAAACTCCAACCAAAATTTTTAATGGTTGTTTTATGCTGTTTCATCTATGGACCGAAAAGAAGACCAACGAAGAAGTCTGTGACATTATGAAAATAAGGCCAAACTTATTGAAAACAATTAAAACAAGAAATATCAAATATTTTTGGCATACAAAGCGCGACATCTCGATCCAAAACCACATTTTAGAGGGATGCATGGAGGGAAGGCGGACAAGAGGTCGACCGGCAAGAATATGGATGGATGACATCAAGTCATGGACTGGCTTACTGCCGCTGAATGCAACAACAGGGCGACGGATAGTCTTGCTTGGCAGGCCATTTCACGTCGACTTCTGAAATGACACGCCAGATAGATAGATCTATGGATGGAAGGTTTGGACCCCGGACATCACTCAAGGTTGACAGTCACAGAGGTCTGAAAAACTGGACATCGGTGTTTTTTCTCTGTACTCTTCGAACATCATTGTGTTTGTCATAGATTTTGAGAATAAAAACATGATTGAACAAAAATGTGTATGGTTGCTTTGCCAATCCATTTTAATGATCAAAGTCTAATGAATGTATTCATCAATGCATCCATGCTTAATCACATGTTCTAAAATAACATTTTGCATTCCATTGACAAATTAATCAAACTATAGAGCGGATTTTCTTTTTGCTGGGTTGTTTTACTCCATCGTGTATGCAGATGTTTGTTTTGGGTTGATTTTTTTTATTTTTTTTTTGGGGGGGGGGGGAGAGTGGATGTTTGTTTGTTTTATTTTCTGTTTGTTTTAGTTATTTTGTTGTGTTTTGTTTCCTTTTATTTGTTCTTTGTTTGTTTTAGTTGTTTTAAATTTTTGTTTGTATTTTTTTCGTATATCATTGTTTATTTTGAGATTTCTTGGAAATAGTAACGGTGTTACTCAAAAACCATTCATTGGAGTATCTTGAACATTGAGAGACGTTGTTTCACCAAAACCAATGCGCATTGGAATTTTACATCTCTTGCTATCAGCAGTCAATGTGGAATAAACCTGCTTCAGTCTCATAACTCGGTTGCAAAATTAATTTGAGGGTTGACCTGATGCAAACGTTGGTCATCTAAAGATTATACGATTGCAGGAGGACTAATGGACGTGGAATGAAAAGTGATCAATCACAATTCGACAAGCACGTGCCCAATGCAAGGTCACCCCCCCCCCCCCCTCCCCCACCAGCTCCAAAACCGAAAACTTAAATCCTGCATCTCCGTGCCAGATTTCTTCACAATCATGAAGCAATCTCTAATTTACGAACACACTGTAAATTTGCGTTCGCTAATATTATTATTATTTCCTTCCATTTTGGTTCGAAAATCTATAGTTTTAAAATGCTATGTGATACTCCGTGTTTGTGTTAAACACCACAAGATTTGTCTTTATGTTTTGAGATGGAGTGTTAAGTTGAGCCTTTATTTGCTGTAAATTTAATGCTCCGTCTGCTTTCTTGGATCATGCATTTGTCGTTTACAAACAAATCATGGATCTGAACTCGGTTTCCAACTTTAGCGATTAGAAAACTTTATTTTCCGCCGCATGATGAACGACCTGATTAAAGATAAATAATGTCTTCCAAAATAACAGGAAGTGGTTTCATTCCTAAAATTTTAAAAATTATATTGAGATCATTTTGTTCTTGACTTTGTATTTAATCCATAAAATGGTTTTACTTCATCTTTATAAGAGTAACAAGTGCATCGTATTAGAACCACCAAATCCATTGTCAAGCTTATTTGACTTCAGCGACGTGAACTTTTATGCAGGTCTGATAACCCTAATTATTATTTGCTCATTGTTGTAATGAAAATACTCTCAAACCAACGTAAAAAATGCCCATTACAACAACGGTAAATCAGGTCCATAATTGCATTCTGTTATCATACCTGCAAATATGTACACATACAACTTCAGCATTTCATCCCCCCCCCCCCTTCCCCCATTCTGCGTTATCATAGCGACCACGACCACCACCACCACCGCCAACTCCTCCATCACGTGAGAAATTCTCATATGGATTCTTTGCTCTTTCGTTATCTCATTCTTAGTATTGGACCACCATCAATGACAAGTGTTAACGGAAGCGGCAATCCACGGGTCTTGACCGAACATCTTGATGAATCGATTAGCAGGCAGACATTTGACCATTTCGATATCCGGTCACATTTCTGTCTGGTGTTCACCGACAAAACACCTATTTGATATTTGGCCTGAATTTTATTACTCCAACTTGTTCTTAACTCTCTCCTTGCCGAACATTTTCAGGATTTTTCCAAACTGTCAAAGCTATTCAACACAAAAATTGATTTCTTTACATTTTAATTCAGAAGGAAAAAGAACATACTATAGATACATAATTTTGTGTAGAAAAACAAGGTTTACAAAACAATTTCAAGTTCTTATGACTATAACAAAGATTTTTCTCCAAATTTTGTGATTTACAAAAAAGAAAATGTTCAGAGAATCGTAACGAATGTGACGAATTTCAGGTAGTTGGCAAGGAGAGAGTTAAACCTTAAACCTGAAACTTCTTTGAAGTATCAGGTCTAAATTGTTTTTAACAAGTTGAAAGCCACATTAATTCATTGTTATATGATGTAATAAATTTCTGGCTAAAATTTAAAAATGGTGTTTTGTCATTTTTAGCAAATTCACACTGCCTGAGTGCAGGGTAATGCAGTCCTCTCGGACGATAATGGTCAATTTTACGTTGCCATCATGTTTAAGTATGCCGTCTTCTAATTGAAGGAATGAGTGTTGTTGAAGTACACATTAAACAATTCTGATGGAATCTTGGAGAAGAATTCAAATAATCTAAAAGGTGTGTAAGATAAAGTTCTATAAAAACCTTACATCTTTCTAATTTGGTCTTTTAATATTTTCAAAGTAAAAATAGTGCAACTTAAATAGTCTTCGTCCCTCTCCTCGCATACTCAGTGTTTTTGCTTTATGATGCAGGAGATGGTTCACAGCGGAAACTTGTAAAGAATATAAGGTAATCAGGAGGCCTGAGGATCAATCCTCAGTGGAGGAAGGCTGGTTTATTGGGGGGGGGGGGGGGGGGGTTCAAACTCACCTTAACAGATAGTTATCACAACATTAAACTCTGTAAAATAGAATAATCTAATCAAGCACGCTTGAACTAACAAAATCAGTATTTTACAAGTCACAATCGTAGCGTCCTAGATTAACACCTAAATTTGCCTCTATACAATCCAAAATTATGTCTGTTTAAAGGAAATAAGTGCGGCTATGTGGTCTTGTGGTATAACACTCGCTTTCGGATCGGAAGGTCCTGGGTTCGAGCCTCGCTCGGGGCATAGTTGGGTCCTTGGAAAAGACTCTTTACTCACATTATTCTCTCACCGTACTCAGGTGTAAAATGAGTACCTGTCCGTTAGCAGCGTTGTCTCCATCGGAAAAAAATGTATTGTCATGTCTCGTTCTTTATGTTACGTGTTGCTGTAAGTCAGGGACCCTTTGTAAAGCGCTTTGAGCATGTTTAGTGGATATTGCGCTATATAAATGCTCAACTATAAATAAGTGATGACAAGATTGTTGTTTTATATTTTTGAGAGTTGTGGGAGAGATTTATAGGCTTGTAATTTTTTTTTAACGTTTGCTTATTCAGCGTATCTCAGCACCAAGGCTAACGGAGAATGCCCCATTACTTCCTCATACGTTCCTTGCTTAGTTGGTACAGTTAAACCCTTCTTGTGAAATATCTGAGACATGAAAGTAGCCGAAATTAAACTGATTTTTCTTCTTAATTCGAAGCGCCAGACACCCTAATCTAATCTGTTTTTGGGCTGGAGTGAGGCGAATAAAATTCAGAAAAAGTGTGGAGCGGGCACTTGTATCAATAATAATGAGAAAAATAGGGTAAAAAATGAGCTTTTATATAGCACAATATCCACTAAACGTGCTCAAAGCGTTTTACAAGGGGTCACTGGTCAACAGAAACATTTAACATGTAGGATGGTACATGACGCCTGTTTGACGATATTACAATTTTTTCGGACAGAGACAGCGCTGTTAAAGACCAGGTCTTCGTTTTACACCTGAGAACGGTGAAAGAATGTGAGTAAGAGCCTTCTCCAAGGACTCAACTATGCACCGAGCGAGGCTCGAACCCAGGACCTTCCGATCCGAACGCGAGTGTCATACCACTAGACCACAAAGTTACGGGGTCGTGTGACTTGACAGCTCAGTCGGTTGTGCGACTGCTCGCTGTCCTCTCTCTTTCTTGTCCAGGAGGAGGGTGCCCTGTCAATCGGATCCTGTGTTTGGCACTGACCCCGTGATTTTTTCATTCTCTGTTTTCATCTGGAACTTCTCCATACCCTATTTTTCTCATCAGTGCTGCGAATAGTAACAAATTCACTGACTTCGTTATATTGTAAGAAGGTGTTATTTGTTAAATATATATAATTTGGAGCATCCTTTCATATCACGTTTTATTTTTATGACGGAAATTGATGTTATGCGTTTAGGTAAAATACTCATATCATCCGCCAGCCGGATAAAACGTACCAACACACCTGTATTTTCATCCACTTTGACAGGGAGATTTTTCATGACCTCCTAATGTATGCCCCCCTCCCCACTTTCTTTTGTTTTGTAAAACTCGCTTTATCTTATCCAAACAAACGGGAGTCATTTTCCAGCTAATATCAATGGAGAATGGAGAATGATGAAAACAAAGAAAAATAGTCTCATCTTTTTTCTATATTGTTTCAAAAGAAAAAATATAATACAAGTGTTTTCTGTTCACGACATAGAGAAATGCCGAGAACAAGCTTCACAGGAGAAACATGGAAGAGATAGAGGGAATGGGAAGTAAATGTCGCTCCACTCATTATTTCTTTTATGGAGCTAAACGTGCTCAAAGCACTTTGCAAAGGTTCCCTAGCCAACAGCAAGACGTAACATGTAGGAAGAGAAATAACGCTCATTAGGCGATAATACATTGTTTCCGACAGAGTCAACGCTGATAACGGCCTGGTACTCATTTTACACCTGAGTGCGGTGAGAAAATTTGAGTAAAGAGCACTGGGGCCTCACAAAAAAAGAACTTAGAAAGTCTCGCTTCATACCACCGAGTCGCGTAATCGTTATCTATTGGCCAGAGACAATTAAATACTGATCTCTATGAAAGAACCAGTGTCCAATGCCTGAGTACAATAAAAGAAAAGAGATGGAGGCTATTTGTTCACATCTTACGTCAAGAAGATAAATTGCCAGCCCAAACTGCAATGACAGAATATTTCCTTCATGGCAACAAATATGTAGGAAGACCACAAACATCAATAGTAACTACCTTGAACCAGGATCTCTCTACATATCAGAACTATGTGGATTCAGATGAGGCCGAATTAATCTCTAAAGAACGAAGAAATATTGCAGTGCCCTCCGTACTAAAGTCACAACAAGATCTTGACAGCCTCAAAACTCTGGCCCGGGACTGTGACCAATGGAAACAGTTAACAAAATAACATGGATGGAGAGTGCAGCTATACTCATCGACTCTGACTGAATCACACAATTCTCAGCAAGCGTCATTCGGACTGCGAGGCTTACTACTACTACTACTACTACTACTACTACTACTACTACTACTACTACTACTACTACTACTACTACTACTACTCCTTCTACTACTACTACTACTACTACTACTACTATTACTACTACTACTACTACTACTAACTACTGCTACTACTACTTCTACCACCACTACTACTACTACTACTTCTTGAATGGCAATTTGACCCCAACAAAATAATAGCGATGGATTTGTATTCATCTTAAGAAAGCCACTACCACCTTATCTCATTCGTCTGTAGTGTTTCATTCATCCTGTATTGTTGATAAAGGGGAAATCCGAAACGTCCATTTTATCGGTCTTCGTATATTAAATTAAAGCTTACATTCAATTACACATTGTTATTATTTCTTCGAGCTTTGAGCAGCAACGATTATGCTCTGGAATTATCTGACACTGTTAC
>NC_088361.1:44593595-44601095 GCF_034508935.2 Berghia stephanieae
TAATTGCCCATTTTCGGCATATAAATTGAAGCCATTATACGAAGAGGTTGGTAATTATTGCTGCGTTGCCACATTGTTTACTCCGTTCAACCCATTTTAGTAATCCCATAAAGCGATTACTTGTAAAAGATACCGATTATGTACTTAAAAGGCCCATCGTAGAAATGTATGTGTCTAGAAACTTCCCATAAAAAGTCTCGCTTTAACTAACCAGTCTCAAGTAAAAAGGTTTCCATTACATGTGCATAAAAACTCTGGATATTCAATTCTCAATTAAATGTCAAATAACGACTAAAATCCAAGACTTTTCGTTGTTGCGAGTAACTACTTTGTTTTGGACTAAATGACTTCTCTAAGGATATCAGATATCATAATAAAAGCACTGATGGAGCAGACATTTAATGAGCTGAAAAAAAAAATTTTGGCTAGTCAAGAATTCTTGATTGGAAACACTTTATGATGCCACCAATAGATAGAATGCAGTTGACGTCACTCGGATCTTTGTTATTGTTTTTTGCCATCCGCGTTTATGAGTGATTCTCACTAAACTGTTTTAACCAGACTATAAAAGTTTAAGGTTAAACATAGTTTTGTGTGTTGGTCCGTTATACTTCCGGATGGCAATGTTATGAGCTTCTTAGCCAAGCGCATACTATCTATATCAATTGGATTCAATAGTCTGATGTCACGTCGCCCAGCAACGGCGGCCATCGTGGTTCTAAACAAAGAAAATCGGTACTTTTTATTCTTCATGCTGGCAAGAACTTTTCATATGTCTTGTGATCAGAATGTGTAAAAGTCAAAACATGATCAGATTTATAATGGGTCTTTTTCCTCTGGATACGCTTTTTGCTCGTCGGAGAAATATTTCATAAGGGCGTCCGCCATTGTTCCGATAGTTTGGAGCCAGTTACTAAGTTACCTTGCGTCATTACGAGGCTAGAACTTTTCATATGCCTTGTGATCAGAATGTGTAAAAGTCAAAACATGATCAAATTTATGGGGTTTTTTAACAAAACTCACAAAATTCAACAATTCATAAAACCAACAAGCCACGCCATTGAGATGTTTGTGGAAAGGTCTTTGTATTTATTCTTTGTCCACCAATAGGATTCAATACTCTGATGTCACGTTCACCCAGCAACGAGCGGCATGGTTCTAAACAAAGAAAATTGGTACTTTTTATTCTTCATGCTAGCTAGAACTTTTTCACCTTATGTCGTGTGATCAGAATATATAAAAGTCAAAACATGATAAGTTTTATAATGTTTTTCTCCTATGGATACACTTTTATGCTCGTTGGAGAAGTATTTCAAAAGGACGTCCGCCAGTTTAGAAACAGTTACTAAGTTACTATGCGTTATTACTAGGGAAGTGACGTCACGACTGTTGAAGCCTATTAAGAGACTGAATGGGGTAGATAATGCATTCACTCAATTGATGCTATGCGTTCAGGTAAAGTACTCACAACATCTGCCAGCCAAATTAAACAGACGACGCACAAAGTGTGTGTGTCGCTTTTAACGTTTATAATCTGTTTTATATAATTTCTTGAGAACTAATCCCTAGCAGGTTGTCTAAAAATAATGACAAAGACCTGTGACGTTAACTTCGTTCCTTCTATAAACAAATAGATGTTGTTTTCAGTGTGATCTACTCAGACAAAATTGTGAGCAGTTAGTTAATTTTCAGACTAAACTGGCCTATTAATCTTTTGCAGAACCCTTTTGCCCCATGCAACACGATGGAGTAATATGTTGGCCCCCGTCATTACCAGACACTCGGGTTGCAGTCAAATGTCCCAAACTGGCAGGACTCCGATGGGATGGTAAGTAAATTTTCACTTAACTTCAAAGTTGACTTTGAAATTGAAAATTCTGAAAATATGAACATAACCTTTCTGCGGCTATGTGGTCTTGTGGTATGACTCACTTTCGGATCGGAAGGTCCTGGGTTCGAGCCTCGCTTGGTGCATAGTTGAGTCCTTGGAAAAGACTCTTTACCCACATTCTCTCATCGTACTCAGGTGTAAAATGATTACCTGGTCGTTAACAGCATTGTCTTCGTCCGAAAAAAAAATGTAATATTGCCTAACAGACGTCATGTCTCTTTCTATATTTAAAGGTTGTTGTTGGGACCCGTAGTACATCGCTTTGAGCACGTTTAGTGGATATTGCACTATATAAAAGCCTTTTTTAAATTACATATTTTATATTTATATATATATATATATATATATATATATATATATATATATATATATATATATATATATATAAAACATTTTAATTATAATTATTATCACTCCGACAGATCTATTTCTTGTCACTGGGACATTATTTCATGGTTTTTGCTTTTATTATTTATATATATAATATATATATATATATATATATATATATATATATATATATATATATATATAAATATATATATATTTTTATATATATATTATATATATATATATATATATATATATATATATATATATATATATATATATATATATATATTCCATTCGTTATTGATTAACGGAAGCGAAATATTTTAATCTCCTGCCAAAAATGTTTCTTCTCTACCCAAAAGACATGGTCTCACTTTTGGTAATGGTGGACTAGCCCAGGCAGGCATTGTTTTAATGATGTCAATATTCCCTTGCCTTTAATTCTGCCGTACTCTGGAAAAACACGTATTTAAAACTTTGGCCAGAAAACTCGTCACTCAAATATCGATTATTATAATGACGCTCATAGTGTCAAAAACTCTCAAACCTCGGATTTCGTGAAGTTCCAGGTTTGAGAGGGGTTTTTTTTTTTACAAGATGAGGGTCATTTTAATCTATTGATATTATTTGAAAGACGAGTTTTCTGCCAAAATTATAAATAAGGGTTGTTGGGTTTTTTTTTTTTCAGAATATGCCACTTTAGCCCCTCTTCAAGTGACAACAATGTAGTCTGATGAATGCCTTTTGTTACTCACTATCGATTTTGGCGAGGAATTAAGTAAATGGAATTGTGTGAGCGACGAGTTAAAATGATTCACAAAATAGCTGTGAAGGATTTTTTTCTTCTTCTACCTCTGTTCTAATCTAGGCATATCTAATTGTTATAATAACGATTTCTTCTTTTTTTCGGTATTGACTTGACAGCGCCTTTCACATCCTAATCGCCCGATTGGGGCGCCTTGGCTGCTTCTTTGATTTGCTTTGTAAAGACCTCCACTTTTCACGGTCTTCTGCCAAATTCCTTAGGGACGTAAAGTCTTCCTTTGTTTAAATTTGGGTTGAAGGTGTTTGAAGTCCATGTTCATTACTGTGTGTAGATTGTTATTAGTGGTCTCCTTTTGTATTTATCCTGTCCAGATGTTGTGAAAAATGGATTTATTTGTTGGTATATCGATCACTGTCTCTTCTCAGTATGTGGCCGAAAAGTCTCCATCCCGCCTCTAAATTCTACAAACAGAGTGATGTTTCATCGCACTTGCTGCATAGTGCTTCATTGCTCAGTATTTCCAGTATTAGCTATAGATAGTTGTCAAACATTAAATTCGCGAAATCTTTTGCTTTTGTGGCCATCCTTTGTGTTCTCCGATGTATGAATACAAAAAAATCTACAAAGCGAGTGATGTTTCATTGCACTTGCTACATAGTGCTTTATTGCTCAGTATTTCCAGTATTAGCTATAGATAGTTGTCAAACATTAAATTCGCGAAATCTTTTGCTTTTGTGGCCATCCTCTGTGTTTTCCGATTTATGGATACATTCCGAGATAACTACATTCAGTTTTTTACTCCGATGTCGTTTGTCTAATACTATCTCTTATTGTTGATAAGTCTTGAACTCAACATTATATCAACATTATTAAACGACGTGACAGAAGAAGATGAGATTGTATTTCATGAACGCCAAGTGAGGAGAGAGTTTGAGAGTGTGAATGTACGTAAAGCGTGTGGGCCAGATGGCATTGGAGGCAAGTTATTGAAAGTGTGTGCAGAGTAATTGTTATGTTTTTTACCATTATTTTTGATATGTCTATGCAACAATCCTGTATTCCGGCCATTCGGAAAACGTCAAAAATTGTCCCTGTCCCCAAGAAAGTCAAGGTCTCTTGTATGAATGATCTCAGACCTGCAGCCCTGACATCTATTGTTATTAGTTGTTTCGAACAACTTGTACTCAAAAAGCTTAATCTCCAATTTGACCCCCTTACAATATGCATACCAATCAAATAGAAGTGTCGATGATGCCATTAACCATTTGTTGAATATTATTTACAGTCATTTAGATAAACCAAAGGCATATTACAGAATTCTTGTTATTGATTTTTCTTCAGCATTCAACATGATTCGGCCCCATTTACTTGTTGAATAGCTGAAATGTTTGAATATAAATCCCCATTTGATTTCCTGATTTTAGACGTTCTATTAGAGAGAGTACAATTTATAGAAATTAAAGGAAACAAATCTAATAAAATCATAACAAATACAGGAGCCCCTCAATGGTGTTTTCTCTCCCCTCTATACGGTTTACACAAATGACTGTATCAGTGACTTCAATGTTTAACATTTAAAGATGATGAAACGGCATACAGGTTTGTTGGTTAGTGAAAAGATATCTCCCTGAAATTGAATGTAAGGAAAAACCAAAGAAATTTATTTTTTTTTATTTTAGAAAAAAACAAATTCTATCAGTCCACTCAAAATTAACAATCAAATTGTTGACCAAGTTTCGGTTTACAAGTATTTGGATATTTTAATTGACAGCAAATTGCAGTGACATTTACAAATCGATGTTGTTCTCACTAAATTGAACAAAAGAATGAAATTTATTCGGAACCTTTCAGAATTTGACATAGACAAAACTTTATGCACTTTTTTTACAAATCTGATTTGGAGACCGTTATTATTTTTTGTATTACAGTATGGGGTGGAAGTGCCAGTATTTGTGACATTAAGAAAATTTACAGAAAAATTACAAAGACCACGAGTTATACTCACCCAATTTCAAATGTGGAAGAACTGTTCAAGAGATGTCTTAATAAACTGGAGAGTTATGAAGGATGGCGATCACCCCCTTCACAAATGTATTGTTCTCCACGAGAAGCCGTCGTCTTTTATCAATAAAAACAAAGACAACACGTCATCTTAATTCATTTTTACCACAAATTGTTCGAATTTTTAATGCACAACTATGATATAAATACTTTTGCTTTAGAAATGCACATGCAAACAAAATTTATATATATACATATATATATATATATATATATATATATATATATATATATATATATATATATGAGCCAAGGTCAAAAGGTGCCCGCCTGATACCAGTGTTAAGAAAATTTGATTTTTACTTAATTATGGGCTGTTTTCTTTGGGTTAATGCTTGTAATCAATTGATAATATGAAGAAGAGATAAAATGAGATAGCTCAACATACTCTGTTCAACAGAATATGAAATAAACAACTTGAAAGTGAAATTTGAATGCTGTTTGGCATGTGCTTAAAACGAGGTCAACGCATCACCTTTTTAGAAATCATGTAGAAATTAAATGTCATGTTTTTACCCCGCGTGATTGAAATTTGACTAATAGTATAAAGTCGAAATTTACTTTTAAACGCAATTGCAGTACATTACATATCTGATAAAGTTTCATATAGAGTTCTTAAAAAGTTGGTGTTGCTTGTGACCTTTGGTGTCATCAAACACAGCACAATACTAAGACTCGACACGAAACTTTAAAGCTCATATTTAATGTTTATAAAATGTTTTATTATGAGAAAAAAGCATAGATTTACTATCTGAACTCAAATCTTGGAGTAAATGTATACCGTTTTGTCGATATTGAGGTTTATTGGTTTTGGTGTCATTTGTCACAAGCAACACGGCATGCGTGAACACGTGGAAGTTTGTTTCGTTAAATGGCGATTCGCAATTTTGATCCACCCTTCTTACCAGTCTTTGAAGTGCAGCACTTTCATTTGCTTTTCCAGCGCGCGTGGCTCCAGGCAGAAAAGGTAAGTTGAACTTTGGTGTCATCGCTATTTTACATTGTCACAAGCAACACTTGATATTGGACATTACAAAGTGCCACCAAATAATTATGTGTTCAGCTGTTATTCTGTGTACAAATATGATATTATGACATCTCACATAAGACTGTGATTTTGACACAATTAATTATTTCCTTGTAATTCTATTTTTTTATGTTTCAGGGTTGTATCAATCAAGAAAAAGACAAAAATCAAGCTTTTGACGAATCCAGATAATAGAAGGGTTGTCAAGAAATTTGATTTGATTTACTATTAACACACTAAATTACTACAAACTAGCAGATTTGAGCAGTAGGGCGGATGTTACCGTATGGTTACATGAATTCATTACCATGGCTGATATTTATCTAGTGTTTGTGTGACTTCTGGTACTTTTTGTGACCATTGGTGTCATTGGTTAAAATGTCACAGGTGACACTTGAGTTTGAAGTTTCTAATGTATTTCTGTTTTCATATTCTTCAAAGCTTGAAATGTCATTGATTACATTTTAACAGGCTATATTACATGTGTTCAGTTGCTATTCTTGATTTATTGAGGCAAAATTGCGTTCTAGTGCCGATTTTGACCAAAGTAATAGCAACAATAGTATTACTAATTTCTAAGTATATTTCCAATTTGAAAGTATTTAGTTTCTTAAAATATTATTGAATTTCATTTTAGAGTAGGTTATTGTGCTTTTTTGACTGAAAATAATGATATATTATGGACGAAAGTGTGATTTGGTGTTGCTTGTGACATAAGTAATGGTGTCACCGGTCATATGTTACAAGTCACATTCAGATGCTCTAATTTCCATATATATTTCTATTTTTGAAGTCTTTGGTTTCTGAAATATTATTAAATTCCATATTTAACTGTGGTTATTACACTGGTTTGACTGAAATTAATGACATATTGTCGAAATTGCAATTTGGTATTGCTTGTGACATAAGTAATGGTGTCATCGGTCTAATGTCACAAGTGACACAATGTCGCTAAATAAGATATGCTTTGGTCACATTATTTCCCAACATTTTATACAAAAGTTTCTGAACATTGCTGGTAATAAGAATATGCAATATTGTTGTTGTTGTTAATGTATAAACATTTTTATGAAATAATACATTCGCATCCTATGTTGCTTGTGACCGATGACACCAAAAAGCAACATTTTCTAAAATAGTTGGTAATATTATTGTACTATGATTGTTGTCGATTGTGTCTTTTTGTCTATAACTTACTAAATAAAGTTTGATACTCAACAAAAATCATTTGGTTATTGAGTTTTTGTCTCATTTTGGTGTCACCGGTCACAGGTGACACCAGCAACCTATAGGTATTGTTGACGATATAATGCTGCGTTAGATCTTAAAGTTATCTAAAGGGCCTTTGATTCATGAAGTACAGGGTTTTTGCTACGCATATAGAAACATGAATGGACTATTATGTCACTTTTATTTTGAGAA
>NC_088361.1:44603595-44611095 GCF_034508935.2 Berghia stephanieae
TCTCTTGCTGTTGCATACTTTGGCCAGGTCTGGAGTACACATAGTGGGTGTCTTCTTCTCCTTCCCCACGATCACTCATGCCTGTTTCTCCCCTGTTTTCAGGTTATGAGTTTACAAAGGTTATGCGCAGATCCTATAATGTGTTGGAATTTGTGGGTAACTTCTTGTGTTGTTTTATTTCAGAATCAGCATACCGGTTTTGTGGTGCCAATGGATTTTGGAAGGACAAGAATATGGGTTATGAAGGGAAACCATATAGCCACTACAGAGATTGCTACTCTGAGCAAGCCTGGGATGTTTATAATAAATATTTAGCCAACAAAACGAGAGAGGAGAGAGAGGTAAAATATGTAATGGTCATCTTTACCTGTTCTATCAGAAAAAATCAAAACTGAATTTTTTTTCCAAGTTGAACAAAAAAAGCATCCTATATAGATTATCATGACCCCCAACTTGTTACACATCTTAACATGTTAACTACCGTACTCCAGAAAAACACGTATTTAAGTATTTGCCCAGAAAAACACATCCTTCAAATATCGATCGATTTAAAGTACTCTCATCTTGGCAAAAACTCTCAAACCTGGGACTTTGCGAAGTCTTATGTTTGAGAGTTTTTGCCAAGATGAGGGCCATTTAAATCGATAGATATTTGAAGGACAAGTTTTATAGTCAAACTTTTAAATACGAGTTTTCATGAGTACCAACAGTCAACTTGTTAAACCTGGGTGTGAAAGGGCTCATGGCAATAAGCAATTTAACACTAAGAATATGTACAATAAAGGCGTCTTACAGGCATCTTATAATCTTTGAAATGAAAATATACCTTTAATATAGACTTTGATATAGGATACATGAGGTAAAACACATTTCCAGCAGGTTAATATCTGAGTTAACTTTTCCAAATCATTTATTAACTTTTTCATTTTTTAATATATAAAATTATGTATTCCTTTTTTATTGATCTATTTATTTATATGTCTTCAGTTGTTAATTTACTTATTCATCTATTTATTTATTCCTCAATATGTTTATTCACTTATCAGCACTGTCTATTTCTTCATCTATCCCTCCACCCAGTAGCGATTGGGTAGCTGAGTCTATCAGATCTGGTACTTTGCGATGGACTAGCGTCCTGTCCAAAGGGTAGCAAGCAAATGCGGTTCTAAAGGACTAGTTTTTAAAATATGTATATTAAATTATATATAGGAAAATATCTGGTTTCACTAAATATGTGATTACAATAATAGTCGTGATGTAGAATAACTATGTCCATGATTACAAACATACAATTGTCCAACAGTTTTTAAATCAATATAATAGAAGTTTTCGTAACTAAAATGGAAATAAAGCACGTAAGCGGTAGGTAGTTAAAAATAAAGTCAAACAAGAAAGAAAAACACACGAAAAAAACATCCCAAAAAATATCCTGTCTCGACTAGGGATCGAACCTTAGTCCTCCTGAGAGCAGGGTAGTTTAAAATTGTAACTGTCAGTTTTTATTTTTGAGTTTCTAGTATAAGCCATTTTAATAATTTTTATAGTGTGTTAAAACTACTCGGGAACAGTTTCTTTACAGATAAAAAACAATAAAATATTTGTAGCAGCCTAGTACGTTTATTTTCCAATTGTCACATTATGGGATGTTTCTGTCAAATATTGATAACATAGGAAAACAGAAGCGGAAATTTTATAGATTTTTCATTTTATAAGATGTTTGGTTATATTCTGGTTTGTGACCTTTTTTCTTTCTTTTTTTCTAAAAGATGTTGCAGCAAACCTAATCCATTGTTATTGAATTGTAATTTCATTGGTAGAATTTTAGAAATAGGTTTTTGAATAAGTTTTTATATGACATTTGTTTGAGGAAGAAAGTTAATTCTTTGATTTTTTCTTAACAAATTGTATCTTTTTTTTTTCTTATTGCGTGTGTGTGTGTACGTGTGTGTGTGTGTGTGTGTGTGTGTGAATGTATATGTGTATGTGTGTATGTGTGTGTGTTTTTTTCTTTTTTGCTTTCTTTTAATTAATAGTATTTTCTTTTGTTTTGTTTTTCAGTTTTATGAGATTTGGGGGGGGGGGGGGGTTATTCTATTTCATTTTATTTTGACAAAATAAACGTAGTGTATCTATAAAATACCCAATAAATCATCTTACTTGAGTTTGACTTTTAATGGTTCCATTTTGTGATTGGAAACATTGTTGAATATGCGGCTATGTGGTCTTGTGGTATGACACTCGCTTTCGGATCGGAGGTCCTGGGTTCGAGCCTCGCTCGCCACATAGTTGAGGCCTCGGAAAAGGCTCTTTACTCATATTCTGTCACTATACTCAGGTGTAAAATGAGTACCTGGCCCTTAACAGCGTTGTCTCTGTCGGAAAAAAAAATTGTATTATCGCCTTACAGGCGTCATGTCTTGTTCTACATGTTACGTGTTGCTGTCAGTCAGGCACCCGTTGTAAAGCGCTTTGCGCACATTTAGTGGATATTGCGCTATATAAAAGCTCAAGTTTAAATAGTTGTAATTTTATCTTATCCCACAGTCTTTAAATTAAAGATTCGAACCGATCGTCTACTGTTTCTTATTTTGCTATTATTATCTCCACTTACTTTCTATTCCAGTTTATCAAGAACATCGTGATTTCCTTCCGCAAGATGGAGTTAGCTGGACTGTGCCTATCATTTGTCACCACTGTTATATCCCTCTTCATATTTTGTTACTTCAGGTTAGAACTTCTTTCTATTTTACTCTTAATAGGCTTCAACAGTCGTAACGTCAATTCCATTGTAATGACGCATGGTAACTTAGTAACTGGCCCTAAACTATCGGAACAATGGCGGACATCTTTATGAAATAATTCTCCGAGGAGCATAAATCTGATCATGTTTTGACTTTTACACATTCTGATCACAAGACATGAAAAGTTCTAGCCAGCATGAAGAATAAAAAGTACCGATTTTCTTTGTTTAGAACCATGATGGCCGCCGTTGCTGGGCGACGTGACATCAGACCATTGAATCCAATTGGATGGTATGAAGGACAACTGGGCTATCATCGCGATTACCGACATGTCTGTTCAAGTTATTGAGGCGCCGTTTTTAAATATATTAGACTGCTTTTATTTAAAAACTCAACGACTCTTAAGATTATAAGGTTAAACATGAAACAATGGCATTGTGTCCGTGACCTAAACTGGGCTAACAGCTTACTTCAAAAATATGAGTTTTGAAAAAGATGAGACTAGTTGTCTTTAATATCATCCAATTATAACCTGGGGCAAGGTAGCCTAGTGGTTAAGGCATTGCATTGTGACCAGGAAGGTACCGAGCTCGAGCCCCGATTCAGGCACTTTTGTTTTGTTTGTTCACGATCAAGATTATTAACTCCGGCCCTCAATTTGCTCACTTAGGACAACATGGATGATTCTTGTTGAAATCCGGCACGGTTTTTTCTAGGAGTATCTATATTTTGTATGGCCTTAAGCAAGTTACCTTGGCTTAGCTCGCTTTTTAGGCTCTGCGGTTGACGCCTGCGTTAATCTAGTATTCTCTTGAAATAGATCCAAAGAAAAATATATACCCTGTAAAATTTAACTACAAAATTGCTTGAAACAATAATGATACAACAATGAATGTTGTTTATAAGCCTTTCGAAAAGTTTTGCTGCGTATTTAAATGTTGTTAAAACCTATAAGCTCTTTAACGATACGATATGATAATTTCTGGTGGGTTTTATTTTCTTGATATTTTTCTGGAGTTTTTTTAAAATTTGTATTTGTTTTCTATTTTGTGTTTGGGGGGGGGGGGGGGGTTGGTCTGTTTACTTTGTCGGGTGGGTAATTTTGGGCTCTCAAGAGTTGGGTGGGGGGGGGGGGGGAGATGATGTTTTTGTGCGGTTTTTTGGAGGGTTTTTTTTTTCATTTTTTTTTTTCATTTTAATTTTTGCTATGAGTTTCAAAACAATTCCACAAAAACCCTATGAGCTATAATAAGTCAAAGTTCTTGCCATTGATATATTCAATATCGACACGTATGAAATCCACATGAGAATTGCAATGTATTCATAATATGGTTTTCAATGATGAAAACCATTGAACAGAACAAAATTCGGGACGTTTAATTCATCACTCACGAGTTGCCATTTTCCACAATCCCCCTTGAATACTGATTCATAGTTAATGAGTTTTTTAAATCGCCGAAATGCCACATTGGCATGCCTTTCAGGGTTTGAAGAATGGGAATCGCATTATCCACATGAAGGAAGCATGTGCAATATTTTTTATTTGATTATATATGGATTCAATAAGGAACAAAAGTGTGATGTCAAAAAAAACTGGTTCCAATCTTCTTCTTCTTGAACTTGAGCTTTTATATTGCGCGATATCCACTTAATGTGCTCAAAGCGCTTTACAAGGGGTCCCTGACCAACAGCAACATGTAACATGTAGAACGAGACATGAAGCCTGTTAGGCCATATTACATTTTTTTCCGACAGATACAGGTACTCATTTTACACCTGAGTACTGTGTGAGAATGTGAGTAAAGAGCCTTTTCCAAGGACTCAACTATGCGCCGAGCGAGGCTCGAACTAAGGACCTTCCGATCCGAAAACGAGTGGCATTCCACTAGACCACATAATATCCTTGGAAGAAAAAAAACTTTAAATTAAAGATTGAAATGGCGAGTAATTGGAAGTGGAAAACCACTCTTCTTAGGGAGTGGATATGTACCTTGTGTAATTGATCTTCTTATGGATTGCCCATTATACAACATGCAACGTTCGAACCACTGGGTCACCCCTACAACACTCAACACAAAGCTCTATGGTGAGGCTGAGGACCTAAAGCGGACCACAGACTTCATAGCAGATATCAGACTGCAGCCATAGATGTCCATCAGAGGAACGAAGAAGAAGAAGAAGAAGATCTTCTGGTTTCAGAGTGATGGCATGTTATTTTCTAGTCTTTATATGCTGGTCGTCACTAAAGTACCTATACTCCTTGCCACTAAAATAATCATGCCACCTTATGATTCAATATGTAACCTAATCATTACTAATCCTTCGAAGGACCGATTACATACACAATCCCAAGGAATTTGGAACCGGAAAGGTAGAATGTGTTACCTCGCGACTTCTCTTCCTTATTGAAAACATCATGTAGCATTGGTAACAAAATACCTTCCAGACTATATCTCGTTAAGATCATACTTCTTGAGTTGATAAAGGAAACAGATCATCATCATCGTCATCATCGTCGTCGTCGTCGTCGTCGTCGTCGTTGTCGTCGTCGGCATCATCATTATCATCATCACCATCATCATCATCATCATCATCGTCATCATCACCAACACCACCACCACCATTATCATCAATATCATCATCAACGTCAACAGCCTCGCTGTCTTCGATGTCGTCGTCAATTTTTATTAATTAAAAAAAAAAAACAAATTTCTATATTTTTATCATCGTTGTCTGTTTTCATTGCAAACCGTCACCTTTTATATGAGAATTGGGACCTACAAACCGCTTGAACGTCTAGATAAATCCATCCCAATTAAATTTTTTTACGCTACGTTCAACAAGACTAGACTATTTTGAGTGTAAAATTGCATGACCATTCGCGTAAAGTATCAGGACAACTAATATGGATGCTCTGTATGATATTCCACGGTTACTACTGACAGCTCAACACGTCACTGTTGACATTTTGACATATGAAAACTTACTCATATCACCACAGAAGATTACCCTGCACGCTTACATTATTATCTTTCCGCGGGGAGATTTTTACACGATAATTATTGTGTGTTACATTTTTTGGTGGATAGAGCAGTCATTTTTTTACTCTTTCCCCAAGTTGATTTCTTTTACCATCAACAACAAACAGAACATGTTTTATACGATAATTGTAAGAATTACTCGTGTTAATAGTAATATTTCATGAAACGAATTAATTTAACATTGTTGTATTTTGAAGTCAGGTTTTTGTTGTAGTATTTATTTATCATGGCTTTCTTATTTTGTTTTGTTCTATTTTCGGGGGGGGGGGGGGGGGGGGGGGGGGGGGGGAGGAGGCGATAGGGTTTTGCCTTGTTATGTCGTGCTGTGATTTTTGTTTGTTTGTTTTTTGTTTCGTTCTTGTTTTTCTTTGTCTTTTATATATGCTTTTGTTTTCTCGTGGGTTTTTTTTTTTTTTGGGGGGGGGGGGGGTTTAATTTCTTTGTTGTTTGTTTGTTTGTTTGTTTGTTTGTTTGTTTTTTGGGGGGGTGGGTTGTTGTTGTTCTTTGTTTGTTTGTTATTTTTGTTAGATTTTTCTTTTTCTTCTTTGGAGAATGAATTCCCCTTTCAAAAACGATTGGCCACTCTCCTTCTATACATAATGCTTTGCGTTGCAGTATCTTTATTTATTTTTTGTCGAGCGTAAGGAGAAGGGATAGATTTATTAGATAATTTTGTAATGCCCCCACATCCCCTGAAATTAACATCGCTCAACAGTAAATATCTTATTGTTTATTTTAATACGTAAACTTTGATTAACCATACGGGTTAATTTTAATTTTTCTTAGGTTGGAGATAAGTGTCCACGTAATGAAATGTGCAATGACATTTGCTTACTTTATATTTTGGAGGTTAGGTTTGTTTTCTTTTCTTTTTTTCCCTGTCACTTTGATAGTGTCCTACATAAATCTATCTCCATTTTCCAAACCGTAATAGACATCTTTAACGCGTATAGCTTAATTATTATAAAAAATGAATGTTGTGAATGAAAGTTATTGTATTCAAGTATCGTAACTTGTATCCTCCATCTGATGCAGTATCATTCACAACTTGCGTGTTTTAGTGGCTACTTGTTGGGAGTCATTCTGTAGACATGTATCTTATGTTATGTTGTTTAATAAATGTTCTGTATTGTGACACTTTGGTTTGTTGATTCTTGAAATAGTACGTCTAATCAATTACTGATCTAAGAACACAATCATGAATATATCCGCAAACACGAGCGCGCCATCACTTGCACACACTCACACCAGAATTTAATTTGCTTCTACTCATGACGCGCAATAGATCAGGTTTCTTTGAAAGTCTATTAGGTTTTATAATGGTTTTAGGTTCAAGGCTGGCCATTTGATTATCAAATTAGTTGACAAGTAAAAGTGATATTGCCGGTCCTAAACTAACTTTAATTGTTCATTACCACTCTGTAAAAAATGGCTACCGTTATCGATACAGTTCAAATAGCAATTGCTACTAATGACAGATCTTTAATATGCTCCAAGAAGAAATTCCAGATGTAAAAAAGATTTCTGCTACATTCAATTTTTGTTTTTGCTTTTTTATTTCTGGGTGTTTTTTTCACACAAAAAAACTAGAAAGAAAGAATAATGTACTTTTAACATAAGAGGGTAGGCTGAAACGTTTTGACACCTTTCTGGTATTTTCAAGAATATACAAAATATGGAATTGACAAAAGTATGAAAAAGCTTGGTTCATTACATTT
>NC_088361.1:44616095-44628595 GCF_034508935.2 Berghia stephanieae
TATCGATCGATTAAATTGGCCCTCATCTTGGCAAAAATTCTCAAACCTGGTACTTCGCGAAATCCCAGGTTTGAGAGTTTTTGTCAAGATGAGAGTCTTTTAAATTTATCGATATTTGAAGGACGAGTTTTCTGGCCAATTATTTTTAAATACGTGTTTTTCCTGAGTCCGACGACAGTTAACTCTTTCCTAACCGATCGTTTTCAGTATTTTCCCAAAATGGCAGGCTTACCTAGCAGAAAAATTGATTTTTTAAACTCAAACAAGCTCTCAACAAAACAACTTTATGTTCTTATTGATTAAAGAAAGATCATTCTTCAAAGTTTGTGACGTACAATATTCTAAATCTGAATAAGAAAAACGTATAATGTAGTGTCGTAACAAATGTGTCGATTTTGCTGCATGTGGCAAGGAGAGGGTTAACAGATCAAATAACCATGCATGCCAAGTTTCAACTCAGTTTGTGGACCATCTTTTTCTAATCAGTCTGTCCAATCAGAGCAACACCGGGCTATAACTTGTGTTCCAAGAAGACGTTGTATGTATTACTGATCAGGGAGCAGATGCCATCAACCAAATATTCTCAAGGGACCCGATTCATTTATTTCTCCATTCCTTTTACGATCAATTCATCCTGGTGACAGAATGTCAATAAAGAGCTCAGCTTGTGTCGTCCTCTTAATATCATTACATTTCCATTCTTTAATTCTATCTTTGAAAAGTCTGTTTTCGTGTTTTAAGAATAGACAACATCTTATTAATTTGATTTAATTGTGACCTTGGCTAAGGATTATTAATCCGCTCTGCTCTTGTGCAAGTTTTACTCACTTTAGCTATAGGCCTATGTGTTCCTATTTGCAGGTCTGATAACCCAAATTGGTATGGGCTCATTGTTGTAATGGAAATCTTTTTTTTTAAATGACGCAAAAAATTGTCCATTACAACAAAGTTAAACTAGGCCCATAAGTGGGTTCGGATGTCAGACCTGTATATATGCACACGTCGATTTGAGCCCCATAGTTGAAATGTGTTCGAAATAGTTGACTTTTTTTAAACTCTCAAACCGACGCAATATATTATTGTCTATTGCAACAATGTTAAATCAAGCCCACAGTAGCGTCCGGGTATTAGACCTGCTATTATATACACGTCGCTCTGAGCAGTAAATGGAACTTTTACTTGTGTTAAGTGCACTCAACCGACTAGTTGTACTAAATGAAAAAAATATCCATTGTAACACGGTTGCCATTAAGTATAAAAAGTCGAAGCAGACTGAATTGGTTGGGATGATTTTGTTTTATTTTTGGTACTTTTCTTCCTACTCTTTCTGGCTTTGTTTTTTTTTCATACAAACCTGTTAAGATTTTTCACTAAGTCGAAAAACAGTAAATCATTTTTAACGCATTAAGCAAGGTGCTTACAATGGAAATGCTATCGCGGTGTATTTTTTATGTCTTTGTTTTTATTCCAGACAATTATTCTGTCCACGATTTGATTGGTTTCTTTCTTTCTTTAATTCATTTGTGGTTAAGCGAATCCTGTGCTAAGATAAGGTTTATATTTTGACTCAAGAGTCATATAGTACAATGTTTTTCATTTCCAAAATTATGCTAGCTTTAAAAAAAAGAATGACTGGTTTGGTTAGTTTGTTTGTTTGTTTGTTCGATTGATTTTTTTTCTGTTTATTTGTTGGATTTTTTTGTTTGTTAATTTGTCAATTTTTTTGGTGGGGATTATTTTTTAAAAAATTGTTATTTATCTATATTTGTAATGGACTTTTTTCTTTTCTTTTTTTTCTGTTTATCGTCGACCTTTTGAACATGATTAGTGTTATTATTACAGTCTAACACGCAAGCCTTAAAAATGAAAACCTCTCCCCTATTCTCTCAATCCCACGCGAATCTGATACTTTTTCCAATATATATGGAATTTCATCTGTCCTTCTTGATTCTAACTTCACGAATAAAGACAAAATCAATAGTTCCCTTATTTCCGCCATTTTTCGATCCTATATGTGATTTAAAAGGCACAATCTGATATTCTAAAATGATATTTAACCAGTTAACTGCCGTACTCTGCAAAAACACATATTAAAAAATTTGGCCAGGAAACTTGTCCTTCAAATATCGATCAATTTAAATGACCGACATCATGGTAAAACTCTCAAATCTGGGACTTCGCAAAGTCCCAGGTTTAAGAGTTTTTGCCAAGATGAAGGTCATTTAAATCAATCGATATTATTTTCTGGCCAAATTTATAAATATGTATTTTTCTTCTAAGTACGAGTACGACAATTAGCTGATCAAAAGAGTATATAAAAACGACATTACTGTTTTATTTATAAAATCAAAATATTACTTCGTAAAGCGGTTTAATAAATATTGCTTTCTTATTAACTAAAAGTAGAGGGAAATTCCCTGATGACTTCAAAATAGGAGCTAACATATCAAACGTATTCAGTATTTTTTAAGAGGAGAAAAACAGACACATTTGATGACCCCACTTTTGATGAAATATGAATACCCTTCGTTTTGAGCTACAAAACGCATTGTAAACGATTAATTCTATTTTTTTAATTTATATTTTGCTTTACATCATGCAAGGAATTGATCCCGGGTTCAATCGAGATTTTTTTCCTGACCTCTGTCTACCAAGGTGTGTTTGGGTAGCTCAGTCTTTTAAATATGGCGGAAAGTACTTTGCGATAGACTAGCGTCTAGAGTAGCAAACAATTGTTATTGGTCGTTTCAAGCTACAGAAACCGGGATAAACTCCGGCTCCTTGGGGCCAATGGGACTACTTTTTTTAAAGAGTATACATTATTGGATAGAGGAAATCAAAAGGAACCAATTGGCATAAAACATATAACATTTTGATTTACACAAAAAATTCAGAGAGAAATTAAACCTTTTTCAAGATGGTACCAGGCTTGTTTTAGTACAAATAAGATTCTAATAGTATGCCAGAGATTTCCTGACGTCCAACCTTCCTCTTTTCCGGTTCAAAACTCGTTAAAGTGTGTAACCAGTCTTCCGGACAATATATAAACGATGAATAGAAGACATATTTGAATCATGAGGTAGCATAACTATTTCAGTAGCAGGATGTATAGGCAGTTTTAAAAAACATTGAGCTTTTATATATCGCAATATCCACTAAAAGTGCTCAAAGCGCTTTACAAGGGGTCCCTGGCCAACAGCAACATTTAACATTTAAGACGGGACATGACGCCAGTTAGGCTATATTACATTTTTTTTCGAACAGAGACAGCGCTGTTACTCATTTTACACCTGAGTACGGTGAGAGAATGTGAGTAAAGAGCCTTTTCCAAGGACTCAACTATTCCCCGAGCGAGGCTCGAATTCATGACCTTCCGATCCGAAGCGAGTGTCGATAACCACATAGCCGCATGATTACGGGACGTGAAAGAGCCAGAAAATCAATTTAAACAAGGTATGTATCCAGTCATCCTTAAAGACTGGTTTTACACTTCCAATCAGATTGGAACCAGTATTTTGGCATCACACTTTTGTTCCCTATTTATGAGCGTCTTGGGAAGACAAACTTTGGGGTCTTCTTTATCTTGAGATCAAAGCAAGCGTTTTAATCGGATAAATATGCTCGCAGTTTACGTCAATAACTATTCTTTTATCCCTTAATTCAACAGAAGCCTTAAATGTCATCGAACAAGAATCCACAAGAATTTGTTCTTAGCGCTTAGCGTGCAGATCTCCATGAAGATCATCCTATACGTTGACCAGTTCATTGCCAGGGAGATGGGAGGTGACGTAGCAGGGGCTGCGAGTGGTGAGACGGATACCATCTATGATACGGTGAGTGATTGTCTAATACTGTTTTAGGAGTGTGATGATGGCTGATTGGGTTAGTTATTGCTCTTCCTCCCTGTGGCCACAGATTCGAACATAATGTTTTTCCTGGAGCAACAAAATTAACCGTATTGCTCATATTGAGCGCTGCACTACGGTTGGCTTTTGTGTTATCTCTAGAATTAACTATATATATATATATATATATATATATATATATATATATATATATATATATATATATATATACATTATTTTAATATGTACCACAATGCTGGAGTCAGTCTACATACTATATATATATATATATATATATATATATATATATATATATATATATATATATATATATATATATTATAAAAACAAAAACCATGAAATAATAGTGCTCAACTTTAGGATATAGAGTATACATTATTGGATAGAGGAAATCAAAAGGAACCTATTGGCATAAAACATATAACATTTTGATTCACTTCTTGATGAGAGCAACGCTCGATAACAACGTTGTAGAAGTCAAATGATCGTAATTACCGTTCAAAAGTATATATATATATATATATATATATATATATATATATATATATATATATATATATATATATATAACAAGGTGGTCCTCGCTGACAGCAACATTAAACATGCAGTACGAGAAATAACGCCTGTAATGCGATATTACATTATTGTTTACGACGTGGCACGATGCTATCAACTGTCAGGTATTCATTTTACACCCGATTATAGTGAGAAAATGTGAGTAAATAGTCTTTTCCAAGGACTCAACTACGATGATTAATTCTTACAACTCACACTAGTAATATAATGGTCATATACAATGTATTCAATCTTACAACTTACACTACTCTATGGTCATATGCAATGTTTTCATTCTTACAACTTACACTACTCTATGTTATGGTCATATGCAATGTATTCATTCTTACAACTTACATTACTCTATGTTATGGTCATATGCAATGTCTTCATTATTACAACTTACACTACTCTATGTCATGGTCGTATGCAAAGTATTCATTATTACAACTTACACTACTCTATGTCATGGTCATATGCAAAGTATTCATTATTACAACTTTCACCAGTCTATATAATTTGAATTAACTTTCTTATTGCAGCCCGTGTTTTGTGAGGTTCTCTACTCATTGTTGGAATACACAAAGACCGTCAAATTTATGTGGATGTTTATAGAGGGACTTTATCTTCATAACATGATCGCCATTTCTGTATTTTCGGGAAAACCCAATTATGTTTTTTACTATACTTTTGCATGGGGTAAGCTTTGCCATTGAAATTCTTAGACATCTGTTTATTCCTAGTTTTACGGTTTAAACGCTCTAATTATGTTTACATTGTTTTGTATGTATTTTACGGATTAGGTTTTCATTAATTTTAAGTAAATAAAGATTTTTAGCAGCACGCGACCGCTGTTTTTTATTATTGATCAAATGTCCGGTGTTATTTTACTCACTTAAACCCAATTGCAAATGTGATTTTTATATTTAACGTTTTTCGTACAAACCAAAGATGTCATCTGACATACGCATCAACATTTTTCCATTATTAATATAGCGTTGTGAAAGATAAAAGTTTGTTATTTGTTATAGAGTTATAGTGTACTTTGAGCATTCATTTAAAATAGATTATGTGCAAAGACATTCATTCACATGTGGTGACGAGGGTGATGGTCTCACTACAGGTATCTGACCATCGAATGATGATACGAAACAAAAGCAAATATCGAAATATTGTTCAAGATATAAACCTCTTTAAAAATTCAATGCTGAATTATGGTCTTTCATCGGCTAAGCCTGCTCTCAGTAATACCTTATAACAATAAGGCCGCTTCCAACGACTACAGCTTTGGACATGATCGAAGGTCAGCCGGTCGCTGATTGGGATAAATTAAGAAAACCTGATCGGTTCGGTATACAGTACCTATTGTATATTTGTTATTTCCATTCACGGAATCTATTCATTGGTATTAGTAATAAAAAGTGGCGGTTTTCTAATTTATATATCTGTTCTTTTAACTATTCGAATCTAATAATTAAACTGGCATAGTCATGCAATAAGAGGTACTTTTGCCTCTTCAAAAGTACAAATCAGTTGGTATTTTTAAAGGCAATTTAATTGCCATGTGTAAAGTTTAAATACATGCTTTAGCTCTTGAATACTTAAATTAACATCCCAGCAACTGTAGAAGCACTAAATCTAATTTCAAATATTCAAAGTAATCAATATGAAGTGTTAATTTTCAAACAACAAAGAAAAAAGTCATTTATCACAAAATCTTAACAATCGACATAATTGCTTTTCATTCTCCAGGTGTGCCGTTGCTTCTGACCACAGCTTGGGTCATTCCCATGGCCATACAATTTGACATACAGTAAGTATGATAACCCAGAGTACAGGATTCTTGTAATCTTAGTAGTTCCCTTCACAACATGATCTTTCGGAGCCTGTGTATTTTATAGAATTATGATATCAAAAGTACAAAATCGCTTTTTCAAAAACATATTTTATATTTTAGAATAGATTCGGAAAAGTGTAGAGCGGGGCATTTAGAACAATAGAATATTAGGACCCAAAACCCGGAATCCAATTGAAACGACAGTCATCGCCTGACTGAGAAATAGAGATCGGCGAGCGAACGCACTTGCCACTCAGCAATGCAGACATACAAGATTATGGTTTTCAAACTCAGTACCTATCTTGCGGACACTCTACTCTCAACTATTGAGGGGATCACGACGAGACTAGCTCACCCAAACCCGCAAACTTTAAAAGAGCAAGCAATTAAGCTATGCATTTTTCTCTGTGTGGAACAAGACAAATGTGGAAACAAATAGGAATACACATGGAATCGCTCCTGTATTGGGTTGAATATGAATTCAGAAAAAGTCTGTGCGGGTACTTGTATCGATCATAAAAAAGTGTATGGAGAAGTTCCAAGTGAAAAGAGAGATAATATCTCTGAATTTTGGATCTGAGATTTGCAGGAACCTTCCAATTTCAATCGTATATAAATCAGCCAAAAAATTATGGTACATCAATGAAACATGTATCGAATTAAATAGAAAAGATTAATCTATTCAGAAATGTCTATGTGTCAAAATATCCAAAATGTACCTTCTGGACCAAACCATCGCGCGACGTCACATATAAACATCAGTGTTAAGGATCTAAACTCGGATACAATTGATACGACACTCACTGCTTGGCAGAACGAGGTCAGCGTATTGTCCATATTAGGGAATGGAGATTTAACGTTATAGACCGGAATAAAGAGTAAGAATACTATGACCAAAGTACTTCACAATATTGAACTTAAATTTAAAAACCATATATTCAAATTAATGCAAGAGTCTCTTACAGTTAACTTTTTTTTTATTTACAGCTGCTGGTTTGGATATTATCTCATTCCTCTCATATGGATCATGGAGGGTCCTCGTACTGCAGTTATGGTGGTAAGTCGCTATCCTCCCTGGTGTCTTTGTCATCATTTATCATCATCCTCATCATCATCATTATCATCATCATCATCATCATCATCATCATCATCATCATCACCATCATCATCATCATCATCATCATCATCATCATCATCGGGTTCATGAAATACAATCAACTTAGAATAAAAATTAGTTGCATTATTTTGACCTCTACACCACAGCAATGAGGTAGGAAAATCAACTACTTATAATGCAATTGATCTCCTGTAGCACCATAATCTGCAATGGTATAAATGTAACTTTAAAATGATGTTATAACTTCAAAAGTTCTCAATTTAACCATAAAACATTGAAGGGGAGTTTTTACTTAATGTGCTCAAAACGATACAAAATTAGTCCCATGCCAACAGGATCATTAACCACATAAGACGAGATATACGATTTCTAAGACGCAATTGCAATTTATTTCGACACAGACGAGGTTTTTATATCGGCCTTGTACTCATGTTAAACCTGAGTGTGGTTAAAAACTAATAAAAGTGAAGTCTTTTGTAAGGACTCAACTTCCCAGCGCCCAAAACTGGACACAATGCATTGACAAACCGAGTATAAAACGACTGAACACCAAAGCCGTACATTAAAAATGAAAACACTTCTCCTAAGATGTTCGCTATCATAAGTCGATGCTATGCAACGCCATGAAAGATTTTCAGCTTCGATTTAGCCCTCTCATGTCTAGAACGGATGAAAGCATCTATAACATCAACAAGGAAGTCGTGGTAACGAAATTATTATGAGGATAAAATTTAATTGAGTTAGCCCGACGAAGAGCAAGCAATGAAATGTGCTGAGGTGATGAATTTATATCGGGGTGGGGTGGGGAAAGGGCTTCTGAAAGTCAGAGGAAGAGCAAATGGGCTGGTATTGATCTTGGGTGAAGTTGATATTTTTTTCGGACTCATATCCATCCAGCAAAGATTGGGTCGTGAGATATGTTGTTTGATCTTGTGGAAAGCACTTTGCAGTAGACTCCTTTTTTATCCAAAGGGAAGCAAGCGATCGCTACTGTCCGCTTACGCTTTAGAAGACCGGAATAAATTTCAGCTTCGTGAGACTCGTGGCTGTGGAGGACTTCTTAAAAAATAGTTGGTTTAACTGGAGCCGATGTGCACTCATTTTCAGGTCTGATAACTCAATTCCTTATGGGCTCATTGTTGTATTGTAAGTCTTTTAAAAAATAACGCAAAAAGGTTAATCTTGGCCCATAAGTTGGTTCGGGTGTCAGACCTGCATATTTGTACTCGTCGACTGGAGCCTCTGAGATAATAAATGTTGAGACCTGGATATTTCAAGAGATTCATATTCCACGTGCGAGGTTTGTTTTTCTTTTTGAATTATTTCTTCTCCTATTGTCGATAATTCGTTGTGGGCAGTGTGTTACAACGGTATGGTCTTTGATTTGTATCCAGAATGTACCAAGGTCGACTACTCGCCATGCTGTGTGTCCTTGAGAAAGTAAACGCCCCATAGCTCAGTTTGCGACCCTGCGCTGGGGTTAACGCCTAGATTATTTAAGTCTTCCCTTATAATAGGCAAATTTTCTCTCGAGCATGAACAGAAGAATTTTTTTTAAATTTAACTACTATTTACCGTTCGCCGGATTGACTTTGCAAAGTTATAAGATACATTTGGAATTCATTTGAAATTATATATATATATATATATATACATATATAGTAAATATCAAATGTCAGAGATTAGGTTGAGCCAAGAACATAAACCGGGTCTACTACTGACGCTTTCAAATAACACAAATAAAACTTGACAATTTTTGACAGAATAATATTGTAAAAATGGGATGGCTTTGCAAAATCCAACTAATAATGTGAATTGCATCCATACTCTACTAAATTATTGTTAGCTCTATGCAATCCAGCTTTCCACATTTCTTTAGTGAGTTAAAACATCCATATGACATATATATATACCAGAAGAAGAAGACATTTCAAGATTTTAAAAAGTATAAGAAAATACAAGCTTTTTAATTCAGTGACTTAAAGAGATTTGACTTTGACTTTAATCTTCTATATTCTGTTCGAAGATTTTGCCATTTTTTAGGTAAAGAATTTGTAAGTACCAAACTATTATATTAACCAGTAGAGTCATCTAGAAATAATGAAAAACCTTGTCAAGCTTGATTAGAAAGCACTTTAAAATTCTTGGCCAAATCATCACGGTTTACGGTATCTCCCTTTATGTACAAGGAGCTGTATTTTTCTAAATTAACCACTGATTACCTCCCATCTGCTATATATTCAAAGTCTCGCCAAAGTCAAATATATCTAATATTTTTACACGTCACCGACTATATCATTCGAATCAGACATGTTATGAAACATCAAGACAAAACCTGCTTCTCATCCAAAGAGTTCCTCTAAAAGTTAATACAACTTTATCGTGCAAAAGCAGTATTATATAACAATAAACATAATTGATATACCTATAATTTAATATGCCTTCGTGATGCCGGGAATTCTTCATGCTTTGCCTTTCATATGTGTTTGTCTTTCTACAAGGACATTTCAATATATCCTTAAGACCAGAATACCCCCCCCCCCAACCACCACCACCACCACCACCACCACCACCACCTACACACAGACCCGATCCCCATCACCACCAGCAATGCCATTTATTGTCTAAAGATACAGAAAATCTTATTGACCTTTTTCGCTTGCAAGTTAGTCTATAGAGCCGACGAGATAATGAGTAAGGAGGAACAAAGCATCGGGATTTTTTAAAGATGCTGCGATGAATAGAAAGGAAACCCGAACACGGGGAAACCTCTGGAGAAGAAGAATAAATGATAATTAATCAGAAATGTACTTATACTAATAGGGCAATTTGGTGGGAGCTAATGGCTTGTAGGAGATGAACTACTTATAAAAGATGGACATTGTAGCCTGGGTAAAAATCGAAAGTATGCCGTAATTAGAATGATGGAAATTATCTATTGGCGCTTGGATCATATATTTAACATTCTTTTTATTTGAACCTTTTGTGAAAACAATCAAGTGATAAAAGCGTTTCAAAACAATTTAAAAAATTAGATATTAGAAACAAAAATCAATCAAGCGATAATATTATAAAATGAAACCTCCCTTTAAAATCTAAGGACGTGCTGTGCGATTCATCATCTAATTGTGATCATGGGGTGTTACACAAGCTTTTTGACGAACTCGGAATACATTACTGTAATTGGATGTAATATCTTATTCCAAATTAATGATATCCTTCTCAATTGGTAAAGTGTCCAAAATCATTCTGCTAAGATCATTTTAACAGAAAAGGCAAGAGATCATATCAACCCGTGCAAGTTTTAGTAACTTTATTGACTACCCGCTGAATTTAGAATTAAGTATAGATTTGCTGATCCTTGTTTCAAATTTATCAAATACTTTCAAACCAACACATATTATCTATTACAACAAGGTTAAATTAATCCCATAATTGTGTGTAGTTATTAGACCTTCAAATCTTTACATGTCGCATTGTGTGCTTAATTTAAATCTTGTTTACGATTCGTGTAGGAGTGGTGAGACATAAACATTATATTTTTCAAAATCACTGATGAAACAAGTTAGACACGCCCTGATGAGATTGATGGAGCAGCAAATGATTCTAATTATTTGAATTCAAAGACATTATGCTGAGACATCAAATTGGCTGTAAAATGTGGATAATACGATATATAAGCTTAAACTGATCATAGCTTTCTCCTCCTTGTGTTTGTCTTCTGTCCGGTCATCGTCTCTTGGTATCGATTGTGAGAAAATATACGTATTAAGCTACATAGTGTCGACTTCGTTTTTTTTTTTTTACCTTTCAACGCGTTCTTCGTTCATCGCCACCCACATATCCCCTGTCCAACCTGTGGCTGACAGGATTAGTATAATGTCGTGTATATTTTCAAAGATGTGAGGGTGATTCTGGGACAAATATCTTCGAATGTTTGTGTTAATTTTTTGTTTGTCTGTTTGTTTGTTTGTTTGGGAGGGAGGGAGATATTTTAGTAGATAGTAAATCATCATGAGAATTCAAAGGACATTTTCTTGTCTATTTGCTAGTTTTGATAAACAAATGTTTTTGACTTTATTCGACATTATTCAAATACGACGCAAAAAGTTGAATGGTTTATCGCCTGGTCACGAACCATGGATTTTGTTGCAACTTCCAGAATGAGACCTGAAATTGTTAAATTATGTGCACTCCCTTGCATTGTGGTAAAGAAACACTTAAGGATACTGGAAGATACCAGTCGCATACAGAGTTTATACTTGTCAAATTGTTTTATAAGATAAATTTATGCCTTTGTATTTTACTTTTAGTACAGAAATTCTATCCCGAAAATTGGTTAGTTCCATGTCAGAATTTTGAGCATGATGACACTTTCATTTTACGCTGACTTCGTGCAACAGGATTATCACAATTTCTGTACAGAAGGGCGTGCCGAATATATCTCTGCTGACTGGCTTTTAGTAATGTATTTATGTTTTCATTGGGGTTTTTTTGGTGTTCGTTGAAGAAAGGTTTTGAGCCTAAAACGTTTCTTGTTTGGTATTTAATTATTTTTTGAAGCTGTTATATTACATGAAACACACTCTTGCCTTGGGATCGCGTGTATTTATTTGCAGGTCGGATAACACAAATTGTTATGGGCTCATTGTTGTAATGGGAATGTTTTCAAACCAACGCAAAATGACAATTGCAGCAATGTTGTATATAGCCCATAAGTGAGTTTGGTTGCCAGACCTGTAAAATGTATCCACAATAGTGCTTGAAAAGGGAACTTAAAAATAATGGATGGTGTGTAAAAAAAATATAGACTGGAATAAAAATTAGAGCCCAACGCTGTGTATAGTCCATATTCTGATTGTAGAGTAAAATGTCTTTCCCAAGGAATAATTATCTTTACAAAACAGTTTTTAAAAATGCAGATATATCAGAATATGTAAAATGAATCCAATGGGGCGGTGAAATCACAGCCAAAGTACGATGAATGAATAATGATCCATTTGAGATATACTACATAATATTTTATATATATATAAGATCGTGGACATAAAAAATAAAACGACAGTCTCCGACAGAAAAGAATTAGGTTCACTGATCCAATGATCATAAGTACAAAATGCTGATA
>NC_088361.1:44631095-44633595 GCF_034508935.2 Berghia stephanieae
ACTTTTTCAACAGATATTTCTTACGGAGTTATTGGCTTATATTTACAAAACTATCATGCTTCATACATGTTGCGTTTATAATGCAACAATCGAGCTGCGAATGATAGCAGTCGCCGTTTCCATAGATACGATCAAATGAGGGAAGTGATCATGATTATTTCTTGTTAAAATATCAGTATCGCTGTTATATCGTATCGTATTGTTATCGAAAATTTCTGATATCGCCGAACACGACCAACACTAATGTAAAAAGAAGCGTAAAGTAACTTCGGAATTGTTGACTGTACACAGATTATTTTTATTTGCTATAAAATAAATACTTTATGTTATTTCCAAACAAAACAAAAATAAAAAAATTTTCGTGACAATTATTATATGAAAAAAATCTAGCATATCATACATATAAGTTTGAAATTAAACTTTTAAAATTGACTAGCATAAAAGTCTGCAGTAAAGATGACGGGTCCATCTTTCCACCGGAATCTTTGAATCTAGTTTTAATCTAATTTAGCGTTTATAAGGGAAAAGTAGTGTGAATTTTATAAGCCTAAAGTTAACCATTATCATCGAGATAAAGATTTATATCATAGCAACACTTATGATTGCAAAAATCGCAAAGACTTCCTAAAGTATTTTATAGAGATTTAAAAAGTGTCTAAAGTAAACACTTGAGATTTAGACCCAGTATCCAAATAAAATGGAAATGGCCCTGCGCATGACGGACGTCATCGTATTTTAACAAAGGAAAATAACACAACGCCCACCTTGTTGATGTTGAAGGTCCTTTCTTTTCCGGTCATGGGCCCGGAGGAAGATGATGCTATGAACTGAGATGCATGGAGATTTGGCATTCATTATGGCATTCCTGCAAAATGCTGGATAAGCTGAAAGAATAAGAATAAAAATCATCATCGGTATTTTTGTTCGTCGTCATCGACACTACCATCTTTTAATTATTTAGCCATGTATTCATTTATGTTTTCATTTACTTTTATTTTATTCGAGTCACGTGGGGGGGGGGGGGGGCAGATCCGGTTCAAACGGAAATTTTGATATTGAATTCACATAAGCCCCATGCCTAAAATAAACTTCCTGGACAGAGTTGGATTAGATGAATATCTAATACCCGATTTAGCTGACTAGGAAAAAAATAAATCAAAGAAAAATTCTTCTTTTCAAATATAGACAACTGGGTTCAAATTCCATTATTGAATTTTGAATTTGTTTATCGAGATGTCAAATTTGAAATGTCATTTGTGTGAAGGGGAAAACTAACCTGAAGTATTCTGGAAAAAAAACACACTATATAAAATTTTGGCCAGAAAACTCGTCCTTCGCGAAGTCCTAGATTTGAGAGTTTTTTACAAGATGAGGGTCATTTTAATCGATCGATATTTTAAGGACGAGTTTTCTGGCCAAATTTTAAATACGTGTTTATTCCGGAGTACGGCGGTAAATTTGCCTAACCTTAAAGAAACAGATCTGACATGATTTAACCATTTTCAAAATAAAGCATTTTATACTATTTTTGTTTGGTACTTACGAGAAAATGCCCCCCCCCCCCCCTCCTCCCGGGAGCCTTTTACCCAATTAAATTGACACTTAACTGCTAGAAATGATAGACTGTAAAAGTAATAAACAGAAATGAATATAACAGCTTCAAAACAGAAGAAAATACCAAACACAGAACGTTTCGGATTCATAGCCCTTCTTTAACCAACAACAAAAAAAAAACATTTAGAAAGTAAACACATTACTCAAAAACCCAGATAGACAGCTATCAGGGTTTTAAAGTAATGTAGTTGTATTGTAATTGTTTGTTTGTTTTGTTTGTTTTTTGTTTTGTTTTTTGTTTGTTTGTTTTTTGTTTTTTTTGTTTGTTTTTTTGTTTTTGTTGTAGGCTGAAGAAGGATTTTGAGTAAGAAGTTGAGCTTTGAGCTTTTATATACAACAATATCCACTAAACTTGCTCAAAGGGATTTACAATGGGCGCCTGACCAACAGCAACACGTAACATGTAGAACAAGACATGACGCATGTTATGCGATAATACAATTTTTTTTCCGACAGAGACAACGTTTTTAACGGCCAGGTTCTCATTTTACACCTGAGTACAGTGAGAGAATGTGAGTAAAGAGTCTTTTCCAAGGACTCAATTATGCGCCAAGCGAGGCACGAACCCAGGACCTTCCGATCCGAAACGAGTGACATACCACAAGACCACATAGCCTCACTAGAAACGTCCCTTGTTTGGTATTTTGTTCTTTGTTGAAGCTATTACCCCGTTGTGTCATGGTAATAAAAGAGGATTGGCGTGACATGATGATCATGGTTACGAGTAGATAATGAGATTCCAGGACATTATGTCATACTTGGGAGTTTTGATAACTCGTAGCATCTTTGGTTATAACGTCATTCATTATTATCACCTTTTTTCTGTCTGTGTCCAATAAGATGAGTGGCAAAACGTATCTAATCGAATTGTGTCCTTCCGGCCCGG
>NC_088361.1:44638595-44653595 GCF_034508935.2 Berghia stephanieae
CGCCGAGCGAGGCTTGAGCCCAGGACTTTCCGATCCAAAAGACCATATAGCCGCACATACATAACAAGACGTTTTTTGTTTATTGGTTTGTTTTGTTGGGTTTTTTTTTCAGGTAAACTTAATGTTTCTATTAAACATAATCCGGGTATTGGTGATGAAGTTACGGGATCCGAACACCAATGAGGTGAATCGAGTGAGGTGAGTATTAAATATTTGATTTTAAATTTCATTGTGTTACTGCCATTATTGGGTCTTACCACCATTTATTATTATTATTATTATTTATTATTATTATTATTATTATTATTATTATTATTATTATTATTATTATTATTATTATTATTATTATTATTATTATTATTATTGTATGTACGTGTTCAAGTTGCATTATAATGAATCGGGAATCATTATTATCATGAATTGCCGAGGGAAGAAAGAAAAAACCGCATATCCAACAGTTTAGGATCAGCAAAGTGAAATACGTAACATGGTCTCTTTGTTTTGTTTTGTTTTTCTATTCGAATCTAAAAACTAAAACACATTTTATTATCCCAATTACATTTTAAATGGACACGGGTAATGCTTTAAAAAAATAAATATTCCTCAATTCTGTAATGCATGGAAGCAACACATGAAGTCGACGTGTACTTATATGCAGGTCGGATCACCCAATAAATTGTTATGGGCTCGTTGGTGTAATGGGAATAGTCTCAAACCAACGCAAAATATTGTCCATTACAAAAATGTTAAATCAAGCCCATAAAATCGCGTTCGATTATTAGACCTTCAAATATATGCACATTGCAGGAGAGCCTTTTTGAATGAAGACATCTACGATCTGGGCACGCCATCATTAAAAGTTGATCTATTCCGTTGTGCGAAACATAGTCAAACGATTTTCAACATTAAATGGAGTCGAAGACGGGTCCTTTGCCCTTTTCAGCAAACTGCCAATTTTGCCATTTGGTCCTTTATATGAAACTTAAAAAACACATGTAAATATCATTTCAGCATATATTGTTTTGTCATCATTGCTACGGTTTATATATTATTAGTATTATTATTATTATTATTAATAGTAGTAGTAGTAGTAGTAGTAGTAGTAGTAGTAGTAGTAGTAGTAGTAGTAGTAGTAGTAGTAGTAGTAGTAGTAGTAGTAGTAGTAGTAGTAGTAGTAGTAGTAGTATCATCACCATCATCATCATCATCATCATCATCATCATCATCATCATCATCATCATCATCATCATCATCATCATAATCATCATCATTATTATTATTATTATTATTATTATTATTATTATTATTATTATTATTATTATTATTATTATTATTATTAATTATTATTATTATCATTATTATTATTATTATTACTATTATTATTACTACTACTACTACTACTACTACTACTACTACTACTACTACTATTACTACTATATTGGTATTATTGTTATTGTCATTATCATCATTATCATCATCATCATTGCTATTTTATTTTGCAGGAAAGCTGTGAAGGCAGCCATTGTGTTACTGCCATTACTGGGTCTTACTAACTTTGTCATTATGCTGGAACCGGATGGAAAAGACACCAACAAATTCGTAGTTTACAGTTTCTCCTCCTCTTTCCTCATTATGTTTGAGGGCTTTTTCATCTCACTACTCTACTGTTTCCTTAATGGAGAGGTAAGATCTTTTTTTTTTGTGTGTGTGTGTGTGTGTAATATCATTTCATCTACAATAAAATTCCTTTCATTCATCCCCAAGGGGTAATTTGTCGTTTGGGTCTACTCCAATGGAAGACGGGAATAACCCAGGCGTCAGCCACAGTGCAGGACCGCAAAATGAGCTAAGGCGAGTTGACTTGCTAAAGGTCATACAGCGTGACTCTTTACCTTTAGAGTACAAAGCTGAGACTATACCCACGCTGTACCATTATTTTGGTCTATAGATACAGATGAACACGCTGATAGACGAATTTCACCAATTATCATCAAGGCTCCTTATTATTTTTTCAAAAGTTAAAAGCTTTAATATATTTTTTGGGGTCCAGATATCTCATTTCCTAGAGCACTCGCTTCACACACAAAGGGACTGAGATCGATCCCGGGTGAAGTCGAGATTTTTTTCTGACTCCCCGCTCCACCCAGCAGTAATTGGGTTGCTGGGTCTGTTATATCTGGTTGATCGTACTCTGCGATAGACGATCGTCCTATCTAAAGGGTAGCAAGCAATTGCTGTTGTTCGTGCCACGCTATACAAACCGGGATAAACTCCGGCTCCATGATTCTAATGGCTACGAGAGCGTTAATATCGTATAAAGACCTGTGTTGTGTATTTTCCAGTGGTGGCTTGCGTAGGCTATGTTCTGCCATTCGAACTCAAAACAGCTCACCAAATGGGAGGAACTTCACATATTATTACTGGCATACTGTCTAATTTTAGGCGACACAAAGCCATTTGATGCTGCTATCAGGGTCAATGAGCCTCATTCACCCAATTTTAATTGACTATGCCTGTCACTTATAATTTGTCAACCGTTTTAATCAGTTAACTGCCGTACTCTGGAAAAACACGTATTTAAAACTTTGGCCAGAAAACTCGTCCTTCAAATATCGGTCGATTTAAGTGACCCTTATCTTGGCAAAATCTCTCAAACCTGGGACTGCGAAGTTCCAGGTTTGAAGGAGTATGCCAAGATGAGTGTCATTTAAATCGATCGATATTTCATAGACAAGTTTTCTGGACAAATCTTTAAATACGTGTTTTTTCCAGGGGACGGCAGTTAACTGATAACTTGCTGAAAGCAATGAATCATGAATATGTTACCCATAACCTCAGCTGGAAATTCTAAATACCGTAAAAATCGGGGCGTTCATTGATCTATGCTTGATAGGCGCTAGATGAATCGTTGTGTAACAAAGTAAAAACAACAGTTAGCGTTGGTAGTGAGCGGATTGATGACAATGGTCGCAAACTATGGGTCGAAGTTTACGGCCCGTTTCTTACGTTGCGTCATGGCTATTCTGCTGTCCTGCTCTGAAAAAAAGACACAGTCTAAACATTTTGGCTGGAAAACTCGTCATTCACGTATTGATCGATTAAAATAATCCTCATCTTGTCAAAAACTCTCAAACCTAGGATTTCTTAAAGTCTCAAGCTTTTTTTTTTAACTTTACAAGATGAGGGTCATTTTTCTGGCCAAAATTTCAAATATGTGTGTTTTATTTTTCAAAGTAAGACAATATTGGCAGAGGGGCTATGTGGTCTATGTGGGCTATGACACTCGCTTTCGGATCGGAAGGTCCCGAGTTCGAGCCTCGCTCGGAGCATAGTTGGGTCCTTGAAAAAGCTCACATTCTCTCATCGTACTCAGGTGTAAAATGAGTACCTGGCCGTTAACAGCGTTGTCTCTGTCGGAAAAAAATTGTAATATCGCCTAACAGGCGTCATTTCTCGTTCTACATGTTACATGTTGCTGTTTGTCAGGGACCCCTTGTAAAGCGCGTTGAGCACATTTAGTGGATATCGCGCTATATAAAAGCTAATTTTTTTAGGAAGCAAGGAGAACTATCTACTTTAACAAATATAATTTGAATTTGGTTCCTGTGGACTGATTAGTGAATAAACTAAGTATTTAAAAACTCATTGATCGAACATTGATCGTCATTTTTTTTTAGGTATAATTATCCTAACGGACCAACACTTGTATCATTTAACTTTACCTATAACTATTTTTCTACTCAGATTATATCATCGCAGTGCCCATCCATTTTTATCGGATTTGAATTTTTCCATCTCTACTCTTGATTTCTATTATATTTTGCTCCCAAAATGATTTCAACGACAACTGGTTGGAACACTTTTTTTTTGTATTGAATTTTTTATTTCTCTTTTTCACAACTGAAGCTAAAACTCTGTAGATAGTACAAAATCCAGCGAAAACCAAACCAAACGCATTTTGAAAGCTTTCTTATTCAATTTGTGTTGTTTGAATTTTCAGATAGAGTGTTCCGATTTCTCATCACTAGTCTTATGGCAAAATTTTGAAATCCTTTTATGAGACAGTTTCTATTCTTATCATCTGTCTTATCATAATTAGATGGTAAGATAAAACTGTTTCTGAGATGGACAAATTTAAATGTTTCACATATCGAGATTTCCAGGTCCAGATTAGAGGTTTGTCAGTCGACTACCCTGTACAACATTGACACAAAACGTGATACGAAAAGCTTTCAATTCTGAATTAGCATATCTTGTACTTTGTATTTGCGATAATATTTTTTTCTTGGAAAACCATTAACAAAAAGGGGTTTATTTTCCTCAGGAAATGATTGGCATGGTTTTCCTTTGAGAAACGTTCGTGGGCGTTTTTAATGGAAAATCAATAGCAATATTTTCTCTTGGGAAATCATTTACAACGTTCTATTGTCTGCAAATAATTTCAATAGTTTTATTTAAGAAGTTCAAAATGAATTGTAATCATTTTTTTAACATTCCCATGTTTAACATGTGATAATTTGATAACATCTGGTGCTCACGACCCATTCCATAGGTTCAGGGCGCACTTCGACGCTTATTCGTGCGTCATACAACGTTTGCGACAGACATTTCCGCAGCAGCATGGCGAACGATGACCTTAAAGGTACATCATGACTTGCCTAGCTGTGTGACCCCTCCATGCATGAAGTTACAAGAATTTGTTGTCCTGTGTATTCGCCGGACACGCCATTTTTGCTCCACTGCCCGATACCGAAACCCCATTTTGCTTCCATTAGATAGATGCTTTGGAGGATTGATGATTTTTAAAAATTTTATTTATTTATTTTCTTTTTTGTTATTTTAAAAATACCTCGCGTCTCATCTCCAATCTTCATCTTCAATTTACTTTTGTTTCTGCCTTTAACATGATTTGATTTTGTTATCTCTGTATTTCAAAATATATCGACAGTTTAAAGCAGAATTTTTCTGATTTATGAAAAAATCATCACTTTAAACAATGGCGCTTATTTGGGCAAAAAATTGAAAACATTGTTTGGATCTTTAAATAAAACAAAATAAGCAAATGAATAAACTTGTAATCAGGCCTGATTAATAAGGATCTACCGACTGCTTTTAATTGTGATGTTTGTAAATTAAGCAAATAATTGGCGTTCTTATAAAATCCAATTTAAACTGAATGATAAATAATTTCAAAATTATGATCTTTCCTCCAAGCATTGTACCTCGTTTTTATTATGGTATGGTTTTACAATATGCTATCCGCTTGCGTCCTTAGGAGTTTATTCTTGTTTTATTATATACTTGTTTTGTTTTTTGTAATTTTTTTTTGTAATTTGTTCCCATATAATTATTACGCACAAACTCATACCTTTTAGAAATCTTCATCATTATTCATTTATTTGTATGCTTGCAAATTAATGTTCGTACTCAATACTATAATCTCATATTGATGTGTTGTTTTGAACTTTGATTTATGTTTCATACATTTAACGCACATAATGGATTTAAAAATACAATCTATTTATTTTTACCTAAACCTTTTTTTCCTCGAAGTGTAGGCAATACGTTGTTTTTTTTTCTGGGCGCACATATTATGTGAATATCTATCCACATGTGTTCTATTTCCAAACCGATCACTTTCATATTATGCATCTCTTTTGTTCCAAACTAAGACAGTAATCACACCGTTCTATTTATGTTTTGATTCCATTGGTTGACAATCATTTGAATCCTCTTCATCTTTGGTAACTCCTGCCCTCCCATTTGCTCCTTTTCACTCGGTGCCTTCCCACCCACTGCGGCTTTCCGCCCTCAAATTATATATACCCGTCCATCTTCCAATTTCCATCCCTCACTTTTTGGCGTTCACCCTCCCACATCCTCCTCCTCCTTTTATGCCTTATGCCCTCCACTGTGTCTAACCAATTCACCTTAACCTGCTTTCCCTATTTTGACCTTTATCTATACCAACTCAAGAACCTTCGTTTCTTCACACCCTCATCACAGTAAAGTACTTCCACCACACCTCACATCTCCTCTGTTCACTCAAAGTGTGTTTCATCGTTATTCCTTAATATGACTTTACAAGTGTGTCAGTAAAAGCTAGAAAGTCCCCTGCCATTCTCAGGTTCGCCAAACAATCCGACGGCAGTGGGACAGGTACCACCAACACCGCCTCATCCACAGCTCAAGCATGCGGAAGATGAGTCGCTCCTTCAGCATATTTACCTCGTTCACAGAGGTACCCCAAAGTTCCACCTCCAATGGAAAGGTATAAAAAAGATGACGTCATCACAATCACACAATCACACAATCACTACTAATATCATTCGACAACAAAGGGTACTTAAGTAGCTTAACCAGTAATTGACGTACTCTGGAAAGATACGTATTTAAAGATTTGGGCAGAAAACTCACCCTTCAAATATTAATCGATTTAAATGATCCCCACCTTGACAAAAACCCTCAAAATTGGGACCTCGGGAAGTTTTAATGGTTTAGACTGTTAAAGTTCCTTACTTTCGTATTCATCTTAAAGGATTTGGCAAATATATGAAAAATGGTATTGCTTTTTAAAAAAACACGAAATGCGCGCGCTTATGATAACGAAATCAAACTGAGAAAACATCTGTTTGGTTTAATCAACGTCAGTTTTTAAAAAGGCCAATGATACCAACATCTTTTTAAATAATCATTTTATCGTTTTTATTATATTCTATCTTGTTTGTCCATGTTGTCACTTATCAACGTTGTTTGTAGATTCCATGTAGTTCATCATGTGCAAAAATCCGCCATTCGTTTGCATGATTGCCAAGTAGCTAGTTTTGGCGTGTCCAATTTTTTTTTCTCTATTCAACTTCAGGTAAAAATATTTTTTTTCTATCTTTTTATTGCCGGATAAAGAATTTGAAATTGCTAAAATATCTAGCAAAAATTCCAGTGTCAGGTTTGCACAGTGTCTAAATGTGTTATCAAATCAAAATTCCAAATGCCTGTAACATTTGTGTGCTTATTTATATCGTCAAAAATGCAGCTTAGCAAGTAAAATTTTTGAATACAACAATGTATTGATAGAAAAGCATCATTTATGATTATCAACAGTAACAAAAGAGTATAATGTAACAGCCAAATTCAACATTCTATGTTGAGTGTTTGTCCTGATCTGTAGCCAGACCTCTTTGACAAACACCAACCACCTTCAAATAATTCAAATATAAAAAAGTCGGTTTCTTCCAAAATTCATCAAAATACAGCGGTAAATTCAGAATGAATTAATCGCCCATTGAAGATAATGAAGCAGCATAAATGCTTTAAATAAATTTTATGTTCGTAGCATCATGTTAAATTTTGATTTTTAAAAAAACAATCCAAGTTGCACATACCCCATAAATATCGGATTACCATAGCGTTAGTTGTATCCACGTGAATTGTACCAAACCCGTAGAAACTAGTATGCACATGTAAACATAAAACATATGTTTTTGTTTCTCTATTCTTTAATATCCCAATTTGTTATAGGATAATGACTTTAGGAAACACTTCGTAGGTACAATAGTTTGAATCTCAAAATGTAAAACATGGGTAAATTTCTCATTCTCTCACTTATTTGTTTTAAATTCGTGAGCGTAAAATCACGCCCTCTTTCTCAAAATAGTGAGACGGGTAAAAGTTGTAATAAAGTTTGATTTTATTCAAACACCAATTTTAAGATAAGGTAACGTTTCTGCTACATGGGTAATTCTAGGTCTTAAATGGAAAATAATACATCACTATCTTGTACGACTTGATTGATACGTTATTTGGTGAATGTCAATTACCTCTTCCTACCATACAATACATTAAAAGGGGTCAAACGCCGGATCTGTCATCACGTATGTACATATAAATCAGCACAAACTGTTTTCCTTAAAAACTAAAATATTTGTCAAAATTTGCATGAAAATACTGTTAAAATTCCAGAAAATTGTTTGTGAGGTTCTTTCAAAAATGGACATATAAATTGCAACTTTTTAAAGAATCATATATAATATTAATCAAAACTCGTACGCCAGCGGCATTTGTTTGCTTTTTCCTTGTATTTTTTCTTTTTTTTTTTAAATTTAAATTTGTTACGGTTTTTCTTTTTTGGTTAACGCAATAAAAAGTTGAAGAATGTGATTGAATTCATGGCACGTGATACCATAATAGCGACTTTCAAGTAGGTGGTTAGCTGTTTAAAAATAAAAAAGAATTGGTAATGATTGGTGCTCTGTATTTAATTATGCAATTAATTTGGGAGCTTTTTTTATTTCAGATGTTTTGGGTTTTAACGTTGATGAAATATTTAAAGAGATTTTAAAACTTTAGCCTTCATTCAATCCAAGTTAGAAATAAGTACCTTAATTATTGGCATATTTGTGGAATATTCTGTGCTCACCTGACACTTGATATGGTTTGAATATAAATACCTTGCTGACTATCACTTATTTATTTCTGATCATGCTGTGGAAAGAAGAATTAGGAAGAGGATGAGGAGGAGGTGGAGGAGAAGGAGGAGGAGGAGGGAGTTGAAGAGAAAGAAGAAGGAGAAGGAAGAGGAGGGAATTGAAGAAGAAGAAGAAGAAGAAGAAGAAGAAGAAGAAGAAGAAGAAGAAGAAGAAGAAGAAGAAGAAGAAGAAGAAGAAGAAGAAGAAGAAGAAGAAGAAGAAGACAGCTTATTCATTGATTATGAAGTATATGATATTTTCTATGTTAAAAACCAATGAAATCGCACCATTTCAAAATCGTAACTATCTTTGCGTTTTTGATTTTCCAGAAAAATAATGGGACGACCGTGGCAGGACGAAATTCCATGAACGGGATGTCCAGACCTCCACCTCCCTCATACTGTAACATTTTCAAGAAGAAGAGTGAAAGGAGGAGGAGTTATCAGGAAACCCTTTCCCTTGGACCTGTCTCCGGGTTCGAATCACCCCCTCCACCTTACTACACAGCACCTTCAGCACCTAGTCCGGATTGTAAATCAGAAATCGTGATGGAGGATAACATGTGATGCTTTGGTTCACATAATTTGTTTTTCATAGTAATCAATCTTTTTCTACGTCCGTGTGGTTTCGTTCAGTTGTAAATGGATTCACGTGACAATTCCGTTTCACGCGGTTTGATACAAATTACATTTACAAGAACAAGGAACAAAATTTCAATATAACATCATAACGTGTCAAATGTGTTGGGGGAAAAATCAACTGTCCCAGTGAATGAAACTTGGAACGAAGGTAACTGGTAGGATATCATAAAATGAATACCAGTAGAGGGGGCCATACACGAGTCTCTTATCAGTGATCAAAGATGGATTTTAGACTGGCGTGAACCAAAAAAAAACATTAAAACAATAAATAAATCTGAATCTATGTCGGTTTAAATTCCTGAAGATTCATTGGTGACACACTCTGATTCGTGTTAAGAGCATCTTGGAATCGATTTGGAATTGCCTGGACTGGATAGTGATTACGACAATTAAAATGTTGCGTATCATATCGATTTGTTTTTTTATGAGAAGGAAGAGTAGCCAAATTCTCAATTCCCAAGTCAAAAGAAGGTGGCTCAGGATTCCACATACGAAAAACCTGTCTCAAATTACATTATACTTTTTTCAGAATATCTCAAATACTATAAATAATATATCTCATCACTGCCGTACTCTTTAAAAAAAACTCGTATTTAAAATTTTGGCCAGAAAGATTGTCTTCAAATATCGATCGATTAAAATGACACTCATCTTGGCAGACAATCTCAAACCATGGACTTTGCGAAGTCCCAGGTTTGAGAGGGTTTTTTTAAAAACCAAAATGCGGATCATTTTAATCGATTGATATTTCAAGGACGAGTTTTCTGGCCAGAAATTTAAGTATGTGTTCATTTTCCAGAGTGAGGCAGATTACAAGATGAACTCAATTTGCTCATGTTTATTTTATGTTGTAACGTAATTTAACTGATGCGATATTTTAATCTTATGTCAAATATTTTAATATCAAAATACAAAGTTACTATCAATTTTATACATTGCCATTGTCATAATTCCATCACTTTGTGATTTGTATTTTTGAAAATGTCTTTATTATGCTGGAATTGTGGGTAAAATTGTGAATTATACGGATTGCCAGCATTTATTTAGAATTTAGCAGTTAACAGTTATTGTTACACCCTTTTTAGTAATGATAAAGAGCAATCGCTAGGTTCCTTTCTTGGCCCATAAATGTACACCTGCATATTGGAACCGTAGCAAAGAGGGATACTACTTGTTTGAGGCCTTGAACTTTCGTGACACAGATTGCAGACGACAAACTAAAAGAAATAATCGATGATTATTTACGATCCAATTTTTGACCTTTATTGGATTTTCGGTGGGGGGGCTATCTCCGAGGTTATGAAATATTCAATTTTGGTCAAAAACTGTATTATAACACCCCAGTTGTACAATTTTCTATAAAATCATCGTTAAAGTCAATATATAACAGTTGTTTTTCCATATTGGAAATGTTTTTGGAATAATGGTTTATAGGGTTGACTTTCTATTTATTTTTTGTGTTTGTTTTTTGTTGTTTTTTTTAATCTTTGATTTTTTTAAATTTCATTTGTTTGTGTTGTTTCTTTTTTTTTTTTTTTTTGTTATTTTTCATTTGTGTGTTTGTCTTTTGTTTTGTCTTTATATAATTTTTTTCATATTTCAAATTCATTTACTTTTTCTTTTAATGTTGTCTCTTTGTTTTTCTTGTAATGAATACCTCTTTTGTTGCCATTTGAACATCAACAATGATTACACAAATCTATATATTAACAAGTCATGAATAGCTGAGTTGCTACGGCTGAAATTAACATACAATTTTATTTCTCAATACTACTATAGTCTATGTCTTGTTTTAGATTTCAAATATTTGGAAAATACATAACGTTTTCGACATGTAATAAAGATACCATTTTATTTTGTGATTGATAGCACCGCCATGTTTGCCTACCATATTATATAAAACATCTCTCATCAGAACAATCCCGGTAACGTTGTTATCAAGAATGAAATTAACTCTCTCCTTAACGAACATTTTCAGGATTTTTCCAAAATGTCGCAGCTATTCAGCACAAAAATTAATTTCTTTACACTTTAACTCAGAAGCAAAAAGAATGTACTATACATAATTTTTTGCAGAAAAACAAGCTTTACAAAACAGCATCAAGTTCTTATGGCTAGAACAAAGATTTTTCTCCAATTTTTTTGATTTACAAAATATATCTGAAACATAAAAATGTTCATTGAATCGTAACGAAGGTGACGCTAATCCGGTAGTTGGTAAGGAGAGGGTTAAACTCCAATCATGTTTTATCATCACATTCTTAACTGAGAATATTTTATAATCAAATCGTTCCTTAATCATAATCTAACAATGCTATCAGTGTATATAGTCCGTCCAAAACACAATTTATTTGTCACCATAAAGCACTGAATTATAAAAATTAGCATAAAATCTTATTATGTTACGGCCTGAATTAAGATAATAAAGGAAAGTTCTTATCAGTTAATTAAAAATGATTAAAATCATTATTAAACAATGATAATAATAATAATAATGATAATAATAATAATAATAATAATAATAATAATAATAATAATAATAATAATAATAATAATAATAATAATAATAATAATAATAATAATAATAATGATAATAATATAGCACTTGTATAGCTCATAATTATGGCTAGGTCAAGTTCTATGCGCTTCACACTTACAAGAATGACAATCTAAAATATGACTAACGTGTGCACACACACACACGCACACTTACACACACACACACACACACACACACACCTATACACACATACACAAACAAACACACTTTCAGTTATTATTCAAAAGAAGAAAAAAAAATTTAAACATTAATATCAAATAAATGTGAAAATTGACAGAGACTTAGAAATATGTTTTGTAAAAAAAAAAAGTTATGTTTAAGCTTAGAACTAAAATAATAGAAAAAAAATATTTCCAATATTCAAGTCAGGTTATGAGATTTGTTGGTTTAATGTTTGAGACTTGCTGTTAACTTGGAGTCACTTTAATCAATTGAGATATGAATTTAAAGTTTTCTTGCCAAAACGATTTTTAAAAAGACGTCCCGATGTTTTCTCAGTAAAATACCAGTTCTTTAAATTTAAGCATTTTAAAAGCAGCCTGCCAATTTAGACAAAATATAGAGCAAATAAAAGAGTAAAGTTTCTTTTTTGTTGACAGATTATTTGTGTGGAAGACATGAACTGCAAATCCTGCCAAATTAAATTTAGACTGACCATGGCTAACATTACCTGTTCAAGCTTGATGTATGAAAGATTGTCATATTATTATAGAGAACTGAGTTTTTAATTTTCTGACTATTTACATACAATTGATGCAATATTAACACTTTCTTTGTACAACACGTATCTAAATTTAGACATCAATTTTTTCTTAAAGTTATTAAAATTGAGTTTGTTGATTGTTAATATATTACATTTAGCGTTAAAAGAAATCCCCGATTTCCAAATTAATTCGGGGATGAAAATTATGGACAAAATGAATAGTTAGTTGCACTAATTCAATTTGCTGATCAGTTTGTAACACAATTGCTTTTGTGGTAGTTTGTTAATAACACGTATTTTGGGTATTTCTTTAAGTTACATGGGCTCGCGAAGTTCCAGTTTCATTAAGTATGAAATAAAATGCCCTTGTCTTCGACATTTATGCGCAGTCTATATCTTAAGAAAGGAAATCAACTTTATTCAGTTTGCTTGCATAACTCTTTCATTAAGTTTTTCAAAGTGTGAATGCTAAAGAGACATGAAAATGTTAGAATTCGGAATACTGTAATCAAGGACTTCCCTTTTGAAAAGTTGAAGTCAAACAACTCAAAATATTCGTGACCACCGTCAGCTAAATAATCAAAGTACAGTTCTTGGCAACATTACATCACGAGTATTTTTTATGCTTGTTTGGGTTACTTTGCCGCACCAAGACATACAAGAATACACATACAACATTCATTCTGTATCATATATCCCAAATCCAAAACTGGTTTGTCAATGAAATTTGATAACTTTCAATTGATTTTCTCACGAAAAATTAATTGTGACAAAGAATTATCTATAAATTCTCGAAAATTGGTCTCTACCCATATATTCCATTGATCTTGCGGATTTTATTATAATGCACCACCACAAAATAGACATTGTTTTTAACAATAAATTAATTTCTACACGATGTTCTGATGATCTTTAAAGAAATAGATTTTCGTACTGGTCAGTTTAAACAATTATGATTCTTTTTTTTTTTTAATTTATGTAAAAAATGATTTTTTCCTTTGTACTCTCGACTATAATATATAAAACGACAGTAATATCAGCAGTAATATTAGTTGATGTTGTTAATTGATGAAGCTTGTTTAAAATTTCTGTAAATCCGATTACCGTCATGTGATCACGTGAATTATATCACTATGAATGCCACGATTTGCTGAAAAATGCCAATCTGACAGTTCTTAGCAAACACACCCCCCCCCCCCCCCCCCCCCCCCCCTGCTCAGGAATTTCTTTACTTGATGGACACCCCCCCCCCCCCCTTTTTTTTTTCTTCCACGCAACCACATTCCAAAACACACACACACACACACATGTATACACCACACACACACACACACACATGCACACACATAAACATACACGCAATGAGAACACACTACTACATAACAACACTGATCACCGCTAAATCAACACAACGGAAGTAATGACTCTACTGGACAGATTGAGTTGAGGGTGTGGCCATGAGAGTGTTAGTGTCTTCGGTAAATTTTTTATGATATCTGTTTGACTTAACGAACTTTCAAACTGACTTTAAATTATAAAAGGAAATCAAGTTATCTGTTTATCTATCTGTAAAAAATACATTTCTATTTTTCAGTAGAGTTGTGCGCCGTATCAATTTTTTTATTGACTCAAATAAGCACAATATTCTCCACAAGGCTATATTTTTTAAAGAAAGGATATAAAGTATTACAAGAGCTCAACTATTCTCATTCATGTTTTAAGAAATCCAAAATTATGCATATTTTAGTTTTATGTCATTAACCCTTTAACATGGAAAAGATAGTTTAGTAAATAGTCCTTTATGGTCATTTTATGGTCATGGATCTCAATTGTATGGGTGTGTTCCATATGGAAAGAACGCCAGTCAATCACAAAAATCACTTTCCCGCCAGAAGTGTATATCTTAAATCAATATTTCAAAACATATTAGAAATGCATTCCCTGATATTGGAATGAGGCGATGTGTCCAAGAATTTTGTATGGGGCACTAGTCATTTATTAATGAATTTAGATAATCTACAACTTGTCAGAAAAATTTTAATGTGATTCTTCAAAAGTGTTCTCGTGATTTTGATTTTTATTATGAAAAATAAAGGGTATAGAGAAGTGCTTTTCTGTTTTCATCTGCACGTTTCTATACCCTATATTTATCGCCATTGGTTTACGTGTCCGCTCCACTTTTTTTCTGAATTTTCTCAGGATCAAAACTCTTTTTCAAGTTGATGAGAGTACAGTTCTATAGCCAAAAACAAATAAGGTATTGGTCATTTTATAGCTGTGTTGCCCATGATTGTAGGAGACAGGAGGCACTTGTTAATTCTTAATTACATAACAGTTCTTCATGTTATTCACCATCTTCCTTTTTCTAGGAACTGATATTGCCTGGAATTGTCACAGACGCCGTTGGACTTCTATAACTAACTTAAAACATACTTCTCTATAATATACCTTTTATATACAATATATTACCTAATAATATATTTATTTACTTCATAAAGAAGCATTATCTTTATTGATCAGAATACCTACTCATTATCTAACCTGGAAGAATATTCATGAGACCAGTAAGTTTACACAAACGTTTTGTTTCATTTACAATCAAACGAGTCATTTTGAATTATTAATATTATA
>NC_088361.1:44658595-44661095 GCF_034508935.2 Berghia stephanieae
GCGTTGGGTTATTATATTTATTAATGTTAATATTGTTTGACGAACTGAAGATGACAAGCCCCACCTGGAAGGCTACCAAGAGGATGACGAATTCTTCTTCTTCTTCTTCTTCTTCTTCTTCTTCTTCTTCTTCTTCTTCTTCTTCTTCTTCTTCTTCTTCTTCTTCTTCTTCTTCTTCTTCTTCTTCTTCGTCATCTTCTCCTTCTTTCAGCTTATCCCGCAATGTGCAGGGTTGCCATAATGAACGCCACATCTCATTGCATCTCGGTTCAGCGCATCATCTTCCTCCAGGCCCAGTTGTTTCATATCATCCTTTACCTTATCCCACCATCTAGTCTGTGGGCGTCCCTCCAAGAGGATGACCAACGACAGATTCAAGTGGCGGGCGCTCGTAGAGGCCCTATGTTCCACAGGGAGCGAAGAGGATTAAATCTACTAAGTTAAGATACTAATATTATCATGATTTTACCAGCGTAATAATATTCCATGCACATTGGAGCAAGAATGAAAACGAAAATAAAAATGTGAGCATTTATATTGCGCACTTTCCATTAAACGTGCTCAAAAACGCTCTACATGGGGACCCCAGCCAACAGCAACATTAAACACATGGGACGAGACATGACGCTTGTCAGGCGATATTACAAAATGTTCCTACAGAGTAGAATGCTGTTAACGGCCGGGTACTCATTTTACACCTGGTATGGTGAGAGACTGTGATTACAGAGCCTTTTCCAAGGACTCAACTATGCGCGGCTTAGGACGGGACTAATATCCTGCACCTTTCGGAGTGAAGGCGGGTGTCATACCACACCACTAGACCACATAGAGAGACTTGAACTGGTGGTCATTATGCAACCTCTCTGCTCAACGAATTGGAATTGCAACTGTGATGGCCATTCACAAACGTGTTATTTGATAAGAAACTTAAAGAAAACCAAATTATGAACATGGCAGCAGAGAAAAGATAGATAGATTAAAGAGGAGGTGCGCGAAAATGGGTCAATATAGTTGGACAGATTTAGTAAAAAAATAATAACAAGAAATAAAGTGGGTATAAATGTGCCGGAAGACAATAGAAAATACAAACTTCGCGAAAGCTTTTTATTCTCCATTGTCTTCTGGCACGTTTCTACTCACTTTGCAAAAAGTTTTTATTCTCTATAATTTATTGTCTTCTGGCAGTTTTCTACTCGCTTCATTTCTTGTTAGAATCAACATAAGTACCTGCTCCACTCACTTTTATGAATTAGGAAAAAAACCCAATGAATTCAGCCTTGTCCCTCTAAAAAACGTTAGCGAATTGACAAAACACAGTTTTTTATTTTGGCCAAAAAAGATTTACTGCAATTATTTTAGTCGATTAAGATAGTAAAAAAATACTAAAATAAAGATAGTCTCAAATATAAGTCAAGAGGGAGATGCCTAAATGAATCAATAAAATATATAATAAAATAATAGGAGTAAAAATGACTCTTATAAAAGACACAACAGAAAATAAATGCCTGAGGATGGCCAAAGGTCGAAACGTTGTTTACTTTGTGTTGTATCTTTTATCAGAGTCATTTTTACTCCCTTTATTTTACTATACATGTTCTCAAACCCGATGCTTCAAAGACGTAAGATAAATATATAGCGAGCTGACTCAAAGACATAATCGGCTTTGTCGTTTGTTAAATTTGTTATGAAATAAATAATATAGCCCTTTCTTTGCCTGAAATGAAGTGTTGCGCAGAGAGAAACAGATTTATGTTTGTATTTGTTTTTTATGTTTGTTTTTGTTTTTGTTTTTTGTTTGATTGATTTTTTTCTTTTGTTTGTTTGTTTGTTTTGTTTGTTTTTGTTGTTTCTGTGTTTTTTTTTTTTTTTGTTTTTTTTTTGTTTTGTTTTTTGTTTTTTTGTTTTGTTTTTTGGTTGTTTTGTTTTTGTTTGTTTTTTTTTTTTTTGTTTTTTTGTTTTTGTTTTTTTTGTTTTTTTTTTTGTTTTTTTTTTTTTTTGGGGGGGGGGGGGGGGGGGGGGGTTATGAACCCAAAACGAGCGATATCCATTTTAGAAATAAATGGTTTCACCTTGCTCATTACAACTGACAATGTTTCGTTCATTCTCCAAGCAAAAGAGTATGATATGGAACTATTCAGCAATTAAACGTTGTCTGCTGTTCCTTTTATTGTGGTCAAGTGGTATGGCTCTCGCCATCGGATCGGAAGGTCCAAGGTTCGAGACCCGCTCCGAGCAGTGCATAGTTGAGTCCTTGGAAAAGGCTCTTTACTCGCATTCTCTCGCCGTATTCAGGTGTAAAATGATTACCTGACCGCTAACAGCGTTGTCTCTGTCCAAAAAAAATGTAATTAATATCGCCTAACAGGCGTCAGTCTCATCCTTCATATTAAGTGTTGCTGTTGGCTAGGGAACCCTTGTAAAGCGCTTTCAGCAAGTTAAGTGGATATTGCCCTATATAAATGTTCTATTTAATTTATTGTTTGTTTGTTTGTTTGGGGGG
>NC_088361.1:44666095-44748595 GCF_034508935.2 Berghia stephanieae
AAGATATAAAGATGTAAAGTTTTGATGTGGATTGACGAAGTTATCTCTCAAACGCAGCAGACGACAGGAAGTGAATCAGTATAAGAAAATGGCAGCTTCTGTAAACAATCGAGGCCAATTACTGTTTTTTGGGGAGCTCTAACTTTTGAGTGCAAACATATTTTGCTCTGAAATTTTTAGAGAAGCTACTTTAATATGTATCTCAGAAGGACTTTTTTTATTAAGAAGGACCATCTCTGGTTTAAAAGTTATAAGCGTTTAAACACATATACTCTCTTTACACAAAGATTACTCAAAATCATGATATTAGAAGATAATAATATTAGCATCATTGTATGTAGAATTTTATGCCCTTTCCAATGATATATAATACATGCCATTTCATTCCATTGAGAAAGAAGAATGAACATTTTAAAATCACTCCTAAATTTTTTCCCCTCAAAAACGGAAACAGAAATCCTCGCCTGTTTTCAACTCACGAGAGCTACTTCTTGCAAGTGCCTACTATAAGCACCATAGGAGTTGCCATCATGGTCGGACCATTTCGGATGTCTTTTTGATTTGAAATGATGGTTGAACGGACGTGTTTTGACAAGTACCTACCTGATATTGCAGGATCCCGATATTGCCTCAAGATGACAAACTTTTACCAGAAATTATAGATTAATTTTAAAATTATAATTATTGACACCACTCCCGTCTCCTTTACAACAAATTAACTAACAAGTTACTTTACATGCTTTCATTCCCTTTTCTAAATGTCAAAGGGCTGAGAATAATAGCTGATGAGATTTTTTTTTTCCACTGAGCCTTGCTTAATCAAATCTCTTCCCCTCAGCTTAATAACTTTTATCGCAATAACCAAATAGGTTCAGATAAAGTTAAAGTTCAATGGTCAAGTTTGCAAAAATGACTGAATTATTCAGTACACACAGATCATTTCATTTTACTATTTATACCATAGCAGGAAATCTCCATATGATATTTCAATGCATTACCTTTTTTTTCACTTTATAAATGATTGTCTTTATGAAAAAAATAATTTCTTTCAAAATCACTCTGTGCAAATGGGTAATCCCTTCAGTGGAGGAAGATTGTAATGTAGCACCTGATTGGGGATCAGTGGAGGAAGATTGTAATGTAGCATCCGATTGGGAATCAGTGGAGGAAGATTGTAATGTAGCACCTGATTGGGGATCAGTGGAGGAAGATTGTAATGTAGCACCTGATTGGGGATCAGTGGAGGAAGATTGTAATGTAGCACCTGATTGGGGATCAGTGGAGGAAGATTGTAATGTAGCACCTGATTGGGGATCAGTAGAGGAAGATTGATTTTTGGGGATGATTTTCTCTTGTATTTTTCTTTTTTGTACTATTAACACCTTTTCAGATTTTTGTCGTGTACCAATGGCTGCTCCCAATTTTTTATTTATCATCAATCAAAATATTTACATGATATCTGTGAATGTGATTTTCATTTGTTTCTAATTCTATTACAGGCTTGTTCAGTATTCCAGCAAGTTTTGCTCATACTACCTAAGCAAGGCTGAGCTTACTCCAGAAGTAGTACATAAACTACAAATGCTTAGTTCTTCTCTGAGTACAACTAGAAAATGTAAGTCAAGAGTAAAGTCAGATATGTTTCCTTATTTTAGTGTTTACTTTTTATTCTTCAGTTCAGAATTACTTTTGAATCAGCCTTTTTAAACTGTATATCATGGAGTAGATTTGTCTAATGTCTACAACAGACAACTGTTTATAAGCCCCCCGACTGAGATGATTTGAAATTTAGAAAGCCTAACATGAAACATGTGGCAAGAAATGTAGTTCAAAATCTTTCCCACTTTGACTTCCCATCTCTCTCACAACACATTTTTCTTTGCCAAAAATTTATATTTTCTGTATTTTATTCAAAGTCAAAGGATGAAAATTTATTCCATTCATAAAAAGAACCAAAAGACTTTATTTTATTTTTATACAATTCATATATGGGATTAGGCTGTTTGACACATGACGTTAGATTTCACAGAATAAGAGACAATATATAATGACCTCTCTCATTTCGAAACAGTAATAGTGTAAAATTACCTTATATGTTTATGTTTTCCACACAACTTCCCTTGATTTGCTCACAGATTTAAGGCTTTGGATATATGATACTGCATGTCTCAGCAAGCACATTTCTTTAAAGCAGTTGATATTTTTTTTGTGTGTGTCAAGTTTATTTGAATTCAAGCTAGCTGAAAATGAGGTCCGATTCATGATAGGTACATATTGCCCGCTGCTTAATGGTTTTATGTATTGTTAATTGCTTTGCTTTTATTTATTTCATTTAGATTATTGTTTCCAAAATGTTGTTATACTTCTAGAATCAGTGTTGACTCACAATCAAATGTTAATTTGTTTCTTTCCCCAGTTTTGAGACTTGGCAAAAGTATTGATTTTATTCATGGTGCACTCAACAGCATCCATTTGGTTGACAAGGTATTTCGATTGTGTCTGACATTATCTAAGCTGAATCAGTCCCTTTTCTTGATCTTTGATCACATCATTTGGGCTGGAAGAGTAGGTTTGGCTACAATAGACAAAGATAAATGGAGCAACCTTTCTGCTCGGTTTTGGTTGGTGACTATTATTCTCAATCTTCTCAGAGATTGCTACGAAATCTGCCTTATCGTTCTACAAGAACTCAAGTTGAGGACAACAAAAGCAGCACGGAGTCATTACAAAAATGGAGCATCTGGCCACAAGCAAATGACACAACCAGGGCTGAGTAATGGACAGTTGATTACAAAATGTGTCGTTGAAAATAAGCCTGTGTTTCTTGATTTAACCCTCAATTTATGTGATTTAGTATTACCATTGGAAGCTCTTGGTCACATCAAGGCCTCTCCAGGTGTCCAAGGATTAGTCGGTACAATCTCCTCTTTGATTGGAATAATCACAGCTTGGAACCCATTGTTGAGAGTCGTGCCTTCTTAGTTCATCAAGTATCACCGTTTTGAGCAGTTGTCAAAATTTGAATTCCATTACCCTTTTTTGTATAACAAATATTATATTTATTTTTGTAATATGTTGAAGAAGGGTTTGTATCTGAAACGTTAATTGTTAATGTGTTGCATTCATATTAAGTCTTTCCATTTAATTTATACCAGTGTTCACTATGTACATAATTAGGCTATAGTTATTTCTGTATTTGTGTTATTTAATTATTTTGCATTTTAACTCGGTACACTACTATTTGAACTACAGGGTGTCGTACAATATTAAAAATTTACAATTAAATGTATACAGCTGATCCTTAACTTTGACAAACAAATAAATCTATATTTTTATATTAAGTGCAGTTCATAAATATTGAATGCTCAAATATGAGAATATAAAATTTATGAATTCAGTTCGGCAGGAACACATAATGGGAGGTATGTGAGTTTGTGAAAAGGCTGAAATACTACAAGAGTATCTAACGATTTTATTTCATGACAATATTTGCTAACACAATCACTAAAACAATTGTTGCAGATAGATATTATTAGTATTCAAATTACCCTCCTTTATTGTCATGTCGTGAAGCATAACATTCCCCTGGATCTTGAGGTCATGCATTGTCCTTGCCTTACCCCAACTTGCCTCAAATATGTATAATGTCACACTAGACTAATAGTCTTTGGGCCACCAGCACCCCCCATCCCCCCCCCCCCCCCCCTCCCCCCTGGGGGAAATTTGTCACTATGTTTTCCTGATATAGCAGTTCTTAAGGTATAAAAATCCACTTGTTATGGTTTTATAAAGTGTAGCCTTCCTTGAGTTATTGCCCCTGAAAGGTCATTTAGTGCAAAAATCAACTATTTTTTTAAACAAGCAAAATTGAGTTTGTAATCGATATATTTTTATGCATAAAGACTTTCACGGCAGTATCGTGCTTAATTTAGGCATGATTGCAATATGAAGTGATAAATTTATATGAATTATATAGTGAAATATGAAAGAAAATGCCCATTTTCTCAAAAGACATTTCCACCAGATATACTTTCTTATATTAGACGTTCTTTCATTTCCTTTTTCAAAAAAAAAAGTTTTAAGTTTAACGCCCTTTTCAACTCAGTGAAGGTTATATAAAAGGCGGCACCTCCATTTTAAAGTCCGTCTGCGATTGACTGTTTAGTGGGTATATTTAGTTGAAATCGACTATTTACATTATTTGTATTGAGATTATAATTTGACGTATCATACACATTAAACAATCATTAAATAGTTGTCATATTACATGGTATCCTATGGATCAATAAACAAATTATAAGGTGAATGGCACAGGATATTCAGTTATCATACATTCCTTACTTTAAGCACGTTTTCAGTTATTGATCTTCGTCTGTATCTGAAGAATCTTCATCACTTGGAGAAGAATCAGTATCTGATGGCATCCTTTCACTGTCATCTTCCAAGACATCCTGACCATCATCAATTTCTGACAAAATGTCTTGCAAATCTCTTGGCGAAAAGTCCTCTGCAAACCATTGAATCGCTAGTCCTCCAGATGGTGAAACTCTCCAGCCATTTTCCGTTGGGTCAGGCAGATCGAAGAATTGGACAAGCGAGTTCCTCCACACCAGGGTTTGGTTGTTGGCTCTTTTCATGTGCAATTATAGAACTTGATTGCAGGGTGGCATTTGTGAAAGATCAACACCATCTGAACTAGAAAGAATGCTCTTTTTGCCCTTAAAACTCTGCCTTACTTTATTATATCTGAGCTTATCAACAGAGTTGTAAGTGTCTTTTCCATATAGAGTGCACACAAAAGCTTCCAATTTAGACTGGTCAGTTGGGCATACTTCTTGTGCTGTTCCAAGCCTGGCAAAGACATCGATTAGAGACTGATACTTCATAAGAGTTTTCAGTGGCCTTACTTTTCCCTTTCCTGCAAAACAGCTTGTTGTGTCACAGCCAGTTAAAGCGTGGAGGCCAAGAATTGCTTCTCTTAAACATGAAGACATTGATGATGCTAGACTTGACATATCTATTTGGCGTCGATTGTTTCGTGTTCCAGTGTCAAAAATGAGAGTTTTATTAATCTTGTCTGCAAATGACTGAAGGAGGAGAAAGACGTCTGTATCAGGGGATTTGATAATTATTCTTTTTATAGCGTCCTGATTTGAAATATATGAACAATGGAGAATTATTCGAGTATCTGCTTCCTCTTGTGAAGAAAACAGATCTTGAATTGGTCTTGAAATCACTGATCTTCCATCTTCACTTGTGATAAATTCGCACCTATCTTCACATACATAAAAAATTTCTCTGTCTAATAAGTCGGGGGCATAAAGATCCTTTTGAATTTCCGAGAGAAGAAAATTGGTCAGTGTCTTCTTATTTGCATCACTAGCCAAAAATGCTTTCCAGTTCGATGGTATTTTCATGGCAGGTCCTTTAAGAAGGAAGGAGTCATTTGTTCGCCCCCTTCTGTCTCGTTCACTGCTCTTTATAGAGTCTGATTTGTATGTGTCTGTAATAAAATGTACTGGTGTTCTCTGGGGTAAAGTGTGTAAAAATTTCTTTGGGAGTTCTCCAAATGTGCTAGGTATATCTGTAAGACTATGAAAAAAAACCATTCCGTCTATGACATGAACTGTGCCTTGCATCTTTGAGAGGTCTTCCGTGACAAGAAACTCCTGTTTTTTAATGACACTTAAGAGCTGTGCTTTATTTGTCTTGAGTGTTAAGCCATCGGGCGAGGCCAAGGACCATGGAGTTGGACTCAGTGGATAGCATAGAACCTTTTCCATGTCTATGTCATGCTCGTGTGACAAAACCAGTAGCTGCCCAAAAAGGTTTCGTTGAACTTTCATTTTTACTTCCTTTGTTTTACTTTTGACCGTGACAACATTTGCGGCAAAGGCAAAAGTTTTAATTCCTGCTTTTGGTAGGGGATGTTTGAACGCAACAGATTTATCTTTTAGTCTTGTGTCAACAAAGCTCTCGAATCTTTCCTTTCCATATTTATCTACTTTCATTAGGTCATTTGTAACATCTTCTGACACTTTCTTCCCAGATGACAAGCAAACTAATGTATCAGCACTCAATTCATAAGGGTTGGTGAATGCTGAAAATGCCCTTACAGTACTCCTAACACGTTTCTCACTCAGCTGCCTTTCTGAAACATTCATGTCTTTGTGACTATCAAGTGACTTTGAATCCATGTTGGTAATCTTTTGCAAAGCCGAAACATACTGAGATCTATTGTGACGTGTCACACACCACCTGTAATAGGTGGAAAGGATTCTGCTAAACCCAACTATGCCTCCTCTTGTTTTTGCATCCTTGTTTATGGTTTGTTCTATCGTCATATCAATAGCACATCTTCCAGAAGGCACATATGACCTGGACACACTGAATCCTTTGTTTTTAATCAAACATTTTGCCTCGTCTGGTAGATTGAGAAGCATTACATAATACAGACTGAGGTATTTTGCATAATTCTGGTTATTCATGCAAAACAGGAGGGGGCACAGCTTCTGCAAGGATGAGACATGCATGTCAAAGTTGTTGGTTCTTGTTGCCACTGAAAAGTGGAATACATTCCATACCTTTTCCATGTAGTCAAACCAAAACTTTGCTGTATTTCCATATTTTCCACACTTTACTTGTTCCTTGAAAAACTCATATTGTGCAAAAAGAAGGTTAAAATTTTCCGATCTGACAGCATTGTCAAATGCACCATGGCATACATTTTAGATTCAAGGCTTTTTATTTCCGATGTTAGTTCTACAACCAATTGATTTGAACATGTTTGAACAAAAGAGGTAAAAAGCAATCTTTCCAGAGCTTCTACCATACACGCATGAATCCTCATTGCTCGATTGTAATGTCTACCTTTAAAACACTGTCCAAAGAACCACTTGCACAAAATTTCTATCTATGACGACGTATACATCTGTAATAAATATGTATGTTGCTGAACACTTGGAATACATTTCAATCAATTGTGTCCTATCTCTCTCACACACATTCAAGTAAAAGTTGAAAACACTGTTGAATTCCCGTTCATTGTGAGGGGGCTATGCCTTTATATATATATATATATATATATATATATATATATATATATATATATATATAAATAAATATATATATATATATATATTTATTTATATACAAACCATACATAACTGCTTCAGGAATTAATATTAAGAGGTATTAGTGAAATAGATACAAGTTTCTTAATGGTTGAGGTATGCACAGTCGATTGAAGAGACTAAATATTTGTAAACAGCAGCCATTTTGTATCGCACAAATTGCACGTGATTCAGTATCGATACCAAGTTTCTAGCATAGTATCGAGTGAAGACATTAACTAAACCAAAGGAAAGGATAAAACCATGGGGAATTATATTCTGTATTTATATTATTTGCCTGGAAATACTTTGATAATACCACAAAGCCAAGGTTTCAAAAAATATTCTAATTGTACTAAATCTTCCGAGTCCCTCACTTAACCTACCAAGGCAACACTGGATATTAACTGTCTACTCCATGCCCAATTTTGATAACACTCTTTTTTACAATAATAGAAGATCAAATTCAACAATAACTACAGTTGAAATAACTTGCCAATGCTATCAAACTGGGTTTAGATAGTATTCATTATACTTTTGAGAAAACTGCTGTTGAAGTTTGTTTTTTCTTATGTAAGCCATGTAAATTAATAAAATAAAATGCTCATAAAACATAAACTTGATTATTTTTATAACTAAAATGACTGGGAATGATTTTGTCAATACTGTGCATTGCTTATGACCTAAAAAAAAAAATTCAAAATTTTAAAAAGATTCTGCACTCAATGACCTTCAAAGGGCCATAACTCGGGCAGGAGACACTGGATTTTTGCATAACAAGTGGATTTAGGATCGGGCTAAGATACACTTCAATCTGGTATAGGTTTAAAATTTCCCCCAGGGGGGGGGGGGGGGGGGGGGGGTGGAGAGTTTCGAACCGTGGCCCATCGACTATAAATGCAGAAAAGTAATCTTTCAGAGCCATTAGGCCCATGGAGCCTGGTTTATCCTGGTTTCTACAGCGCGAAACAGGCAATAGCAATTGCTTGTTACCCTTTGGATAGGACGTTAGTCTATCTCTTTCCACCAGATCTAACACTCAACTACCCAATCACTGCTAGGTGGACAGGTGGGTCAGAAAAAAAAATCTTGACTTCACCGGGCATCAATCTCGGCACATGTGAAGAAGTGCTTTACCAACTGAGCTATCCAGACCCCCTCTGATAATCAGGCTCTTTATAAAATAAGAAATAAAGTAATAGAATTCCCTTATAAATCCTCAGGAAAGGTTGAAAAATGAATAATAAATTGAAATTGTCCCTAATATGATACTATAATATTGTTAAGCAGTCTGTCTGATTTTGTTAATTATGATTACAAGATATTCCCATAGTGAGCAGGGAGGTCATTTACTGTGTCTTCTATACCCCTATACGTTTTCTGTCTTTGTCATAGTGCGGCTATGTGGTCTTGAGGTATGACACTCACTTTCAGATCGGAAGGTCCTGGGTTCAAGCCTCGCTTGGTGCATAGTTGAGTCTTTAGAGAAGGCTCTTTACTCACATTCTCTCACCATACTCAGGTGTAAAATGAGTACCCAGCCGTTAACAGCGTTGTCTCCTTCTACGTGTTAAATGCTGTTGTTGATCAGGGACTCCTTGTAAAGCGCTTTGAGCGTGTTTAGTGGATATTGCACTATATAAAAGCTCATTTTTTTTGTCTTGGAATGAGATCACCTAGTTTTGTCCTAGCCGAGGCCAGAGTATTTGACTGGGAGAGAAACAGCCAAATGTATAGTTATAGTTTTGGGAGATGATACATATTTTTTCCTTGTAAATCATATCTCTGTTATGTACTGTTACATATTTTGTTTGATTATATAATGGTTTGTAAACTTTTAGGTGATCTCAAACTAAGTACTTTGATCGTGTGCTCTTGGAATCTACACCTGTTTCCTATTTGAACCAATTCCCCTTTGTCTTACCTTTTCTTGGGTGCTTTTATTATAATTCTAAAACTAAAACTTTTTACTATCGCATTTTCTTCCTTTTTACTGGCGCTGATATGACCTTAATGTGTTGCAAGCGCTGTAAGACCCTTATAAACAAAAACAAATGTGTCACAGGCACTGTAAAACCCTTAAAAGATATATAAAAAAAACTTTTATATTGTAAAATTGACATGTGTGTCAGTAAACCAAATTTCTGAACCAGTCTCTCTTGGTGTATACAGTATTAAAATTATGATGCTCTGTCAAGTTAATTGTTCAGTGAAAATAGTGGGTTGTTAGAAGAGGTGGATGACAGAGGAATGTTTTTAATAGCTGGGTGAGGATCCTGACCTCCCATAGTGGGCAGGGAGGTACTTACCGCATCTTCTATCACCCTGTGTCTGTTTTCCAACTTGCTTTCTGTCTTTGTCTTGGAATGAGATTACTTGGTTTTGTCCTGACCCTGGCCGGAGTCCTAGCTGGGAGGGAAACAGTCAAATGTATAGTTATTGTTTTGGGAGATGATATTTTTTTCCTTGTAAGTCATCTCTCTTATGTATTATTATATGTTATTTTGAATGTATAATGTAAACATTTGAGTGTATTCCTCTTTGTTGGATTTTGTGCTTGTGTCCGGATGAGACTTTTAGGTGATCTCAAACTAAGTACATTGGTGGTATGCTCTTGGAATCTACATCTGATCCCTATTTGTTCCCAGTTCCCCTTTTGTCTTACTTTTTCTTGAGTGCTCTAATTGTAATTCTAGAACTTTTTACTATCCCATTTTCTGCCTTTTTACTGGCGCTTACATGACCTAAATGTGTTGCAAGCGCCGTAAAACCCTTAAAAACAAACAAGTTTTTAATAGGAAAATATTTGTTTCATGAGATTAGCATGTCATTATATGAAATAGGCTATTAGAAGATAGGTCAATGGACAATAACTACTGTATTATTTTTTTATTGAATTGATGATTATTATTATTATCATTAATATTATTATTGTTATCATTATTATGATTATTATTATTAACAACATAATTTTAGTTGTAATTATTATTACAAGAAATGCTAGATTAAGATCAGGATTAGAGATTACCCAATACTCGACAAATAACGAATACCACAACGCACAAAAATTGCTTTACCATTGTATTCCGGTAAGGATTTTTGCTTTGTCAACATCGAAAATTGGATTGCATCACATGCCTATTACTGTTTCAAAAACAATGAAAATATTCTTAAATCTAAAATATTGTTTCATTCGTGTAACTTATACTTACAAACACTTTTTAAAGTATCTGGAACTATTTAATAACTTATTTTAATTTTTTAATGGAAAATATCCTTTCAATGCTCCTTGCTTTCGGGTCACAAGATCTTACGTCCATTAGTATGACATGAAGAAAACACTTTAAATCATATAATTTTGAAGTAAGAGAAGATTTCAGTTTGTCTCATGACTTTCTTCATACAGGATGGAATCAAATTTTTGATGTTATCATTTATCATTTCAATGTTAAGAGAGCTCACACTCTTACGCATCTGGGTGGGGATCCTGACCTCCCATAGCGGGCAGGGAGGTACATACTGTGTCTTCTATCCCCTTATATCTGTTATCCAACATGCTTTCTGTCTTTGTCTCGGAATGAGATTACTTGGTTTTGTCCTGGCACTGGCCGGAATCCTAGCTGGGAGGGAAACAGTCAAATGCAGTTATTGTTTTGGGAGATGATATTTTTTTCCTTGTAAATCATCTCTCTCTTATGTATTATTATTTTTATTTTGAATGTATAATGTAAGCATTTGAGTGTGTTCTTCTTTGTTGGATTTTGTGCTTGTGTCTGGATGAGACTTGTAGGTGATTTCAAACTAAGTACATTGGTGGTGTGCTCTTGGATTCTACATCTGATCCCTATTTGTTCTCAATTCCCCTTTGTCTTACTTTTTCTTGGGTGCTTTAATTGTAATTCTAGAACTTTTTGCTATCCCATTTTCTTCCTTTTTACTGGCGCTGATATAACCTAAATGTGTTGCAAGCGCCGTAAAACCCTTAAAAACAAAACAAACAAACTCTTACGCATCCGAGTTGTAGAAGAAATATTGTTTATTTTTGCATTACATTTTTTCCCCATTTTTTAAATGTAACATTTAATTTTTGCAAAATTGAATGTTCTTGGATGTAATGGACCTTAATTCTTTTGTCTTGACTTTAAAAAACAGCTTTATTGTAGATTCTAGAGTGCTTGATAAAAGTTTGTAGCTGTCTTAACTAAGTCTCCTTTTTTGTTTAGTAATAATAATATGTTACAGGGAATGACTTAATCAGTCGGATGGTGAAAAGGTTTGAACTGAGATATTGCCAAGTTTAGTTAGAAGGTCAATTTTTTATCAAAAATGAGTTCATGTCATAAACGATTAAAAATATTCTTTGTCTTAGTGTGGGATTGCTTGGTTTTGTCCCCACCCTGGCCGGAGTCCTTGACTGGGAGGGAAACAGTCAAATGCATAGTTATTGTTTTGGGAGATATTTTTTTCCTTGTAAATCATCTCTCTTATGTATTATTATATTTGTTATTTTTAATGTATAATGAAATGTAAGCATTTGATTGTAATCCTCTTTGTTGGATCTTATGCTTGTGTCTGGATGAGACTTATAGTTATAGGTGGTCTCAGACTGAGTACATTGATGGTATGCTCTTGGAATCTACATCTGATCCTTATTTGTTCCCAGGTCCCTTTGTCTTACTTTTTCTTGGGTGCTTTAATTGTAATTCTAGAACTTTTTTTTACTATCCCATTTTCTTCTTTTTTACTGGCGCTGATATGACCTAAATGACTAAATGTGTTGCAAGCGCCATAAAACCTTTAAAAACAAAAAAACAAAAATAATTTGAACAGGACTAGGGTAAACTGAAATGGTATTTCCCATGGACAAATAACAACATTAACAGAACCAGTGACATAGGGGTAAAAAAAGGAATAGCAAGGGCAGCTGGCTGTGCAATACACAAGAATCAACCAGCATTCCTCTACCCTACGGAGAATTCCAATCACCATTCTGGGCGGGGCTCCTGACCTCCCATAGTGGGCAGAGAGGTACTTGTTGTCTTCTATCCCCCTGTATCTGTTTTCCAATTGCTTTCTGTCTTTGTCTTGGAATGAGATTACTTAGTTTTGTCCTGACCCTGGCTGGAATCCTTTGCTGGGAGGAAACAGTTGAATGTATAGTTATAGTTTTGGGAGATTTTTTTTTTTCCTTGTAAATCATCTCTCTGTTATGTATTGTTTTTTTTTAACATATTTGTAAACATTTGAGTTTGAGTGTATTCCTCTTAGTGGGATCTTGTGCTGGTGTATGGGTGACTTTTAGATGATCTCAAGCTAAATTCTTTGATAGTGCGCTCTTGGAATCTATTTCTGTTTTCTATTTGAACCAATTCCCCTTTGTCTTACCTTTTCTTGGGTGTTTTAATTGTAATTCTAGAACTTTTTACTATCCCATTTTCTATCCCCTTATATCTGTTTTCCAACATGCTTTCTGTCTTTGTCTCGGAATGAGATTACTTGGTTTTGTCCTGGCACTGGCCGGAATCCTAGCTGGGAGGGAAACAGTCAAATGCATAGTTATTGTTTTGGGAGATGATATTTTTTTCCTTGTAAATCATCTCTCTGTTATGTATTATTATATTTGTTATTTTTAATGTATAATGTAAGCATTTGAGTGTGTTCCTCTTTGTTGGATTTTGTGCTTGTGTCCGGATGAGACTTCTAGGTGATCTCAAACTAAGTACATTGGTGGTGTGCTCTTGGAATCTACATCTGATCCCTATTTGTTCTCAGTTCCCCTTTGTCTTACTTTTTCTTGGGTGCTTTAATTGTAATTCTAGAACTTTTTACTATCCCATTTTCTTCATTTTTACTGGCGCTGATATAACCTAAATGAGTTGCAAGCGCCGTAAAACCCTTCAAAACAAACAAAACAAACATGTCCCATTTTCTTCCTTTTTACTGGCTCGGATATGACCTTAATGTGTTGCAAGCGCCGTAAAACCCTTAAAATAAAATCAAACAACAAACAAACCAATCATCACTGAACGTATTTAAGTTTGAGTGTACCCTTTTTTTAAAAAATCCTGTGCCTGTGTCTTGATTGGGATTTTGTTCTTCGATCAATGTACGGGTATATTCTGTTTTAAATTTCAGTTTCCTTTGTCTTACTTTTTTTGGCACCAGCTAGCACAGAGGAATGTTTTTAATAGCTGGGTGGGGATCCTGACCTCCCATAGTGGGCAGGGAGGTACTTACTGCATCTTCTATCACCCTGTGTCTGTTTTCCAACTTGCATTCTGTCTTTGTCTTGGAATGAGATTACTTGGTTTTGTCCTGGCCCTGGCCGGAGTCCTAGCTGGGAGGGAAACAGTCAAATGCATAGTTATTGTTTTGGGAGATGATATTTTTTTCATTGTAAATCATCTCTCTGTAATGTATTATTATTTTAATGTATAATGTAGGCATTTGAGTGTATTCCTCTTTGTTGGATTTTGTGCTTGTGTCTGGACGAGACTTATAGGTGATCTCAAACTAGGTGCATTGGTGGTATGCTCTTGGAATCTACATCTGATCCCTATTTGTTCCCAGTTGCGGGTGGTTGGATGGGAGCATCACCCTTGAATCATATACCTATGATGTTCGCATGGGTGTACGATCCGATAGTGATGTCGTTTCTTCTTCTCTTTACTAGCCTATCCTGCTTCTTTGGTTTGTGGTTGTATTTTTGACAGGGGATATTTTTTTTTCTGTAAATCTTCTGCCTGTTTGTTCTTGGTTATTTATAATTTAGCTTATGATATCTTTAGGTTATGATTTTGATTTACATTTGTACTATTTTTGTTAGATTGCTTGTTTTTTTTTTGTTTCAGCGGTCTCTCATATAACCTCAATTGTGTTGGAAGAGACCTAAAGCAACAAACAAACAAACAAAAATTCCCAGTTCCCCTATGTCTTACTTTTTCTTGGGTGTTTTAATTGTAATTCTAGAACTTTTTACTGTCCCATTTTCTTCCTTTTTACTGGCGCTGATATAACCTAAATGTGTTGCAAGCGCCGTAAAACCCTTAAAAACAAAACAAACAACCAGCTAGCACTGGCAAACTTTACATCTACATAATTTCTTTTTCTGATGCTGATACTGATTACATTCAGTCGTTGTCGTAATCACTGGAAGGCTTTGCAACAAAAAATTATGATTTCCATAGAAGCTGAATGTAGTAATCCTGAGTGGTAAGAATCCAATATTTATTGGGAGTATAACTTTCAGTTGTATGCAGATAAGAAATGCATTACTGTATATATGTAGTAAGTAAAAGCAGTGGAGAAATAGGATTGTTTTTGTTTTTGCTTTGTTTGTTAGTGTTAGATTTAGATATATTTCAAAGCTCATGGTTATTTATTTTTTTTAAAAGAAAGTATAGTTCTATCGAAATGTTACTTTCATGACACAAAATGAAATACAGATTCTAAGCAAATTTCATTATTGTCCCATTTTCTCTCTTCTCTTCAGCAAAGCATAGAACTTATTATTACTATGCCTGTGCTATATGACTATACTATACAGCACATAAGGGTTTTATTATATTTAATCATGATCAACATCATCAATATTGTTATGTTTTCTACATTATATATATATTAATCTACCGCCCCCCCCCCCCCCCCCCCCCCCCCCCCAAAGATCCTGTGCTCGAGTAAGAAATATCGAGAATCGGGAATGGGACCATTTTCTTATTACTGTACCTTTAACTTTAATGACTCTGCGATTGATTCAAAGTCAAAGACTCATTTTTGCATTGATCCATTTGCCCCTCAGGCTAATTCTATTATCAGACTATTTTATTCTTCATGGCAACTATATGACCTAAAAGTAAAAGTGTCATAGCAAAGGAATAATTATGAAATTGTAAAGAATTTAATTTTTTAATTTAGTAAATCAGATTATAAATACTTTCTTTTGTCTTTCTTACTTTATACATTATTTGTTGCCCAGTTCTTTCACAAAGTAAAGGTGTTATTAAAAGTGTGATTTTCAAGATGTCAAAAATATCTGGGAACTGGGATTGGGATCAATGTTACTAGCCTACTCTCTCCAATATCTTGCTGATTTTTTTTTTATTTTTAATTACGCCCTTTAATACAGCATCATTGGATACCGTTGCCTTCTGGATGGGGTTCATGACCTCCCATAGTGGGCAGGGAGGTACTTTCAGTGTCTTCTATCCCCATATATTTGTTTTCCAACTTGCTTTCTGTCTTCGTCTTGGAATGAGATACATATAGGGCTACTTGGTTTTGTCCTGGCCCTGGCCGGATACCCTGGCTGAGAGGGAAACAGTCAAATTGGTTAGTTTTGAGAGATAATGTTTTTTCCTTCATCTCTCTGTTATGTACTAATTTTGTAAACATTTGAGTGTATTCCTCTTAGTGGGGACTTGTGCTGGTGTCTGGGGGAGATTTTTAGGTGATTTCAAACTACAGTGGAACCTCCCGATTACGACACCTCCGAATAGCGACAACCTCCTGATAACGACATTGACCCCTGGTCCCGATTTTTTTTTCTATTTAAGATCAGTAAAAAAAAACTCCAAATAACGACACACCTTTTGATAAAACCTCTGAATAACGACATCATTTAGGCGATTTTCGGCAGTATTCGTAGATATCTGATACTAAAAATACAGAGTATGAGTACTCAAAGTTTATAAAAGCGATTCCTGCTTGAACCAATGAGAACGCAGCTTTTTTTGACGAATCTTGGCTGATATGCATTAATAAAAACCAAGGTAGGTATAAATGTTAGTGTAAGCAAGTAAACACAAAATCTTGGAAAATGTGATATTATGTGGTGATAGTAGTAGTAATAGTAGTAATAATAATAATAGTAGTATAGTAAGTAGTAGTAGTGTTTTTGTGGGAGGAGGAGGAATTTTATCTAACTCGCAGCGTCCGAATTACCTATTTTTGTTTGTTTTAAAGGGTTTTACAGCGCTTGTGACACATCTATGTAATATCAGCGCCAGTAAAAAGGAAGAAAATTGGATAGTAAAAAACATTCTAGATTTACAATTGAAATGACATAAGAAAAAGTAAGACAAAGGGGAATGGTTTAAATAGGGAACAGATGTAGATTCCAGGAGCACACTATCAGTGTACTCAGTTCAGATCACCTAAAAGTTTCATCCAGATACACGCACAAGAACCCTCCAAGAGGAATACACTACAATGTTTTTTTGTTTTGTCAATGTTAATAAAAACTGGTCCCGTGGGCCTTACCACGCCCACTTTGTCCGCCATCTTGGAAACCTCTAAATAACGACATAAAAACGCGGCCCCGTGGCATGTCGTTATCGGAGGTTCCACTGTAAATACACTGATGTGTGCTCTTGGAATCTAAATCTGTTCCCTACTTGAACCGTTTCCCCTTGTCTTACTTTTTCCTCAAGTTCCTTTAATTGTACATCTTGAATGTTTTTACTATCCAATTTTCTTCCTTTTTACTGGAGCTAAATATATAAATATATGGCCTAAATGTAAAACCCTTAAAAACAAAAAAACAATACCTTAGCCTTGGTATTCCATGAAGGAATATAGATAATTCATCAAACAAATGTCTGATGTCATCAGTTATCACCCATGTTGTCCAAGTGAGCAAACTGGGGGGATAATAATTTTGCCCAAGAAAATAAACGAAAGTGACTGAAGCTGGGCGCAAACTATGGAGCTTCCGGGTCACAGTGCAATACCTTTACACTCAGGCCACCTCACCCCCTTTATTACAATATCTAGGAACTTTGCGCATCACACTGTTATGCAGAGCTGCCAACCCCATCTGATTAGAATGTGTACAATGGGACCTCAAAATGGGGGAGATTTCATAAAAATGGGTACAATCCTGAAATCGACGGAAACTAACCATTGTGAAAGTAAGAGGAAGGTATACTTTCATAAAGTCACACAGCACAAGCTCAATTGCAGCAACAATGATGTTCCCAAGACTATAATCCAATCCTTTCAGAATTCTACCTCCCAGCATGAAGATCATAATTGGTCAAAAAATATATGAATATCCACTTGGTCACCAAGGTTTCTCAATAGGCTTGTAATAATATGAATAACATCGTACATTGAAAATGGGTACAATCTTGGGGGAAATGCGTACAATCGCTGAAAATGCGTACAATTCTGCAATTTTTGCGGTAGGTTGGCAGCTCTGTGTTATGTATTCACATTCTCGCGCCTTTTTCCACCATCTTGAAAACCCTGGAAAACGACATAATTTTCCTGTCCCAGGCGATGTCCTTATCCGGGGATTGCACTGTATAAATATTTTTGTTAGTATTCCATGCATGTCTTGAATTTGCAAATGTTATCATTTCGTCCTAAAACTAACAATAATGTTCTCTTAGAATATGGTAGTGGTAGAAAATAAATGGGAAGAGAAAAAAAATTTGAAGCAACATTTTTATCTTTTACACTTGAGAAAATCAAAAACATAATAGAACTGGAAAATGGCAGAGAAAATTATTTTCTCTAGAGGGGGAAGGGTGTAATTCGAGCTCAACAAATATGCTTCACTGTCCTCAAAAGGACAGATGCAGTTCAAATGTGTATGTTGTTAATAACTATATACCTGTCATCTGCATTTTTTGCGGCCGCAAATATCAGGGCGATCCGCAAATTTCCCAAAATTGGCAAATCGTGGCAAATTTTGGGAAAATTGGCAAATCACGTGGCAAATTTTTTGGGGAAAAAAGAAGTGAAAACAAAATAACGAAAAAAAAAGTGCGAAACTTGAGAAATGTTGCAGCTTTGCATGGGCCCAAACCAAGCACATTAGGATTTTCATTTTCAGTCCGAAGAATATTGCTCTCATGCCTCGCAGTGTATCTGCATACACTGCAATTCCCAATTTTTGTGATATTCCTCAGCATGAGTTCACGAGGTATATTGAGAAACTGGGGCCCAGTGCTGTGAGAGAGTCTAATACTGGAATTATAGATCTGACCCTATTTTGGAAGTCTGTGGCAGATTATGTTCCAGCTCTCGCTGTATGCGTTCTCAACATGCTCGTCAGCTGATGCTGAGCGAAGTTTTTCTCTTTACAATCTTGTCTTGTCTTCCAGAAGGCGTAGACTCACAAAAAACAACATCAAAGGACTAGTTTTCCTTTACTACAATAAGTTTATCGATGCCTCTTTTTTTTGAGTAGTAAAAGAAAACTAGGCCTTTGATGAGTCTGACTGAAAGTGTACGTTTGTGTGTGTGTGCGATTGTCTGAAAGTTTGGGCGCATAAATCGCTTTACATTGTATAAATTAATAAATGTAGCCTCCTTAAATGTAATAAATTGTCTTTTATATATTTTTCTGTATCGCGTGTTAATTTTTAGTGAAACGCTTAGTTCTCCTCGGCAAATTTTTTGGCAAATTTCTTGGCAAATTTTAGGCCCCAATTTGGCAAAAAATGCAGATGACAGATATACTAGTAACAACATATTCATTTCAGTTTAATTCAAAAGAAAAAAAGAGAGATCTCAAAGATTAAAACAGTCAAGGTTTATTAGTAAGTGGAGACTGTATGTTCTTTAATTTATCCAGTCTTTTTCTAATTCGTTTTTCTCTCATATTCAAAATTCGACTGACACGCTTCCAATAGTATGGCTCATCTGGATCAAGCTCTGACAAATCAGGAGGGGCTCTATCCACTGACAAATTCCACAACCATTCTGGATATTCTGAGTCTGGTTTCAATGCAGGGTCAGTTCCATCCACGTAGATGTTTGCACCGCAGCAATGGCTAAGCAACCGTTCTGGGTCTGTCTCAACTTCCATACGACTTTTTTGGGAGGCCTGAGCTCCAACTTTCCCCACTGAAATGAGAAAGTAAATATAAGTAAGCAAGTGAGTTATAATAAAGATTTGAAAAGATAAAATAAATTATCATATTCCTTTAATAGCTAGAATTCTAGATTGCTGCCATATAAGCGTCTTTGACACAATGTGCATGGCTCCAAATCAGCCAATTGTGTTTGAGGATTTGATTCAAATAATCTTTGTTATAAAAAAAAGAAAAATTTTAAATTTTAATTTTTGCACGCAAACAGATCTGTGTTTGAACCATCTGTTGTTTGTTTTTGAGGATTTTATGGCACTTGCGACACATTTAGGTCATTTCAGCGCTGGTAAGAAGGAAGAAAATGGGATAGTTAAATTAAATCCAGATTTACAATTCAAAGGACACAAAAAAAAGTAAGACAAAGGGGTTGGGTTCTAATAGGGAACAGATTACGTAGATTCCAAGAGCAAACTATCAGTGTACTTAGTTTGAGACCACCTTAGTGAGGTCTCATCCTGACACAAGTACAGAGTCATACTGAAGGGAATACACTCAAATGCTTAAAATACATATATATATGTATTCCAAATCAAAACTATAATAGCACATAACACACAGCAGTGGAGTGCACTTGATTCGCTACCTGTATCCTGCCGTAATGGTACTGGAGCGAAGTGTGGTCAAAGTTTGAATTTCCAGCGTTTTTCACCTTAATTAACCATGCACTACATGTTTGTATGGTTTGATGACTACGGTATATTGCATACCACATTAAACTTCACAACCTCTGCTATAAGACGCATATCTTTGTTAAACTCCAATAAAAATGGCATTTATCTATACCTCAATGAAAGGTACACCGAGCAAAATCGTTAAAAATAAATTCCACAATGGATTTTTTTTAATTAAAAGAATTCAATTGTTAAAGTTGCCGTGATGTTTGATATGTAGAAAATCCATCCAATTCTACACCAAGAAGGTCCTAAAATCATGGTGTAAAGTGTTGTGGTCATACCTGTCATCTGCATTTTTTGCGGCCGCAAATATCAGGACGATCCGCAAATTTTGGCAAATTTCCAAAAATTGGCAAATCGTGGCATAATGATCCTTTAAAATCTTTGTAACAATGCTATTCACAGTCATTTCATTAAATTAATAAATGCAGCCTCCTTAAATGTAATAAATTGTCTTTTATATATATATTTTTCTGTATCGCATGTTAATTTTTACTGAAACGATTAGTTCTCCTCGTCAAATTTTTGGGCAAATTTTGGCCTTTTTGGCAAATTTCTTGACAAATTTTGGGGTTTCTTTTGGCAAATTTTAGGTCCCAATTTGGCAAAAAATGCAGATGACAGTCATACAAGTTAGTCTTCGTTTTACATAACTGTTCAGAAAAAATGTGGAGTAGGCACTTGTACTTGTATCAATAATGATGAAAAAAATAGGGTATGGAGAAGTGCCAGATGAAAACAGAGAATAAAAAGTCATGGGGTCAGTACCAAACATACCCATCATCATCGAGAACTTTATATCTTGTGGGTACTACCACTAACTGCAAAGTCATGTCTACCTAATTTTTTTTTTAATTTTTGGGGGGGGGGGGGGGGGGGGGGTAATACTGAAATCCATTCCCTGTTACCATAATTTATAATAAATTTATTGCTGGTAAATAAAAATACAATAATCAAATTAAATCAACCAAATGAAAATAGATGAATGAAACAGAAAAACAAACAAAACAAAAAAACCCAAACAAAACCAAAAGAAAAATAACAAAATCGATACTGATGCGGTGTGCATCATGATATAATGAGACAACCTAATGCATTAGTACTGACAGGCGAAGTTCCATCGTGCTTTAAAAGTGCCCTCGTCAAACCACTTCTGAAGAAACCATCACTGGACCACAATATATTAAACAATTATCGTCCTGTATCAAATTTACCTTTTTTGTCAAAACTTTTGGAGAAGGTAGTTCTTACACAATTAACATCTCATCTTAAGAACAACAGTTTGGAACAACCCTTTCAGTCAGCCTACAAACATCAACACAGTACTGAAACAGCGCTTCTTAAAATCTTTAATGACTTGTTATGTAATGCTGATGCTAACAATATCAATGTATTATGCCTTTTAGATCTTTCAGCTGCCTTTGACACCATTGACCATGACATTTTGTTAAGAAGACTAGAAAATACGTTCGGCATTAAAGGAATTGCCCTTAAATGGTTTACATCATATTTACAGGATCGATGGCAGACTGTCGTGGTGAATGGTGTTCAGTCAGAACAAGTTTTACTAAATTTTGGAGTGCCACAAGGCTCTGTTCTTGGCCCTGTCCTTTTTACTGTATATATGCAGCCCCTTTCTAGTGTGATATCCAGATTCAATCTGAGTTATCATTTTTATGCAGATGATACGCAAATATATGATTCAGCACCTCTTAGTAATTTACAGTTCTTAATACAACGAATTACGAGCTGTTTTAATGAGATTAAATCTTGGATGTACCACAATAAGTTAAAATTAAATGATAGTAAAACTGAGATTTTAATGTGTGGAAGGCCGAGTATCCTTAAACAGGCAAATAAATCACCTATTACTCTCGGAGATAGCACAATAGAATTTTCAAATAAAGCAAAAAACCTTGGCGTCATCATTGATAAAGATCTTTCCATGACAAGCCATGTGAATAACACCATACAATCTATGTACATAGAAATGAAAAAAATAAGCAAAATTCGTAATTTAATACCGAAGCATATAACAGAACTTTTAATTAATTCCCTGGTTTTATCTAAATTGGACTATTGTAACTCCCTTTGGGCGAATTTAGCTAAAGACAAAATTAGCTAACTTCAGGTTGCTCAAAATAACGCAGCCAGGCTCATTGTACGCAATAACAAAAAATACCCGTCAGCAACTCTTCTTCTCCGTGAGTTACATTGGCTTCCTGTGGAAAAAAGAGTTGCCTATAAGATTTGTACTGTTGTCTACAAATCCCTGAGCACGAAAAGTCCCTCCTATATTAAAGACCTTCTAAACATATATGTCCCCAATAGAAACTTGAGGTCAAGCAATGACCAATCAATCCTTGTCAAACCTAAGCCATTGCGTAAGATAGGCGAACAGTCTTTTCAATTTTCGGCCCCCCATTTTTGGAACTCTCTCCCATCACACGTGAGATGCTCGGATTCGTTGACAACGTTCAAATCTTGCTTAAAGTTTTATCTTTTTACGTCATAATGTTGCAATATTATTTTCATATTTTGTTGTTGTTAAATTGAATTCATATCACGTTTCCTTCACACTTGTCTCACTGTAATATGTTTTGTTTTATATCACTGTAAAGCGCTTAGAGCCTGTGACAACGGGGTAAAGCGCTATATAAATGCCATTTATTATTATTATTATTATTATTAACTATAATTTTGAATTAGGATTAGTTGTGCCCCTTGAAAACCCTGATAACTTTTAAAGGTACACTCCAGCAGGATTTCCGCGAACTCGGTGGGGCAAACAAATAGGTTTGAGGAAACTGTGCCTTGCCAAAAACTACTTGATAGAAACGAGGGAGAGGGGGCAGTGTAACTCAGGGGTATGGTTATTGCTTTGTATCCGGAAGATACCTAGTTCAATAATTCTCATGTTATGTGGCCCAAAGTTAGCCACGTCTCCCTAGCTCAATTTGCGGTGATGAGCTGTGGCTGACACATGGGTCATTCGAGACTTCCCTTGGAATAGACCCACCCCAAGACAAATCTCTGCCTGAGGATGAATAAAGGGAACTTTATTATTTATTTAATTTACAGTTCAACCCCTGGATAAAGACAACCCCTGGATAGCGACAATGACCTCTGATCCAAATTTTTTTGGTATATGTTATTAGTAATAAAAAACCCAAATAGAGACATAAATTTTAGTAAAACCCCTGTTTTGCGACATCGTTATAACAATAATAGGCAATAGGTACCAATGCTTGATAATCAATCATCATCATCTTGTAGTCTTAACTTATGAAAAACGCCTTTTTATCCCTCCCATTGATATTGCTTTGTTACCGACCAATCACAACACATGTTTACTACACTGCATGGAACCAGCGCTTGTTCATAGGGAACCACAGCAAAAGAAGTTTATCAGTGGATGGAACTCTCAAGGGTCCATTAACCTTCCATATTAGCTAACTGTCTGAGGTCAGTGGAGGTAACTGATATCAGGCAATGCCGTGTCCAATGGGGGCAATTATGGATATTTATGGTCTTATGGTATGTTAGAATAGCAGAGAAAACAATAACAACCTCTTACCACATTCACTCTTTCACTTTATTATTTTCATTTGAAAAATCAGATGTTTCTCTAAAAACATCAGTCCAAATTTGATCTTATTGAACATTGGTTAATAAGAGGTTTTTTGTTTTTAATATCGCAAGATGTAGATCTACTCATTTTTAAGTGCTTGTGAATTTTGATGCACTTAAATAAAAACTTTGGGATTCAAAACTCATCAGCAGTATCATATGGATTTGACTTGAATTAAAACCAAAAATAAATGTGTGCATCTGTGTTATTGTGTGGTATTATCATGTTGGCACTTGATTTTTATTATTTATTTTTAGTTTCATCAAATGGGTTCAGGCACTGTTTACGATCAAAACAATGACAATACACATTGGAGAGTGAAAGCGTAACTGGTATACCCTTTGTAAACAGGAGAAATACACATTATAACGTTTTTGAAACATGATTTCTCTCAGGCACTTTAACCCTATCCCTCCTAAAAATCTCAAGTCCAAATACCCTTATCCTCCTAAGCCAAGGGACGTAACTCTTAATTACTGTTTTTTCTTAAAGGTGTTACAAACTTTTAAAAATCATAGAAAATGTACTAATTAATGAAATTTATTGCAATTTACTCCAAAAAATTGGTCATTTAAAATAGAAAAAGTACATATGTCACATGTTGATGTTTGTTAATGAATACATATTTTAAAAAATTATGAAAATAAAACAATTGTTGAAATTCAGTCTTGTTTTTCACTTTTCAATCATGTTTTTGTCCTTTTAAGTGAATAAATGTCAAAAATTATGGTACTTAGAGAAGCAGGATCCTTTACACAATCTTATACCACATACCACACAGCCATAAACAGTTTCTGGGGTTCTACCAGCATTTGTTTTTGTTTTTTCCTTGGAACACTGAAAACAGGTGACGTCCAGGCATTCGAGTAAGTTTGTGCGAGTCAGGATTGACTGCTGTGTAGCTAGTAATATTTGGGACGAGACCTGCTGTAGATGCAGTTCTCTTCCTCCCATTCAAATCAGCCTTAACTCCAGTAAATTGGGTGAATTCTTCAACTTCAATACTGCCCTAACCAACAAAAGGACAGTATCTCTAAAAAAATCATAAAATCACTTTTTTTACTAAATCGAATCTCTGGGACATAGGAAAGCTTACAAAGTTGTCAGAATGATCATAACTCAAATATTTTTGAAATTAGAGGCAATTAAAAATTTGCTTGAAACAGTATCCTATTTCAACCCCATCGTTAACCAACAAAAGGACAGTATCTCCGACGGCCGTATTCCGCCCTGTAAATATCGACGGTGTCCGTGAGCATGCGGTGGCGTCAACGAGTGGCGTGACGAAGATGCCGCCGTATGGCGAGCAATACCATGCGAAACTGTTGGTGACAATTTGATTGGTTGACGCATAAGTCGCCAACGCCAATGACGTCATCCGTAACAGGACATCATAGAGGAGCACTGTAACTTTTTCTATCGCGTTGTTGTTTTACATGAGAGAGAGAGAGAGAGAGAGAGAGAGAGAGAGAGAGAGAGAGAGAGAGAGAGAGAGAGAGAGAGAGAGAGAGAGAGAGAAACACACACACACACACACACACACACACACACACACAGAGAGAGAGAGAGAGAGAGAGAGAGAGAGAGAAAGAAAGTCAGTAACAAACAGAGAGCGAGAGAGATGGATGCAGAGAGATATATTTTTAAAAATAAATTAATTAATAAATAAGAGAGAGAGAGAGAGAGAGAGAAGAGAAGAGAGGGAGGGAGGGAGAGAGAGAGAGAGAGAGAGAGAGAGAGAGAGAGAGAGAGAGAGCGTTTTAAAGTGTATTCATTGGGAATGGGAGGGAGGTGTGGTCTTTTGAGACAATAAACAATGTGAGTCAACCTAGGACTTCATAATAATATATAGATGTCACTGGAGTGAACCCAAAGAAAAAAAGGGAGGAGAGATTAATAGCTGACATTGACCACAAGGGGTTGTGATAACGAGTGGCAGGTCCTAAATAACTCGACGTTGCAGCTCAAACAAGAAGATTCAATTATATGATTTCATGTAAGTCATTACAAATTAAGCCCCACCCGCTCCTCTTCAAGCTGTCATCTGACTCAAAATGGTAACAATGCAACAGATGATTTGACCAGTCCCATTTTTTTAAAAATGCAATCTCATTGGTCAATATATTTCCTATTGATTGACTTTGACTTCTTTTGAAACGAAGGGCTTTCTTATACTATCCCTACCTATTCTTTGCTCCACCCCCTCCCTCCTTTCCCCCCTTTTTTATCTACCAGTCTCGCTCGCTCTCTTCGTCTCCCTCGTGTTTCTTTCACACATACAAACACACACATAAACACACACACACACACACGCACACATATTTATATCTTACTCGATCCCTTAGTCTAACCACATACTGTCTATAGAATCGAACGCATGACCTTCACATCCGACAGCAGTCGTGACATACCACAACGCGTGTGTTTGACCCAGCGACATCTAAGTTTGACCTCGTCCGTTGGATGTTAAAAGTGGAAATACCTGCTTTTAACAACTGTTTGGATTGCAGTTCTTATATCTTTGACTAAATTATGCGCCCGTGATTAAAGACTAAATTGCTGCAGACACTGAGTTCAAAATCAATCTAATCTATGACATAAGTTGAAATGTTCACGTATTACTTTCCACCAGATCAACATATCAAGCTAGCTATTTAGTGGCTGATTAGTGGGCAGAGGGGCTTTATAAACAAGTAATAAAAATGAAAAAAAAAAACAAAAAACAGAAGGCAAAACCATTACAAAACTTTATACAACTGGCAATAAAAAACGGATCCCCTTGCTTGTTTGTCGGATGCTCAACCAAACGTCTAACTTAAGTATACTTATTTTTCATTCATTTCAACTAATTAGTGTGTGTGTGTGTGTGTGTGTGTGTGTGTGTGTGTGTGTGTGTGCGTTTGTGTGTGTGTATGGGTGTCGGTGTGACTGTCTGTCCAGGCGTTTTTTTTGTTTAGTTGTTTTTTTGGGGGTTTTGTGTTTTTCTTTTTCATCGTCTTCATATCTCTCACTTTCCACACATCCTTCTATTTTTTGTCCAAACTTTTGGAGAAAGTAGTACTGACACAATTATTATCTCCGAACTTAAGAACAACAGTTCAGTCAGCCTACAAACAGCAACACAGAACTGAAACGGCGCTTCTTAAAATCTTTTGTTATATAATGCGGATGCTAACAATATCAATTTATTATGCCTTTAAGATCTTTCAGCTGCCTTTGACACCATTGACCATTACATTTTGTTAAGAAGACTAGAAAATACGTAGGCGTAAAAGGAATTGCCCTTAAAACGGTTTACATCATACAAAAATGTATTTACAGGATCGATGGCAGACTGTCGTGGTGAATGGTATTCAGTCAGAACAAGTTTTACTAATCTTTGGAGTGCGTTCTTGGCCCTGTCCTTTTTTCTGTATATAAGCATCCCCTTTCTAGTGTGATATCCAGATTCAATCTGAGTTATCATTTTAATGCTGGTGATACGCAAATTTATGATTCAGTACCCCTAAGTGATTTAAAATTCTTAATACAACGAATTTCGAGCTGTTTTAATGAGATTAAATCTTGAATGTACCATAACAAGGTAAAATTAAATGATAGTAAAACTGAGATTTTAAAGTGTGGAAGGCAAATAATTCACCTATTTCTCTCGGAAATAGCACAATAGAATTTTCAAATAAAGCAAAAAACCTTAGCGTCATCATTGATAAACATCTTTCCATAACAAGCTGCTACGTGAATAACACCATACAATCTATGTACATAGAAATGAATTAAATAAGCAAAATTCGTAATCTAATATAGCAGAACTTTTAATTAATTCCCTTGTTTTATCTAAATTGTACTATTGTAACTCCCTGTGGGCGAAATTAGCTAAAGACAAAATAATTTTTCTGTTCATCTTATTTGCTCATAATTTATGCACCTTTTAAATTTAGTAAGAATGGTGTCGCCTATTTCATTCAGTATAAATGTACCAACAGATTTCGTTCCATTTCATGCTTTTCGTTTCCTATAACAATGAAGATATTGATTTTAAAACAAAAAGGGATGTGTGTGTACGTGTTGGAGGGGTGGGGGGGGGGGGGGGGGGGGGGGTGGGGGGACATACCCTATTTTCCAGCTATTATTAGGTTTAATTCACTATCACTCACTCCTCACCCCATATCGTTGTACAATGACAAAACCCTGATACACAATAAAAGTCTAATTTACAAGATAGCCAAAATCATCAATAAGCGTAAATTAAAGCTATGATGCTTAATAAAAATAGACTCATCTTGAAAAAGGAGTCAGGGTCTAAAAGATTGAGGAATAGTCTAATGTAGTAATATTATATCAGAGTCACGCCTACAAACTTGACGGAGATAATTTATTCATTCCCCTCACGCCAGGTCAAACACACTTAGCCTTGCCTCTCACTCATCCGTGATGGCGACTGCTCGCCCTCGCTGACGTGAAACGTTTGTCGATCGAGTTATTCGTATTTTGCTATATTCTTAACTTAGATACTGTTCTTTTGGTGAATACGGACGAGGCATTTTGCATTGCGGTTAACCAGGGTGAACAGTATGTGAGACGGACGTATAAGATACTGTCCTTTTGTTGGTTACAGTTAGAGTTATTTGCTTGGCTTTAACCAAGAAAGAACAGTATCTCAAAATATTACGCAACATATTACGTCAATGAAATCGCCGACAAACAGAAAAACGCAATTTATCATCAGCTATTATTTAATGTTAGAAGACTTCCACTATGTAATAGAATTAAAGAGTTATGAATGAAAAAACTAAATGTGTCGATTGCGGCAAAACTGGCTGGACCTGGGTCAGCCCGGATACTGTCCTTTTGTTGGTTAGGGCAGAATAGGTTGGAGTTGTGAACTCCACTCTCCATTATCACTATCACGGGGTTCACTGCCGATTCCGTCTGAAATTTCATCAAAATCGAAGTCTAGAGGCTCAAAATCTACATCAATGTCACTTTCTATATCACTTTCCCTTTCAATAATTTCATCTTCGTAGTTATTTTCATCTACAACTTGCGTTTGATCGATCAGTGATTGCATGAATTGAAACGCCATAGCTAGAAATCATTGTACATGTGTTGTCAAATGTAAACAATCTTCAATAATTCGTATCGGTTAAAGTTCCGGTCCGATTTTTATGAAATAAAAACAAAAACAAAAAGCAACTCTTCATTTTTAAAGAGTTACTGCGCCGAGAGCGAAAACGAAACTAAAACTACTGCAAGAGCTCATTAAAAACTACGATGTCTCTCTGTCGCATCAGCCCGCATCAGGAGGATAGGTTACTGATGTCAACAGTCGCAATCAGTCTCAATACGGGGGATAGGGTTAATCACGGGTCTCAACACACCCTCTTTTGCCGTCATCTTGAAAATAATCTTTAATAAATCTTCTTTTTTTTTTTTACATTGGCTTGCTGATATTAATTCGAGGAAACCGACTTTGAGGTAAAAATTAGGTTGAGGAAGGAATGGAATGATAATTATAACAAAGAATAAAAAGGAAAAAATTTGGGACATTCGAATGAGTTCGAGGAAACCGTGCTGGAGTGTATGTCTAGAAATAGAATATTAAGTTCCATGAATTGAGGTTTAGGTTTAACCAGTTTTTACTGTATCTGTCTATATATACACATAGCTGCCAACTTTTCAAAAATAAAATAAGGAACGCCCATTTGGCCGGGAACAAGGGGATGACGACTCCCCTGGCAGAGTCCAGGGACAGTCACCAGGTAATAATCTGATGATGATGCAATCAACAAGTAACTGAAGTATAATCCGATTTTAAATGCTTTGTCAAATCCAATTAGAACAGGTTGGAAACAGTAACTTATTTGTTTATCCAGTCCAGTAATTAAAGATAGCCTGCCTCTCAATCAATGTGCTGGTGCACTGTGTATGCAAGAATCAACAAGTATCAATCATGTGTGACTGGCCAGTTTACAAAACACTATAGATAGACACCAATCCAAACCCAGTCACTTGATATTGGTATCAATGGGCATACAAGGGCTATTGTTTCCAAATAAGGTAAAATTAGTCTTTGATGAGCGTTAATTTTGCTACCGTTTGTTGACACTCTTACCTTTCAATTGTTGGTCACTGGCCCAACTGCTCATCAAGAATACTACTACTACTACTACTACTACTACTATCAGGACAAACTTAAATAACAAAGACGAGAAAGAAATAGTAAAATAGGGTCTGGCAAAGAGGACCCACAAGCCCCTGTAATGTAAACAATCCATAAGTACTCTACTCAAATTACATTTTGTAATTTTTCTATAACTTCAACGTGTAAGCATCTTCAGCAGAGAAGAGAAGAGTTGTTTCCTGCAATGCAATAACACTAGGCTTAGATGACCTGGGTCTGAGATAAGGTATTGGTAAAGGAGGGAGGTCCCTGTGGCCATATTGATTTGTTTACACAGAATGAGTTGCCATTTTGCTGTTCTTGATAAATAGAATAGTAAATAGCAGTTCTGGAGTTGGAACAAATGAGGTAGAGTTGCGGTGGTGGTCGGGTCTCTGCTGAATGTAAACAAAAAAATTAAAAAAAAAAAAATTAAAAACAAGATGGTGTCAAGAACCTCGATTCTTCACCATTGCCGATTCTACTATCCGGACTTCTCTGTAATCCGGACAAAATGCTGAGTACGAAGGGGTTCGGATTATGGAGACGACTTTAAAAAGGAAGACCAGGACGAAACTCAGACAAAAAGTAAGCAACTCACTCACCTAACTTTTTTGCGTAACAACGAGAAAATGTGAGTCTGCAGGTCGTGGATAAAGTTGTCCGTGCTACACTTGCAACTTTCAAAGCACTCGTGAATAAAGCCATTCCACAGCAGGATGACGGATGACGATCAATGTATTATTTTGTGTGAATATAGGTATATCATTATGCTTTTGAATGAGAATGAAAGGTGACTTACTGATTGTATTTCTAATTTGTAAGTCGGACGTTTTCTAACAGTCTTAACAATTTAATACTTCAGTGTGTTAATCGGTTCACTTCGTAGTCATATTTTTCGTTTTTATGAGAAAGAAATAGCAGCTCCATGAGCAGCTCACTTTTATTTGACCAAAAACTTGTTATTATGTAGCGTTCTACTATCTAAGCTTTAATTCATTATTATTATTATTATTTATTATTATTATTATTATTATTATTATTATTATTATTATTATTATTATTATTATTATTATTATTTATTATTATTATTATTATTATTATTATTATTATTATTATTATTATTATTATTATTATTATTATTATTATTATTATCATTATTATTATTATTATTATTATTAAGCTTATATATTATTATTATTATTATTATTATTATTATTATTATTATTATTATTATTATTATTATTATTATTATTATTATTATTATTATTATTATATTATTATTATTATTATTATTATATTATTATTATTTATTATTATTATTATTATTATTATATTATTATTATTATTATTATTATAGTATATAGTAGTAGTTAGTAGTAGTAGTAGTAGTAGTAGTAGTAGTAGTAGTAGTAGTAGTAGTAGTAGTAGTAGTAGTAGTAGTATTGTTATCATTATTATTATTATTATTATTATTATTATTATTATTATTATTATTATTATTATTATTATCATTATCATCATTATCATCGTCATGAATTCTCCTCACCACACGAGCGTTTTACACAGGTTGTCAGCTCCTGCGCTCACAGAATCGCCCTATTAATTAGAATTAAATCATATGGGGGTCTGCAAATCCTATGATTTCACATGTTACATGTTACAGTAAATGGAATTATTAAACAGCAATTAATACAGGTTCATATAACTCTCTAAGGATATATCCTTCACAATACAATCAGTAATGAATAAACAATACTGAATTTAATTCCAGTCCCACTTATCACTAACAATAAAAGTAAGTCAGATTTATTCTATTTTAAATAGTATGGTACGTGTTTACATGTTTTGTGTTTTAAAATGTCTATGATTCATAATTGGACACTCACAAAGAAAAAAAACACATTATTTTTTTTATTGTTGTGATTCTTAGCTTGATGGTAGCTGAGATCCTTAGCCGAACTGGCCGTCTCTCAGGTCTTGCTTGGAAGGGTGCCGTTTGACGAAAAGGTGTGAGGTTGGACAGCTCTTCCTATGTCCTTGCTAGGAAGGGGTGGAAATCTGGTTTGATATAAGTGTAAACAGATTTCTCCGTGTTAATCTTTTTTGGCCTGTCTTCCGGAATGGAGTGCTCTCATACAGGGATATATATATACATACATATATATATATATATATATATATATATATATATATATATATATATATATATATATTTTTATATATATATATATATATATATATATATATATATATATATATATATATATATATATATAATGCAATAAACAACTGATAGGTACTCCGGCCTCAAGAAGTACCAGTCTGCGCTAGATAAACAAACAAGCTAAACCATGGTATTAAAAAATATGTTCACATCACATGTACTAAGTTATAATGATATCATGCATATTAATCAAACTCATAGGAATAGAGACGTAAAAGTATGCAGAAAAGGCTGTTGATACAGACTGTAGATCAGAAAGAAATTTAAGAACGTTAACTCAATGTACTCCATGCACCCCTTAATAATGAATATCACACCACTGAATCAGGATAAAAAACACGTCTGTTCTTGGAGATATTTTGTTGGAGAGAATGTCTTGTTGTGAGTTGCAGGTTTTTGTCCTGTCCATTCCCATATGATTCTTTGTTTTGAAGATAGGGTGGTGGGTAGTGTCTGCCAGATGTTCACACTTAATTTTTCATTGTCCAAAAATGGGGGAGTTTGAGCGATTTTTCATATAGCTTTGAAGTTTGCGTCTTCGTCACTTGGGTGTAATCGCGTGTCAGCTGGGAAATGCCATATCGATATTTCCACTTGTGACAATCATCATCATCATCATCATCATCATCATCATCATCATCATCATCATCATCATCATCATCATCATCATCATCGTTATTTCTACTGCGGATGATAAGTACGCTGATGTTTTTTTTTTTTTGTCTCAATATTTTATCTTTATTTCATTCAGAGTTATTTTCCTCGTTAAATTCCCTTTCCTTTCCTTTTTCTTTTCTTTCTTTCATTCTTTTGTTATTATTTTTATAAATATTCATTTTTATCTATTATTTTTTAAATTAAATTATATTAATCAAGACCGACGTTTACATACATGTCGGTTTGACATCCGAACTCAATTATGGACCTAGTACATTGTTATAGTGGACAATATTGTACTTCACTTTTTGAGATTTCCATTACAACAACGAGTCCACAAAAAATTGGGTTATCAGTAGTTATCAGACCCATAGATAATACAGGACTAGTAGTCTGTGATCAGACCTGCAAAGAAGTGCAAGCCGATCAAAATGTGATTCTCTACTATTGGGCCAACTGCACGGGAATCAAGACATATCTATTTTTAGCAATGAGGTATTTATGACGTCAAGAAGATATTTCTCATTCTCCTGTCTCCCACTCATTCGGACCTTCCTTTCGCCTTTCTCATTCTCTCATTCAGCATGGTGTGTAGTTGCTGATAGCAAAGGGGGAAACAAAAAAGAGAGATAAGAGAACTATTACCTTTTATAAGAGTCGGTAAGTCCATAGTGTGCCCATGAGATGACCTAGCCATTTATTAAGCTGTCAAAATTAATTACCTCCATGTAAATTAATAAAGGTAATCACAGATTCACCCTGACTGAAACTGTTCACCATTCATTTCATTGATTTTCATGGCGGGATTTTATCCGGTGACGGTGTGAGGAATGTTTATTAGTTTTTATGTCATTGAAATTGAAATAGTTGAGTAGATCATACCATTCAGAGGGGGAATAATAAACAATTTAATCCAATCCAATCGCCTCTGCTCTACTTAAACCTTTTTAAGGTTCTACTTCTCGCTTCAGTCAGTGAGTCAGTTCACTGATACTGATTCACTGTTGTAGTTGTAGTCACTGTCGCCGTCACCTCCACTGGCGACTGCACTGTAACTGTTGTGTGGACGAAAACTTTTTGTTATATTTAAGTTTTAATCATGTTCTGGTTTGTTATTCGATTCGTAATAAGTGAGTCCTGCATTTTTACGTGAAACTTGTGAGTTTCTCTCTCTCAATCTCAATCTCTCTCTCTCTCTCTCTCTCTCTCTCTCTCTCTCTCTCTCTCTCTCTCTCTCTCTCTCTCTCTCTCTGTGGCCTAGCTGAGTCTCGGGTTGTAGTTTTGTGGTTTAGTAGAAATCTCATTCACATGTGAGACAAACTTAACTAATTTGAGAAAATTGAACGATTTTTTTTTCAACCATGTATGGATGTATGTTTTTTTGAAAAAAAAAGTTTGTTTTTTTCAGATAATAATTTATATAAAAGGCCATCACCATGAAAATCTGGCACAGAAGTTGGCTCAGTTATTTGGACTCGAGTTTCGGACTCAAATTCTAATGCGCATGTCACCATGTACAATCAACCGATTATTCAGACTAGAGAGCTGAGCCGGTGTTACCAATACTTAGCTTCTATAACCAGGACAAATCACTCGTTTGGACAGAAAAATAAATAAAAACTTACCGCTTACCGTCAAAAGCAGTTTAGATTTGAAGATGCATTTGTTTTCTATCAAAAAACATTCGGTAATGGACAATCCTTGATGTATTTCAAAAGTTGTGTTGAAATTATATCCTAATTGTTTTCATGATTAATTCCTCGCGAAATCGTGTGGGTCCCGTTTCTGTTATCAAGGTACCGCCTAGCCAGGCAGGGTTGCCAGATCATTTTTTAGTAAGAGACCAAACTAGCTATAGCAAGAGGCCAGATTCCTCGGCAGGAGCCCAAATACCACCAAACCCACCTTAGCCTCGCGAAAACTCTTTAGATTTGTTAAACAATTTAGATAGGATAAGGAAAATTCGTATATATAGAAGCATTAGCAAATGCAATCTGTGGCGTTAGCACGTGTTGCATTTAGATATTTAGATTGCCAAATAAAATGTTTTACCGGTACCAGAGTAAAACGATATAACGGGGAAAGTCAGAGGAAGCCAAAAAGTTGGTTACAGGAGGCCAAGTGGCCAAACCAAATGCAATTTGGTGCATTAGTGCAGTAAAAATTGGTGCGCAAAATTAGTTCGTAGCGGATGCGAGACTGCGTGTGTGTGTCTCTTTCTTTTTTCTTTTTTTTTTTTGGGGGGGGGGGGGGTGCGTACACGGTAACGGGGCATCTCGCCTCAGGATCTACGTACACGTAAACTGATTTACCGTTGCAACACATGCAATAGATGGTCCTCGCTGTCGTGACCGCGCGCGCTCGTGTGTGTGTGTTATATTTTAAAAAATCAAAACAATTTTAACCATTATTGGCGAGATTCCATCTTACACTCCCCAAACTCCAGATCTTAGTCTTAATGTTATCATTAAAAGACAAGCTTTGCGATTTATAGTTTAATTGAAGCCCGAGTCGAAATATACTCTTACTACTGCTCTCTTGGTGGAAACGATTTATTCTGCATAAGCAATCTGCAGAAAAAAAAACTGTCACTGTAAAAGGTTAAAGTTTCACGAAGTACGCTCCGTGAACACCGCTGTAACATTCCTTTGATCTACATCATCAGGCAACCCCTTGTTTCTTTCATCTTTTCCCCTTCCCCCTTACTATCCCCCCCCCCCCCCCCCCCCCCGCCCATCTCTCTCTCTCTCTCTCTCTCTCTCTCTCTCTCTCTCTCTCTCTCTCTCTCTCTCTCTCTCTCTCTCTCTCTCTCTCTCTTTTGTCATAATGTTATCCCTTCCCCTTCCCATCTCATTGTAAAATGAAAACTTTCTGCCGTTTGCAGATACATGTATGATTGTTTTGTTTTTTCTCTCTCACTAGGCATTTGAAAAAAAAAAAAAACCTGAAAAAAAACAAAAACAACTTAACCTTTTAAAGGCGAATATCAATCTTACTTGGACCAAAAATAAAATCTTACCGTTTTCATCAAAAGACAAAAAACAAAATACAATTTAAAAACATGAGTTTTTATATAGGGCAATATCCACCCAACGTGCTCAAAGCGCTTTTTATCAATATTCTTACTGCTCTTATGGTGGAAACGTTTTTGTTTTTCTGCGTTAAAAAATAATATAAATGAAGACTATTATTTGAAAACAAAAAAAAATCAGTGTCACTGGCAAAGGGTTAATTGCAGTACTCCTGCATCCTGTGAGACTCCTACGGCACTTGCTAATCATAAAAAAGGAAATAGCAATCAACAATACTAAGGTGAAAAAAAAAAGAAGAAAAAAGGTGGGGGGGGGGGGGCAAATCCAGTAGCAATGCAACCTTTTAGCGGCGAAATTCGATCTTTGACCTAACACCAAATCTTCTATCATCAAAAGACAAGTAACGGCAAAACGATTATAGACAATTGAAGTCCGAGTTGCGATAGTCTGACTGCTCTCTTGGTGGAAACGCTGTATTCCCCGTTAACAATAATAAAGATAAAAGCAAACTATTATCTAAAAGCAAAAAATTAGCTTCGCCGTTAAGGGGTTAAGAACACCTGCAACTGCTGCCAGCATCCTTGAGATGCTCTACGTCACCCAAGGTCACCACGTCTCCCTTTCGTCTTCATGCAACACCCCCCCCCCCCCTCACCCTCCACTCTCATGGTGGTGGTGGCGGCGGATAAAAAAGGCCTTCTTTTCTTTTATTCAATCAACTTGACTGCTAGTGGACCCTAGGCCTCTCTACAAGTCCAAGAAATAATACTCACTTTTTCTCTGCTCCAACGAAAATATCTACCCCCTACCGGTCTAATTATTTGTAGCAGACGTCAAATTTCTCAAAACGGTCACGTGACACTGTAAAAACAACACAGGAAGTCCATGAAAGCTTATTTACGGCATTTCCTTTGAACCGTGTAAACAACAAAATTTCGTTTTCATTCAACTCAACGGGTCAGATTGGCCGGTATTTTTTAACGAACTGAAGTTCTGAAAAATCAAAATGTTTCTTAGAAAGGTGAAAGATGCTAGTTTTTGAAACAGAGGTAGGTTTTTTAAAAAAATCTTTATATTTTACGTGAATGCTTGCTCAAGGCGAGTTGGACGTGCAGCGGAGGTTGGTAGGCCAAAGGCGAGGCTCTCTAGTCTGAATAGTCTTCCATAGCAGTATATATGTTGCTTGTTTATTTTTAAATTTTTTTTGTTGTTTTTTAAATATTTTAATTATTGATAATTTCATAAAAAATTAATCCAAATCAAAATTATGATTGAAGTAACTATCAGCAGGTAGTCTAAACCAGCTTTATTTGACGAGAAAGACAAAATCACGGATCAATTGGAAGCCCAGATGGAAATTAAACAGAAAGGAGTTAAATCCCTTCAAAGTAACAAAAGTCTGTCAAAGTAACTGTGGTATAAATGAAAAGCTTTTCTAACAACATAACACGATTTCCAAATAAAATCAGGACAAAAATAAATAATTATAACATTGCATATTCTGATAGTGTGAGACAGGCAACAATCCTAGAGTCCAGAGTAGGGATATGAGCTGAGTCAGTGTGATAAGGGCGAGCTCTTTTTCTTCTTCTTTATCACTCTTCTGCCTACATTTTGTCGTCCTCCCCTCCGTATGCGTAAGTCCATTAGAGTTTGATTCCATAGCAATGGAAGACTATTAAGACTAGTCCAAATTGCCACTTCGAAAATTGAAATCATTATTTTATTATTATGATTATTACTATTATTATTTGCTTTAACTTGTAACTTTTTAGTTGAAAGCCAGGTAACTTTTTTCAAACAACATAATAGTTATTGAAACGACATAGAATATGAATTTATGTTCTAGCGATACGCAAATTGCTCTCTTTTTATTTAACTTTAATGATATTGTATTATTATTTTACAGGTAAAGAGATAAAGATCACATTTCACCATGCCATCTGATGCCAAGAAGAGACGTGATGCCGCAAAGAAGACAAATAATAGAAACCCTGGACCAAAAAAATCACAACTCAAAGAAAAGGTTGAAGTGAACGGCTCAAATGAAAATGGTGAAGCAGCGACCAATGGTGAAGCAGCTACCAACGGTGTAACAGCTACCAATGGTGTCACAAATGGTGTTGAAGGTTTGTGTATCTTTATCATTACTGGAAGTTTCATGCTATTTTGAGATTTATATATTTCAAATGAACTTAGAAAGGTTTGTGCCTATTATACAATGCTGGTGGTTTTCCTCAGAAATCCACAATTTTTGTGTCAGAGGAGGAATTTCCTCCTTTTCCAAAATTGCATTTTCACCTATCAAATGTTCTGGCAGTGAGAGACTTGATATGTGATGGAAGATATAGATGCAGTTTCTCAATATCCAGAAGGTGGCGTTTTTATACACCTCCGTTGGAGGTGTACAAAAACGCACAGTTTTTATGCACCTCCGTTGGCGGTGATGGTAAAGTTGTTGCTGCATACGTCCATGAGGTTTAAATAGTTTTAGTTTGTAGTTTAGCACGCTGCTTAGTGATTACCGATGTACAATGATAATAAATTAAAGAATAATAACAATAATTTTAAAAATCAAAAGTAAAAAGAAACATGGCACACAAATACTGATCTCAAATGAATAAATAATTTTAAAAATTAAAATCGAAGTTTTTTAAATACATGATAAAAAGATTTTGAAAAAAAAAAAAAAGAAAGAAAAAAAAGCAAACAAAAACAAAGTAAATCAAAAAAGACAAAGGTCAACAATGGGAATCGAACCCGGTACTTTCAAGGTTGGAGTCTGACAGCTTGTCCACTGCGCTACGGAGCCCCTTGACTGTTCATCACATTTAATAAGGTCTTTCTAAAACATTATTTTACCTTCAATGCAACTTCTATTTTCTGGTTTTATATTTCGATTTTTTAAATTATTATTATTTTTATATAAATTTATTAACAAAAACATCCTACAGATGTCACAATATAACTTTCGCCATGTCCAAATGCAGAAACACAATATCGCTAATGAAATTGTGTGGAATGCGCATGCGTGACGGAGGTGTATAAAAACGATCCGTTAAGATACACCGTCAACGGAGGTGCATAAAAACACTACGTATCCAGAAATTAGCAAGAGTTTCAAGTGGGGGTTAGTGCAGTGAAAATATGGCTTAAAGGCAATCATTCAAAATTTTTCTCCTTTTTCTCTTTTTGTCACCATCAGCACTGATTATTTTTATCAAGTGATTTGACATCCAAAGAATTCAGAGAATTAAATGTTCACTATTTTAATTCAATTTTGAAAAGCATATATTGTAATTCTGACTAGAACTTATTTTTAAATCTCACTTTTATATCTTTTATTGATTTTATTAATGCAAGGCTTTTCATTCATATCAAATGATAAACATTAAAATGTTATGACATGTTATACTCAACAATTGACTATTGTGTGTTTGCTCGTTTCATTGAACAAATAAAAATAATTGAACTCATTTTCTCTTATGTAGGTCTTAAGGAGGCCATGGATGAATTGGCTATTGCAGCAGAGCACAGATCATGTACTGGGGTTTTAGCATCACATCCAGACAGTAGAGATGTGCATATACACAACTTAACCATGCTTTTTCATGGTGCTGAGCTTCTTGTAGATTCAAATCTGGAGTTGAATGTTGGGAGAAGATATGGTCTAATCGGGCTTAATGGCTGTGGTAAGATTTTCATTGCTCATGACATATTGACTACTTTGTCTTCTGACTGTATTTATATGTAAGTTTGTTAATAATATTGGTATTTATCAAGTTCTCCGGAAGTTCTAGAGATATGCTACCTCAGTTAATGATTTACTTTGGATCCTTTAATTTGATTTTAATACACCTCAAGGCTTTAAATATTTATTATTCTACAATGTCGACGATATTGTAAGAGATGATTGCCTGTTTATTATTATTTTTTAAATTAATTTGATATATCATTTTATTCTTAGGAAAATCATCACTTTTAGCGGCTCTTGATGCAAAGGAACTTCCAGTACCATCCCATGCTGATAGTTTCCTTTTACGACGTGAAATGGCTCCAAGTGACAAGACTGCTCTTGGATGTGTCATGGAGGTAGATGCGGAGCGTCTTCGTCTTGAACACGAGGCAGAGGAAATAGCACACAAAGAGGATGCTGGTTTGTATATATAATGCTTTTGGGACCATATTTTGTAATAGTTTAAAATGTGAAAATTTGCATAATATAAACAAAGCTGTCATTCATTGCTGTAATGGTAATACATTTTATTTGCTAAATTAGAAGGTAGTATTATTTTTAGCGGCTATCAATATTTTTCTTCTTCTTCCTCTTCTTCTTCTTCTTCTTCTTCTTCTTCTTCTTCTTCTTCTTCTTCTTCTTCTTCTTCTATACTCTTTCATATATCATTGGTTTCAGGAATGTTAATCTCAATATTGATAACATATCTACTTTTGTGTAAGGGTTTGTGGTTTCATATCTATTATTTGAACTCCAATCATAAGTTTTGATTTCTACCTTTGTTGATGGAAATACAATTATTTTTTTGTTCTTCAGAGGCCCATGAAAGACTCATGGATATATATGAGCGTCTTGATGCTTTGGATGCTTCTAAAGTGGAAGTGAAAGCTGCGTATATTTTGAAAGGTTTAGGTTTCACTTCACAGATGCAACAGAAAAAGGTTTGTTATCTATTTATTTCTTGAAATGGAATATCTCCTTTATTGTTTCATCTACCATATCTTACCTTAAACAAGAGGTGGGTGAAGCCTGGAAATATTTCTTCCATATTCTTGATCATTGGCTTTTGTCAAGGTACTTTAACATCCAGCCTCAATCTGTTTCCTTCTACATCGTATTGTTTTCCTTTACATTTGATCTCCATGCTGTTGATTCCTACCTGCTATAAAATCTTAGCTTCTCTGTTTTTATGAGGCATTTGTTTTGGAACATGTCAAAGAAAAGTGATTTCTTACTCCCTCGTTGGCTTTCATAGCCACAGAGAAACATTGATATGACTACATTTAAAAACTTAAAAAGTTTTATGTATATGGATATGACTCTTTATCACTGGTGATCCATTGGTATATGAGATTCACATGCATCTTCATTAAACACAATATTTACTATTGACAATGGTCCACATCTTTCAGAATTATCATTGCTAAGGTGACATCATTTCTTGACAAACCATTTCTCCTGGCTTCAATCCACTGCACAAAGTTTTAACAATGACTATAAATTTGTTCTCTTTATTTATTTATTTTGCTGGGTGGGGATTCTGACCTCCCATAGCGGGCAGGGAGGTACATACTGTGTCTTCTATACCCTTATAACTGTTTTCCAATTTGCTTTCTGTCTTTGTCTTGGCATGAGATGACTTGGTTTTGTCCTGGCAACTTTCCGGAGTCCTGGCTGGTAGGGAAACAGTCGAATGCATAGTTATTGTTATGGGAGATGATATTTTTTTCCTTGTAAATCATCTCTCTGTTATGCATTGTATTATGTTTAGTTTGCATATTATATTATATGATTGGTAAACATTTGAGTGTATTCCTCTTAGTTGGGGCCTGTGCTTGTGTCTGGATGAGACTTTTAGGTGATCTCAAACTAAGTACATTGATGGTATACTCTTGGAATATACATCTGATCCCTATTTGTTCCCAGTTCCCCTATATCTTACTTTTTCTTGGGTGCTTTATTTGTAATTCTAGAACTTTTTACTATCCCATTTTCTTCCTTTTTACTGGCGCTGATATAACCTAAATGTGTTGCAAGCGCCGTAAAACCCTTAAAAACATAAAAACATTATTTATTTTGGACGGAAATACTCAGCTATAATAAAAGCCCTATCTATACAGAATAGAGGCACCAATCTTTATGACCTCTTGACCATTTTGATTGAATTGATAATAATTAAGCTTACAACTTTCATATCATTTGTATGGTTTGTTTTCACAAGAAAACGTTCATGGAAATATGCCAATTGATCAATTTGGATGAATTTTTTAACAGAATTATGGTTGACCATACTCTAGAACTATATAAGCTATATAACTCTTATGATGTGTTCATTATGTACTTTGATAAATTTGTCATAAAATTGCACATCAATTTTGCTTATCAATTAAGGGGGATGCGGCCATGTCTATATTACAAGGTTGCCAATTTTCCTTAAATTTACGGAATTCAGTATATTATAAATTATATATATAAACCCTCAGTATATTTTCCAGTCACTTGGTAAACAAAAAAGTACATAATGTCTTTTTACTGGGGTCCAGCTATCTGAAGGGGGTTGGTCAATGTGTTTGCATAAAATTCAGTAGATTTCTGCCTCCTGAATTGGAACCCTGATTTTAATATTCATTACATTTTTCTTCGGTATCAATGATATGTTACTGTATGTCATCTTTTTCTTTGCATCTAGGTCAAAGATTTTTCTGGAGGTTGGAGAATGAGAATTGCCCTTGCAAGGGCTCTGTTTCTACAGCCAGCTCTAATGCTGTTAGATGAACCAACAAATCATCTAGATTTGAATGCTTGTGTATGGCTTGAACAAGAACTCAAAACGTAATTCTTTCTTGTTTTATTTTTCAAAACTTATTTAACTAAATTATTATTATTATCTTTATAAGTCCTCCATTCCTTCTGCCATTGATAATGTTGTATCATATCCTTTATGTTGGTTCTATTGAATCCATTCTCACTCCTCGTTTTCAAAATGGGAAGCATGATCTGTAATTGTTTGTCTATTACTTGAGTTCTCTGCTCCTATTTCTAAATTTACGATGTTTTTTTCTTTCAGATATCCTCGTATTTTGGTGGTGATATCACATTCTCAGGATTTTTTGAATGGTGTATGTACTAATATTATTCACATGCATCAAAAGAAACTCAAGGTCTATGGTGTAAGTGTATTATTTGTTATATTGATGCATTTTATATAATAATAATTTATTTCTGGGTGGGGCTCTTACCTCCCATAGTGGGCAGGGAGGTACTTGCTGTGTCTTCTATCCCCTCTTATGTTTTCCAATTGCTTTCTGTCTTTGTCTTGGAATTCGATTGCTTGGTTTTATCCTGACCTTGGTCGGAGTCCTTGGCTGAGAGGGAAACAGTCGAATGTATAGTTATAGTTTTGGGAGATGATATTTTTTTTCCTTGTAAATCATCTCTCTTTTATGTATTGTATATGTTTAGTTTACATATTATATTATATGATTAGTGAACATTTGAGTGTATTCCTCTTGGTTGGGACTTGTGCTTGTGTCTGGATGAGTCTTTTAGGTGGTCTCAAACTAAGTACTTTGACGGTGTGCTCTTGGAATCTACATCTGTTCCCTATTTGAACCTTTTCTTTTGTGCTTTAATTGTAATTCTAGAACTTTTTACTATCCCATTTTCTTCCTTTTTACTGGCGCTGATATGACCTTAATGTGTTGCAAGCGCCGTAAAACCCTTAAAAACAAAAACATTCATTCATTTGTTTAGGGATCTGGATTGTGGTGGGCAGGAGGTCAGAATAGGATCGGCAGATGTGTTTGAGTAAAAGTTTTTCTCCTGAAGTAGCAATCCTGCAAATTTTTTTCCTCCTCCAGATTAAGATTATTTAATTTTAAACCCAATTTTATTTTATTATTTTATTCAGAAATTTAAAGTAATTCAAAGTGACACAATTCAAATGAGAAACATGTGACTTATTTGACATAGAGATAAATGCAATAAATTCTTTTTAATCTCTAAACCTGGTTCAGTTTATTTGCAATGCTTTTATCATTTGTGTCCGATGGTCAAAACATTCACTTAAATTGAATATAGACAAAATTACAACACTGGATGGGATCTTCTGACCTCTTAAATTGGGCTGAGAGGTCACTTGCTGTGTCTTCTATTCCCCATGTTTTCTCTTTTCATGTTGCTCTCTGTCTTTGTTATGGATTTAGCTTGCTGTTTTTTTTTTCTTGGTCTTGACGAGGATCCTTAGCTGGGAGGAGGACAGTCAAATGTAGAGTACTTTTTTTGAGAGATATTTATTTCCCTGTAAGTCATCAAGCCGAAGTAAATAGCATTCTTTTAATCTTCGATTTGATACAAATGTTCTTATTTCCCATAATACATTTGATGGAAGGTATAAAACGATCAGATAAATTAATTATAAGACAAACATGATCTGATGTTCATTACTATGACAACAAATCTGGATCTGGCATAAGATCATAACAATAGATTGTTGTTTTATTTAAAGATACAATGCAAGTATGAATTTTTTTATTTTATTTGCTTCATGTATGGCAGAATTGAGTTTGTTCTTTGAATATTATGTTTTAAAAAGTGTGAGAATGATGACATAAAAGGCCGAGTTTTAGCTCCTTTGCTCTCATCCTTTTAAGATGATGGAGCATGGTGCGATGTTCAGAACCCTTGAAGCGAATCATATAACTGACTCCACTTTTCATAGACAAAATCTTTTGTTTGAAGATATCTAGGTTCAGTCAGTCTTCTCATGTTCTTAATTTCTTTATTTTTTTTTGTTTTTTTTTTTTTTTTTTTTCAGGGGAATTATGACTCTTATGTACAGACAAGATATGAACATGAAGAAAATCAGATGAAGAAATATAAGTGGGAGCAAGATCAAATTGCTCACATGAAAGTAGGTACATTTTATTTATTGATTATTAGATCCAAACCACCATCCTTTATAGTTTTTAAAAATCATATATTGCCGCTATTAGATATTGTTTACATGTAACTGGTTCATGTCTATCTTTATTTTGAAATTCTTTTGTTTCATTGATAGATACCATTCTTACTCCTTTATTCAGAGTTACATTATTTACTTTACGAAATTGATTGATAATCCAACGATTAATTTACACTTATTTGGATAGAATTTCAAATCATTTTAGAGATATAACCAGATAGATTCATCTTTAGCCACCTGCTTGACAGTGTCAGTTACAGATCTCTTTGTAAAAAAAACTAGCAGGTCTTGTCTCATATTTCCATGCTGCTTTTTTAAAAAAAAAATTTTCTTTCTCCATTTGTGGAATGACATGAATATTATGCCGATTTCTTTTATTAATTACTAAGTGCTTTATAAGTCACAAAGCTCTAAAGTTCAGCATTTGGGATTAATATATATTTTTCTTTTCTTTTTTGTTTCTTTTCTTTCATTTCTTAGAATTACATTGCAAGATTTGGTCATGGCAGTGCTAAACTTGCAAGACAGGCACAGAGCAAAGAAAAGACATTGAAAAAGATGGTTGATGGAGGTCTCACTGAAAAAATTGTTGCTGACAGGGTATGCATCTACATACTTTGTTTTTAGTCATTGAAAGAGTAGTCATTTTGACGTTCGTTGACAACTCTTTCAGTTTGGAGAAAGTTTAAAGAAGAATCTATAGACTCATCTTTTCCAGAAATTTTTATCCTAGGCATTTTCTTCTTGATGAGTAAATTATATGTTTTATTTTTTTATTCCATTTTGTTGAATGTCAATTTCATTTTGTAAGACTTGCATAGTTTATTAAAGTATATTGTAAAGTGCTTTGAGGCTTCAGAGTTTAGCGCTATAGAAGAACACTTTATTATTATTATTATTATTATTATTATTATTATTATTATTATTATTATTATTATTATTATTATTATTATTATTATTATTATTATTATTATTATTATATTTATCATTATTGGCAAACAAATACCAAACTGGGAAACTGGTATTTTTTCATAAAGGAGAAATCCATTTCTCCATTTCTAACTCTATTTTTAGCCATTTGACCCCACCTAGTGGTCAAATTAAAACTTTAAAACATGGATAGTCGAATTGTAGTTTTGTAAATATAAGTAGACCATGTATAGTTACCAACGGGGAAACCCCTTGAATCTCTCTTTTACTTTTATCCCGATAGATTGGGGTGTTTTTTTTTTATGTGTGCTGAACTGTAGCTTTATTCAATCTGAAAGTCAAAAGCATTTGATTATTTCAAGCTTGAATGGAATGGATATTCAACTTTGATAATATTGTGTGTTGTTAAAGCAAATCTGTTAATAGGTTTCAAAAGATTAAGCTTGCTATGGTTTGGTATATGGAATTTAGGCTTTGAAAATCCAAAGGCTTAGAGTAAACAGCGGACTTGAAAATAGAACTAAGGTGAGAATAATTCCAATCAATGTTATTTTAATGGTTTACTTTTTATTTCTATTATTTTTTGGCAGACTCTGTCATTTATTTTCCCAAGCTGTGACAAGCTACCTCCACCAGTCATCATGGTTCAAGAAGTCAGTTTCCGATATGCAGAGGGGCAGGTAATTGATATTTCCTGATCCTGCTTTACTGTAACTTCTCATTTTAAGATGTCGGTAAATTGAAAATTTGGGAAAGGAATTACAAAAGACAGAATGAAGGTTTTGAAAAAGAACAAGTTGTTTTTTTTGGGGTTTTTTGGGTTTTTTTTTTTTTGTCTTTTGTTTTTTTTATTTAGAAATACAATACATGGAATGACCTATCAAAACTTTTGGGACTTTATTTTTTTATGGTTTATCGAACATGTACATGGGTGCAAGAGTGCCGGCCGATTGGATTACCGAGAAAAAAACGTCGCCGGCTTTTTGCGATTTGGATTTGATTGATTTTATTTATTTTTTTGTGACAAGAAACTTAACAAATTTCTCCATTACAACCTTTGGATTAAACATATAACAATTGTGGACTACTATTATGAAGACTAGATGCTGAGAACAAGACTTCAAATGACAAGGTGAAGTCCGTGAATCTTGCAGGCTTTTTCAGATTATATGTCTGGTCATAAGTAGACTTGCAGGCTTTTTGAGGTCCAGTTACTTGCACCCATGAACATGTATCAAATCCAAGTGGAGGTACCTGTTGTTTTTTTTTTCTCATGACTGAAATGACATACATTCGATTCTTTCCTATGGAGTCATTTCAAGATTTTAAAAAAGAGGTACCTGGATTTTTTTCTCATGACTGAAGTTACATGCGTTCAATTCTTTCCTATGGAATCATTTTAACATTTTTAAAAACTCTAACCCCTGAGAAGGGCATTTAACTTTTTCTCTTTTATTTTTAAATTACTGCTAATCTGCAAAGAATTTTCCTGTAATTTTTTTTTTATGTTTGTTTATATTTGTTGGAAAACATATTTAAATTATCAAATATAATGATATGTTAAAATATGAATTTTTAGGTGGAAAATCATATTCTATATTCTGATTTGATTTTTAAATTGAGTAGTTTGTTCATCATATGACCCAACCAAATCTATAACTATAAGGCAGCCAGCAGATTTTATGAAAGTTTTTTGACTTGATATGATAGCCAAGAATGTTTTTTTGGAATTACATCCTTCTAGCACAGCATTGTTAGATGTCATCGCCTAGGCATTCCATGAAGAAACACGGATAGTCCATCAAACAAACGTCTGATGTCAATAGGAATAATCCTTTTTGCCTTTCATTGAGCAAATTGAGACTTAATAACCTTGCCCAAGGAAGACAAAAAAAAATGGAAAGTGCCTGAAGCAGAGCTCCAGGTCACACTGCAATATCTCTGCCACTTAAACCCCCACCTATGTTAAAGAGATTCCATAAAACGAATTATGATTAAAAATGATTTAATTTTACTTTTTTGTGGTCATTAAACATTTTATGTCCCTTTATTTCTCCCCAGCCTTTGATATACAAAGATCTTGATTTTGGTGTTGATCTAGACACTCGTGTTGCATTAGTTGGACCCAATGGGGCTGGAAAATCAACTCTTCTCAAACTCATCGTTGGAGAGGTTTGTACTCTCTCTCTCTCTCTCTCTCTCTCTCTCTCTCTCTCTCTCTCTCTTTGATAACTTATTTAGCAATGACTATCCCGCACAAATCTTTGGGCCTATTTTTCGTTCACGAACTGCCCAAACTCGCGACAAAATATGGGACGAATCCGTTCCGTACTTGCTATTTTAAAAATTTAATTACGACGCTGTTTATCGATGAATATGACTGAAAGTTGGCACACAATTAGAAAAGAGGTCATTTTAGTTTATGTCAAGCGACAAAACTTGTGCGATTACCAGAAGACCATTAAAAATAGATTTTTACCCTTTGGAGTACGATGTTTCTAAAACTACAAAGAGGAGAGATTTTGTCGCTCACAAGGTTATATATGCACATTTCTTCTATTTATATTTCAAATTTCATTGGATTATGATAAGTACTTTTCCCATATTCTCACAAAACATCAACCCAATTTGCATTTCAATGAGTGAAAATATGGAGACGGCCATTTTGCTCCCCCATCAGGCGACATGAAAATGATGTGAGTGAGGCAAGGCTGCCAGATGGCCAGACTTTAACCTGACCAAATTCGACTTCATAAGTGGCTAAATAGAAAATCATATGGCTTTCACTATTAAGACTGGCCCACTTAAAATGAACTAGACGTCTAAATTGTAACAAACAGAATATTGAATAGACTAGCAAAAATAAGATGAATAAAATTTAATAAAAGAAACAAAATGATATATTTGGCCATACACGTGGCCATCTGGCAACCTTGTTCGCGATGACGGATGGCACAAATCCTCACGCGCTTTATTAAAATTAAGGTATAGTTTCATTGTTATGTCATAGGGATAGTAGTTTAACACACACACTCTCTCTCTCTCTCTCTCTCTCTCTCTCTCTCTCTCTCTCTCTCTCTCTCTCTCTCTCTCTCTCTCTCTCTCTCTCTCTCTGATAAATACTAGAAATAACATAAGCCATGGTCTCACGGGACTGATTGATATTAATTTAGCAGGCATTTTTTGTGTCATATGTATGGGTTGTAGACACAAAATTACACTTCGGAAAAGTTCCAAATGATCAATATTATGTATATTTTAAAACAAAATTATAGTTGACCCCAGCCATACAGTTCTAAAACTATACAAGTTAGAGCTCTTCTGATGTCTTCATCATATTTTCTGATAATTTTGCCATAAAATTGCCAAGTTTTGATATCTAATTCCACATATTAAACGAGATACAGCCACAAACCAGAATAAAACGCAGAAAAAGTGTCCCATATTTTCCGTATTTTTTTTCTCTTTGTGAGTCATCCAAATAAATGACACCTTTGAAACTGCATAACTTTGTTATATATTAATGGATTTTCAAAATTCAAAAAGATTTTTACTCAGTGGAGATAGGGCTTTATTTAAGAGTAGTATTTCCTACAAAAATAGAAAACAAAAATTTTCATAGTCATTGCTAACTTATTGTTCAGTCGATTATATATGGTTTAATGATAGTTTGAGGCATGCATATTAAGATTCCTATCATACTTTATGGTATTAATATTTTTTTTTACTTACAGCTTATACCAACTGATGGGCTTATACGACGACATTCACATGTTAAGTTTGGGAGGTATCATCAGGTAATGTTTATTTTTGTCATTATATTATGATTCTTTCTTATCTCTGTATGATTTCATTTAGCATCAACTCTTTTTAAAAGAAGACATAGAAAAGTCCAAAAATAACGCATCGTCTATGTTCAAAGCGACGAAATCTCTGAACCGAAAACCATTCGAGAACCCAAAACTACAGGATAAATTTGGCAAACAGACAACAAATCCCAACGATATCCTTGACATTGTAACTGACCACTTCCAGCAGAAATTTCACAAACAAGTCTCACAAATATCGCCCTTCTCAGGAAACCCTAGAGACCTAAACAACCGCATCACAACAACTGAAGTTAGAAATAGCATAAAGTGCCTAAACAATAACAGATCCCCAGGCGAAGATGAAATTCCCGCTGAATTGCTGAAATGCGGTACACTCTCCCTGGATCTGAGCATTGCAAACATAATGAACAAAACATTCTCAACACACAAAGACTGGGACATAAACAGCGGTGTCCTAATTACAATACAAAAACCAGGAAAAACGAAAGGACCCGTAAACAACCTGCGCCCAATAACATTACTGAATACCATAAGAAAAACACTGTCAACTATTGTCCTCAACAGAATTAGACCGAAAATAGAAAAATACCTATCACATAGCCAAAGCGGGTTTCGCCAAGACCGAAGCACATCGGACGTTGTATGGACACATAAATGGTTGGCAGCAAAGGCACTCAAAGAAAACATATCCATAACAATAACCGGAATCGATATGTCCGCAGCCTTTGATACGATCGACAGAGGAAAACTTTTGGAGATATTAACAGAAATAGTAGACGAAGACGAGCTCCGAATAATCCGATTTCTCCTCAGCAACACAAAGATACAACCAAGGATATACGGGGCCACAAAACAGACGCAGTTCGAAAGTAACATCGGGACCCCCCAAGGAGATAGTCTGAGCCCGATTCTGTTCACAATATACTTAGAACACGCTCTGAAAGAAGTTCGAAAAGTCATTCCAAAACCAACGACTCATATTGAGAATGCAATCCCTAGAGAAATCGCCTATGCAGATGATGTCGATTTTATTGGATCAACACCAGCAAATATAGACATCATACAAAATACCCTCATGAAATATAACCTCCAAGTCAATGCCAATAAAACCGAATTTACAACAATATCGAGGAACAAAGAGGAATGGAAAAGAACAAAGAAAGTCGGCTCACTAATTGGAGACACCGAGGATGTACAAAGAAGAAAACAGCTATCAAACGCCGCACTCAGTAAACTCACCAATGTATGGATTAGAGGTGACAAAATAAAGAGAAAAACCAAACTGAAACTGTACCATGCTCTTGTAAAACCGGTACTTCTGTATAACTGCGGCACTTGGGCGTTGACAAAATCCGAAGAAGAACATCTGGATGCCTTCCATCGCACACAGCTAAGAAGGGTACTGGACATCAAATACCCCAAAAAGATCTCAAATGAATCACTCTATAAGATCACAAAAGAAAGACCAATCTCCCTTGACATTTTACAACAACGATGGCAACTTTTCGGTCACATACTACGCAGGGACAAAAACATACCAGCAAACCAAGCCATGTCGGGATACTTCCAAAAACACGGGAACCTTTTCAGAGGAAGACCGATCACAACACTCCCTGTGATCCTAAACAAAAACCTCACAACACTTGGACAAAGCATTAGTCTCATAACGGCAGGGGACCTTGAAAATCTGAGAACCCTAGCAGAGGACCGGCAATATTGGAGACACCTCACACAGGAAATACTGGAAACAGCCAAGGCGACCCGATCTTTCGGTCGAGACGCGAAAGGCATCTAAGTCAAGTCAAGTCTTTTTAAAACGTGGCACCCTGGATTTTTTTAGGGATGAGATATATTGCCTTCACTATATTTTTCATTTTTTTCTCTTCTCTTTATAATGTGCAATTCTGATAATATTAATCATGATGATTATTATTATTATTTTTTATAATTATTATTACCTACTAGTTTTGTAATAGACAAATCATAGGAAGAAAATAAATGTCCCCTTTTCCTTTAAATGCAACAGCGCTTAAACTTTTTGAAAATAATAATTTTGTCCCATTTCTATTACAATTGTTTGTTTTTTTAATTTTGAAAATACCAATGGATCGTTAAAAAATAACTTTAAGAATTCTCATTTTTTATGTTGTGAGCTGTTTAATTATTATCACAACTAATTATACTTCCCACCATTTATCCGGTTCAATGTCCAAATGATAATGTGTGGTCACTGACTTTAATAGGGTTTTATGTTATTTTTACTTTTTTCTTTCTTGAATTTAACAGCATTTGGGAGAGCAATTGGATCTGGATATGTCTGCATTGGATTATATGTTGAAATGTTACCCTGAGATAAAGGAGAGGGAAGAAATGAGGAAAATTGTTGGAAGATTTGGATTGACAGGAACTCAGCAGGTAAAGATTTTGTACATTTCACTCACCAGTGCTGATGGTTTTCTACAGATCCACAGAACTCTGTGACAGATGAGGACATTCTTCCTTTGAGCCTGTTCTACAATTATTGCAATATCTTGCTTTTCTGCTATTTTGTTGGATAGTTATAATCCACATTTCATTTCAGCAAATCTTTCTATAAACGATCTTTTGAGACATCTGGACTTTGTGACTATAATTGATAATATTGATAGTTTATTATCTGTGACTATTGCTATATAAATGGTGTTAAGGCCTTCAAAAATACGATTACTTAAAGACAAACGTTTAATATTTTCCTCATTTTTCCCCTTTTGTCACCATCAGCACTGTTTCACGCACCATCTTACACATTAATCCAGACTTGCCTTGGTAGTGATAGCCTCAATAATTCGATTTTACATTAATTTATTTCTCTTTTCTTTCTTTCTGTCTCTCTTTTTTTACTTTCTTTTGCTCCTCCTTTTTCTCATGAAGTTCAGTAAGAGATATTTTAAAGCAGATATGTTCATATTATTACCGTTCATTTTTTAAAAAAAGTGAAATATTGTGTTTGTTTTGTTAAAAAGGTTTTAGTCTTTTATTATTTTCAGGTCATATGCTGTAGCTCTTAACATATTACAATGTTAGCTGGATATAAAAATTGTTTTCATATAATTGCCAACTTGCTAATCTAGTAATTTATTTTTCCACATAGGTGTGTCCTATCAGGAATTTGTCAGATGGACAAAGATGCCGTGTGACATTTGCCTGGTTAGCATGGCAGCGTCCTCATCTACTTCTCCTTGATGAACCTACCAATCACTTAGATATTGAAACAATTGATGCCCTGGCCGATGCTATCAATGAGTTTGAAGGTGGTATGATTTTGGTGAGCCACGACTTCAGACTCATCTCACAGGTATATTTTTTATTTTATTTGTCAGCTATATTTTATAGAGTGAACTTTGTTAAGAAAGAGACTTTCAGATAGCAGTTTCCCTCCCTTGCCCGGTAAAGGTTCTCTCCATTGATTGTAGAATATTTAATTATTGTTTTTTGTATTGTGCCATTTGTCAACATTGATAGTATCTCTCAAGACTTTCAGATGCTCAAGATCGCCGATTTACCGTTTATTTACGGAATTCAGTATATATGTTAAAAAACCTCAGAATATTTTCCAGTCATATGGTGAACGGTTATAGATTGGTACGCAATGTCTTTTTATTGGAGATCAGTTCTCAGATATGGGCCAGTTGGTGTGTTCACATAAAATTTCAGCAAATTTTTGCCTCCTGAATAGACAACCCTGGATGCTTTCATTCTGCTTCTGTTTCCTATTGAACGATTCCTCCTTGATACACTTTCTCTTCTGTGCAAGTTCTTTGACAATCTTATCTCCCTCTTTTTGCCAGTGCTCATCTGCCCTTATTATATAACAATTTATATAAAACTGGAAATAAGCCTGTCTCGATTTATTTTCAGTTTATGATACCTCCCATTATTTTTTTGTAATTTGTTAAAGAACAAACAATTATTAAAGACATACTAGAAAGAAAATCTGTTGAACTGAAAAAAATCTAGAGTTGTTACTTGTTTCTCTTTGTCATTGTCATCAAACTATTTTTATAATTTACACTATGCATCATATTACTGCTTCCCTTGTTTGTGCACACTGTCGATTTTTAGATTATTTTTAAAAGAATTGATGGTGAATTCTTACGGTCCTTTACTCATGCGTCTAGCACACTTTTATTTTATGTCACTTTTTCATTGCAATGTGTAATGTTACTCAGTAATGATGGAAAATTGCAGGTGTCAGGAATGAGAATCATCCCTTTAGGTTTTTAATTATTATTTTTTAGATCCTTTGCAAACTTATTTTGAGAAGTGTGAAGTGCCAATCATTTATATCAATCTCATTTGTATCTCATCTACAATTATTTTGATAGATAACATTTGATTTTTTTTTGTCTCATTTAATACAGGTTACAGATGAGATCTGGGTGTGTGAAAAGCAAACTGTCACAAAGTGGGACGGTGACATTTTCAGCTACAAGGAAGCACTGGTTAAGGAGACAGAAAAGCAAAATGCCAAAATGAAGAAGGGAATGGTATAATGGAATGACGACCTATTGCAATGTCAACTTCATTTCAATAGGATGACATCATGTTTGGACACATGGGATATTGCACAGCATAATACTATCATGGGTTATTGCCAAGTTTTACTGTGCAATTACAAACTGACAAGACATTTGGACTCCAAATTTGTTTGGTTTTTAAAAAAGATTTTTTTAAAAATTTTCCTTCAAAGTTTTATGCAGTTAAAGTGCATTTAAGTAATATTTGTCCCTTTCTGAAGTTATTTACCGGTACTTTGATACTTACACGAAAATTATTTTATAAAACAGATTCTTGTCAATTCCACATATTTATTTATTATTACGACATACACAATGGCAAGAAGATCAGTAATCGAAGTGGAATTTAATGGGGGGCGTTCTGTCCTTTGTGTCCACAATTCAGTGTTATAACAATTTAATGAGATGTTCAGTAGGCCGGAATGCTGCTCAGGTGATAAGAAAAGTTGGTACTTGCTCACTTTGTGCTATATAGACACAATATGAATTTTTTATCCCATGAGCCCTGTGAACTAACGGGTCTTGACAATAAGGTGTCAGTTTCTTATATTAAGAAGGATTTATATATATAAATTTTCTTCTATTAACTTATTTAACTTTGCGTTTATAGATCTGTGTCATTCCCCTCCCACACGCTATCCAAATTTAAATACTCCTTCATGGTATTACGGTACAAAATGGTGTGAAAATTTTTAGGTATGAAATTTTAATTTATGACATAACTTAATTTGGCAAATAAAATTTCTCTTATCTCTCAGTAACCAGCCTTTCAGTTATTTAATTTCTGTCTCGTCTCATCCTCTACGAATGCAGACCTTGCCACTCATACAGGTTAACTTATTATTATTATGTATATTTTTTAAAATCCGAAAGTGGCCAAATTCTGATTTTTTCACCATTTTAAAGGAAAGTGGTTGAAAATGTTTTCTACAAGAAATGGAAATGTGACTGAACTGAATGATAAAATATTTATTTTCACACATTTCATAGTGACATTTGATGTCATAGAAATGATAGGGGTAGGTTTACATGCTTATGGAATGGAATGAGGTCCTTCAGGGCTAAATCGCGGGTGGTTGGATGGGAGCATCACCCTTGAATCATATACCTATGATGTTCGCATGGGTGTACGATCCGATAGTGATGTCGTTTCTTCTTCTCTTTACTAGCCTATCCTGCTTCTTTGGTTTGTGATTGTATTTTTGACACGGGGATATTTTTTTTTCTGTAAATCTTCTGTCTGTTTGTTCTTGGTTATTTATAATTTAGCTTATGATATCTTTAGGTTATGATTTTGATTTACATTTGTACTATTTTTGTTAGATTGCTTGTTTTTTTGTTTCAGCGGTCTCTCATATAACCTCAATTGTGTTGGAAGAGACCTAAAGCAACAAAGAAAAATCAGGGCTAAATCCATCCATTCTTCTTCTTCTTCGTTCCCGTCACGTCACATGGTCAGTCCGGTCTGGTGAATGAAGCCCACAGTGGTCCTGAGGTCTTCCTCACTGCCGTACAGCTTCTTTGAGTATGGGGTTGGATCAGGCCAGAAGTTCCTTCTCAACTGGTTGTACCTTGGACATTCCATTAGGACATGATGTCCATTTTCATTTTCAAGTCCGCAGTCACATTGTCCAGAGGCACCTGCTCTGGACATCCTCCACATATGTTCCTTTAACTGGTTGTGTCCAGTTCTCAGTCTGAAGATGATGACCTGTTCCTTTCTGTTGAGCACCTTGATTGGGTCATTCATGTTGTATTTTGGGTGCTTCTCTCTCCATCTCTGAGACTGGATAAATTTGGCCATTTTGTTAATTTCTCCTGTTGAGTACATTGGGGAGGGTTGCTGCATGCGACTGCCTGCCTTTGCCAGTTGGTCAGCGATCTGATTTCCAAGTATCCCACAGTGTCCTGGAATCCACTGCAGTACAATGTTGGTAAACTTGCTTAGCTTCATGACGTCTTCCACCAAGGCGTCTATATCATCCGCAAAGGACATCATTATATCCTCCAGAATTTTCTTAGCATCTGTTAAAATCACTATGTGTCTTGGCTTTTCATTTTCTGAGAGGATTTGCTTAACAGCTTCATGGATTGCATCTGCCTCTGACTTGTAGATTGAAGTGCGAGTACCAGTCGGTTTGCTGATCTCCTTTTGTTGACCATTTGTGTACTCGATGTGCACTCCCAGGCCCCCGCACGTGTGTTCTTTATTGCATGAACCATCTGTATAGATTCTTGTCCATTTTTTTTCAGGGTAGTTTTGATCTATGCACTTCTGTACAGACTTCTTGATTTCTTCGCCGTGTTTTTGTTTTGTTGAAATGTCACCAACGGAAGTCTTGATTTTCAAGTGATTTTGCCGTTTCCAAATTGGTACTCTGATATTTGCTTTGCGTTTTTGGGTCATTATTTCGTCAAGTTCGTGATCTTTTTCAATTTGCTTGGCTCTTTCAATAAAGTGTGATCTTTTCAGCCGCCTAGTTTTCTTTTGTTGCGCTCTAGCGTGAAGAGGCTGATCTGTCATTGTTTTCACGTCTGTGTATTGTTTCAAAATTTTTGATTCCCTTCTTTCTGATAGAGATGTAAGTCCTGTTATGGTTTCCATTGCATGAATCGGTGTCGATTTCATTCCTCCACTTATTATCCTCATGTTGCTGTTTTGCACTTTGTCCAGTTTTTCCATTTGAGTTTTGGAGCAGTTTCCCCATGCAGATATCCCGTATTCTAGCGCTGGTCTCACATATCCTGTGTAAGTTTGTTTCAGTATATCGGAGCTAGCTCCCCAAGTTGTTCCAGCTAGTTTTTTCAAGAGTTGTGTTCGCTTTACCCCAACTTTCTGACTGTTGCTGATTTGATTTTTCCATGTTAGTCTTGGGTCAAAATGGACTCCTAGGTATTTTGGTGCGTCGTCTTTTTCCAATTCATGGTCTTCAATACGTAGCTTTGCTTTTTCATCTTTTGGGGAGAGGCTAAATATTGTGAACTTTGTCTTCACTGCATTTATTTTCATCGCCCAGTTGTCAGTCCATTCTTTGATATTATCCAGTGTGATTTGCATCCTGTGTTGTGCCTTGATTAAGTTTTGGTCAGAGCTAGGTCATCTGCGTACATCGACATTTTCACTCCTCGACATAGTGTTTCTCTTATATCATTTACATAGAGAAGAAATAGTGTAGGTGATAGTACTCCACCTTGTGGGACTCCATGTTTTAGTTTTGCTTCTCTACTTTTGTGACCTTGTGTTGTTACTCTTGCCTTTCTTGTTTTTAGGTAGTTTTCTATCCAGTTGAGCATGTTATGGGATACTTTTGATTTTTGTAGTTTATATACCAGACCTTTTTTCCACACTTTGTCGAATGCTTTTTCAAAGTCCACCCATACCACAATTTTTTTCTTTCCATCCTGAAACGAGTCTTCTATTTCTTGGGATATGTAGGTTACTTGATTTTCAGTACTCCTGTGTCTTCTGAAACCAGCTTGTTCATTTATAAGCACATTATAGTTTTCAAGATACCACATCAGTTTGGAGTTGATAATTCTTTCTATCAGCTTGCACATGCAGCTTGTAAGACTTATAGGTCGGTAATTTGCGGCTTCATTTGCTTGTTTTCCTTCTTTCTTAATTGGGACAATAAAAGCCTTTTTCAATATATCTGGTATTTTACCAGTTTTCCAAGTGCTGTTGGGTGTACGATCCGATAGTGATGTCGTTTCTTCTTCTCTTTACTAGCCTATCCTGCTTCTTTGGTTTGTGATTGTATTTTTGACACGGGGATATTTTTTTTTCTGTAAATCTTCTGTCTGTTTGTTTTTGGTTATTTATAATTTAGCTTATGATATCTTTAGGTTATGATTTTGATTTACATTTGTACTATTTTTGTTAGATTGCTTGTTTTTTTGTTTCAGCGGTCTCTCATATAACCTCAATTGTGTTGGAAGAGACCTAAAGCAACAAAGAAAAATCAGGGCTAAATCCATCCATTCAATGTCTTGCTCTAAGACTGTCATGGCCTGTGTCCTCTATTATTATTTGACCCCCCCCCCCCCCCCCCCCCCCCCCTTTTTTAGTCACTAATCAATCAGTGAATTTTTACACATACTGTATCATTTGAGTGTCATTACCACACAGACCGTCTATAACTATAATTGTCATATATGAGGAAATAGGTAAGAAATGATAGTTTTAAATGTTCTCATATGCTAATATAGTTATAAATTATAAGCATGAGTTCATTAACAATTTTCTAGATGAAGTTGTCTGCTGGTTTAAATAGACTTGTATGTGCCGCTGAAATGAATGTCAATTGTCTCTCAAACGGATTTTGGCAAGTTGGCAGCTCTGGGTTTAACTGCCTCTAGTGTTGACACCCACTTTTTTTTTTTTTCTTGAAATGCAAATTTATTCCCTAACATGTACAGACTTTTGTTTGTTGCGTGTGGCAGATCTGCTTATGGAATGGAATGGGGTCCTTCAGGGCTAAATCCATCCATTCAATGCCTTACTCTAAGACTGTCAGGGCCTGTGTCCTCTACTATTATTTGACCCCCCCTTTTTAGTCACTAATCAATCAGTAAATTAGTACACATACTGTATCATTTGAGTACTTTTGTGTCATTACGACACAGACCGTCTATAACTATGTCATATATGAGGAAATAGGTATGAAATGATAGTTTTAAATGTTCTAATATGCTAATATAGTACGCATGAGTTCATTAACAATTGTCTAGATGAAATTGTCTGTAGGTCTAAATAGACTTTTATGCGTCGCTGAAGTGCTGACACCCACTTTTTTTTTTCTTGAGATGCAAATTTATTCCCTGACATGTACAGACTTTTGTTTGTTGCGTGTGGCAGATCTGCTTATGTTGACTCTATGGAATGGAATGAGATGACTCGGCTTTGCCTGGGTCCACGCTTTGGTAATTTGCTGAGAGGGGGAAGCAGTCAGATTAGAACCCTCCCTATAGTGTGCCGGGAAGCATTAACTGTGTCTTCTGTCCTATATGTTTTCTAACTTGCTTTCTGTCTTTGTCTTGGCAATTACACTCCAGCACAGTTTCCTCGATCTCCTCCGGATATGCAAAAGTTCGAGGGATCCATGCCTTGCCAAAACGTGATGTGAGGGGGGGGGGGGGGGGGGGGGGGGGGGGGGTACTGTGTAACTCAGGGGTATGGTTATTGCTTTGTACCTGAAATATACCCGTTTCGAATATTCACCGCGTTATGTGGCCCGAAGCAAGCTACGATGAGCTGCGGCTTACCCCTGGGTTATTCCAGTCTCTCCTTGAAATAGACCCAGAGACAAATCTCTGCTTGAGGATGAATAAAGGGAACTTTATTATTTACACATTGATATGTTTAGGGAGATAACTATATACAATGTTACAGGGGGGGGGGTTGTTGTGTGACATTCATTTACCGTAGTAGCCAATCATGGCGCGTGGCATTGAATATAGAGCGAATGGCAAAGTGCTAAGAATAAGCAGAGAGGTGTCAGTTATGTGTAACGCCGATTGGTGTTTGTGAGTGGCTACCCATTTTCTTCCTTTTTACTGGCGCTGATATGACCTAAATGTGTTGCAAGCGCTGTAAAACCCTTAAAAACAAAGATAAGACTAAGACAAATTTCAGCTTGAGGACGAAGAAAAGGAACTTTATTTATTTATGGAGCTGACATGGCGGTTTCTTGCAAAAAAAAAATCCCAAATTTTGCAAGCCAAAATGTGCAAAAAATTGCGATTAATTTTCCTAAAAACCCATAATTCGTTCATGAAAGAAAAAGGTATTTGTTTGTTTTTAAGCGTTTCATGGCGCTTGCAACAAATGTAAGGTCATATCAGCGCCAGTAAAAAGGAAGAAAATGGGATCTAGTAAAAAGTTTTAGAATTACAAGTACCCAAGAAAAAGGAAGAACACGCTATCAGTGTACTTATTTTGAGATTATCCGTTTCATCCTGATACAAGCACAGGTACCCCAGTGATGATAATGAAAATTTGTAAAAAAAGAGGAAAATCTACCGGCCCGTCAGTCAAACCCAAATCTACTGCAAATATAGCATAGCTATTCATAGTTATTTAATATATTATTAGTCCTAAAGCACTTCTGATCATTAGACACATCTTGACCTTTTTCAAATATAATTTAATGAATTGTCAATTCCAATTAAACATTTTAGAAGCCTATAATGTCGCCCACTATACTATATCAAGTGATTATGATAAACTTTTGGCCAAAGGACCAGGAGGTATTTGTTTTTACATAACAAACCTGGTTGGTGTCTGTATTATTGCAACCTTGTGATGATGCAGCTTATAAATAAGAATCTTTTATTAATTGCAAAACATATTCCATCAACAAATCAAATTTAAATTAGCCTTTAAACAATCATTTCTTAAATCGATCAGCCTAACTTATTCTATCTCTATTACCAAATGATATCTATAAACATAATATGAAGATAGAAGGGTGGCTGAGAGAGAAATATGGATATGAGAGAGAGAGAGAGAGAGGGGGGGGGGGGGGGGGGGGGGGGGGAGAGGGAGGGAGGGAGAATTGATGAATATATTTTTAAAAAATTGTTTTATAATTAGACAGGTTGTATTGAATACTATTAACAAATTCAGAACAATCAAACAAAAACAAAGCAAAAAAATCAAAAAGGAATTTTTAAAAAAGACAGGCTTATAAAACTTTAAAAATCGCCAAATGTACAATCATGCTACAGCTAAAAGGTACATAAATATTTACACCCATTTGCTCCATCCCCTTCCCTCTCGATCATCTTCTCATCCATGGCCACCATGTGTCTTGTGCTACTTTTGACATAATTTGGCGCCAGTGTGTCTAGACTAACGTCATAAATAAAGGAGTGTCACCAAAATTCATGCAGCTGAGCAGACGTGTCAACAAATGATAGAAGGCGTATTTTTTTTTTTTTTCATGAACTACCACTTAGCAGAAAATGTTTGACATGACAAAAACAACGGAACATTTATGAAAAAACCGCGGAAGATTATCGTCACTGGTCCCCACTAAATTTTTTTTTGTTTTTTAAAAAAAAATTTTTTTTTATTTTTGGCAAAATCTCGAAAATTTGCACAAAAAAATTGCAAATTTTGCGGCCGCAATTCAAATCGGCGATTTTTTGCCATTTTTTGCGGCCGCAAGCGATGCAAAAAAACTGCCATGACAGATGGGGTGTGTGAGTGGCTGTGTGTGTCTGCATGTGTATCATACACATGCAGTGCAGATAGATACACACGATAAACATACCCAACTGTCAATGCCATAGTAAATCATCATTGGTCGAAATCACCTGGCGCATTAATCTATTTTATTTTTTTTTTTTACGTTGGCTGGGTGGAATTAGTTGGAGGAAGGAATGGAATTATAATAAGGGCAAAAAAATTGGGACATTCGAATGAGTTCGAGGAAACCGTGCTTGAGTGTAATATATATATATTTTGTTTTGAATATAGTATTATGATTTGTAACCATTTGAATGTGTTCCTCTTTTGTCTGGGTGATGTCAAACTAATTACATTCCAGCACGGTTTCCTCGAAATCCTTGGGACATGCAAAATCGTTCGAGGAAACCGTACATTGCGATGACGTAATGTGGAGGGGGGAGGGGCAGTGTGGCTCAGCAGTACATTACCGCACTCGTGCACCGTCACAAACCCACCCGGAAGCTTCGTCACAACGAAAAGTTCAACTAGATGCTCTGCGGTTTCGGGCTCTTTACCACAACAGCGTCTTCCTTATCGAGTAAAAATCATTACTATTGCCATTAACCAGTTAACTGCGATACTCTGGAAAAACACGTATTTAAAAATGTGGCCGTTGAAAAAAACTATTTATTCAAAGCATTCTTCAAATATTACGTATTTACTAAGAAACGATAGGGTTAGTTAAAGGTACAACAAAGACCCGAGTGACGTCAACTTCATACTATCTATATCCATTCTCAGACTAAAACGCGTTACGAGCTATTCATGAAGCCGGACTATGAAAAGTCTGAGACTAAACGGGCGAAATTTACACCCGCAATCGAGCAGGCGTAAATAGTGTAGTCTGGGACTAAATATCAAAACAAAAATGGCTGCTATCATCGCATACGGACGACGTAATCAGATTAACATTCGGCGATCCCGAATTTTCAAAGATAGAACCCACCCTTATGGGGTTTTTAGTACCTAATGAAAAAGTGTATCAGAAGTTTCGATTTTACCGCCAAAATATCCTCGCCCTTACGGAGGAGATAGAAGAATCGTTGGAATCTGACATAGATCGAAAGGGTGCGCTTACCCTTCTTTTGCAAGTACACTTATTAACATTACGACGACTCTACGCAACTGGGATGTTTCAAAACGGGGTGGCACATTTGATTGGAGTGAGCTGTCAGTAGAACTATCACCCGTGCCACCGAGGCCCTTCTTTCATTGAAAAACGACTATATACAAGTATGCCGACACAGCAGGAGGCGGATATGTCAAAAGTCAAGTTTTTCAATATGCACAGATTTCCGAAAGTATTCAGGTGTATTGACGGTACAAGAGTTCCAATCCAGGCACCCAGCGAGCAGGGAACATGAGTTTGTAAACAGGAAAAACTTCAATTCAATCAATGTGCAGGTAAGTTCTATCAATCCTCTCTTTCTCTGCCTCAGAAACCCATAGGCATTATAATACACTAACACGCACACACATTCATGTGTGAGACATGTAGTCTTTCGAGAATCGCTCGGCGCATAGTTAGGTCTTTGGAAAAGGCTCTCCTACTCACATTCTCTCACCGCACTCAAGTGTAAAATTTAAACAGTCTTACTTAGAGATATGTACTTAGAGATGATTTCCAGCACAGGTTCTCAATGATCCTCTTCGCTGGACTCAGGTGTCATCTTTGTTTCTTCCGGTTGCAGATTACCGTGAAGACATAATGTGATGTTAGCCTTGTAATCATAGAAGATTTCTTGGTTTTACAATAGCTATCCAATCTGTTCTTGAATGAGTTAAGTGAATTAGCACTGACAACTTTCTCTGGTAGACTGTTCCACACTTGAACTACTCTAACACCGAAACTATGCTTGCGCACATCTAGTCTGGCCCTTTGTGTGAAAAGTTTCTTAGAGTTGCCCCTTGTTCCTGTCCTCAGAGAGTGCTCGGGCCAGAGCTTAAGTATATTACCAGCTTTTTGGTCATATTTTCCATTTAACATTTTGTACACTTCAATTGGATTCAGTAGTCTGATGTCACGCCGCCCGGCAACGGTTCTAAGCAAAGAAAATCATTACTTTTTATTCTTCAAGCTGGCTAGAACTTTTCATATGTCTTGTGACCAGAATGTGTAAAAGTCAAAACATGACCAAATTTATGGGTTTTTTCCCTCTGGATACGCTTTTATGCTCGCAGGAGAAATATTTCATACGGGCGTCCGCCATTGTTCCGATAGTTTAGAGCCAGTGTTGCTAAGTTACCATGCGTCATTAGGAAGGAAGTGACGTTACGACTATTGAATCCCATTCATGTCACCTCTTATTCTTCTATAACTTAGTGTTGGTAGTTTCAGTTTTCTCAATCTCTCTTCGTATGTCACCCCTTTCATACTCGGGAGCTGCTTGGTAGCTCTTCTTTGGACGCCTTCTATGAGCTCGATGTGTTTACTTTTGAATGGTGCCTAGACTGAGCTGGCATATTCCAAGTGTGTTCGCACTAGGGTTTTGTACAGTGGAATGAAAGTATCTTCATTTAGGTATTGTAATATTCGGCGAAATGTTGCAAACATTACAGTTGCCTTTTTCATTTTCTCGTTGATGTGCTATTCAAAGCTTAGATCATTATCGATGATAACTCCAATATCTTTTTCTTCATCCACCAACTCAAGTTCATTTCCCATTAGATTATATTTGATGCTTTCATCTGGATTTAGGTTTCCAATGTGCATATGTTTGCACTTATCAGGGTGAAATCTTAGCAACCACCTATTACTCCATGATGCGAGTTTGCCTAGATCCTCTTGCAATGTGTGCATATGATCTGCTGTTTGTATGATATTGAATATTTTTGTATCATCTGAAAACATATATAAGAGTCTGCGGTATCTGGTAGATCATTGATGAATATTATGAAAAGCAGAGGACCCAAAAACTGATCCCTGCGGGATTCCAGAGGTCACCTCTTTCCACCCAGAGCATGCATCATTTATCGTTACATGCTGTTTCCTTCCCTTCAAATACTTCTCTATCCATTCTATCATTTCTGGTCCAACACCATATGTAATTAACTTGCTTATTAGCCTTTTGGTGCGGCACAGTGTCAAATGCCTTTTGATAATCCATATACAGTGGACTCCGGATAAGACGATGCCCACGAGAACTGAAAATAAAAATGACTTAACCGAAAATCAACTTAACAGGAGTGTAACCAAATGAGCAAATAATATGCGGTGTGTGAACAAAACAAGCCCATATAGAATAAGTATGACCCGCTGATGTTGCTTGTTCGCATCAAATTGACCAGAGAAGTAGAGGTCCCTTTTATGGTCAGCAGAGGCTCCTACCCGCAATAGCCCCAAAGAGAAATCAGAATACATAAAAAGCGGTATTTGAGATCAAAAAGCGGAATCAACTTACTGTTATTGACTATTTATTGACATGCTTTACAACAGAAAATGTAATAGATAATCCAAAACTGTTCAAATGATACAATATAAAATGTGTAAAAATGTGCAGATTGTTTAAAGACTAAAAGGGGGGGTCAAATAATAATAGAGGACACAGGCCTTGGCAGTCTCAGAGCAGAGCATTGAATGGATGGATTTAACCTTGTCAGGACCCCCCCCCCCCTCCAAACACACACATTAAACAAACGCAAGTGTCAGCACACACACACACACACACACACACACACGCGCGCGCGCGCGCGCGCGCACAAATGCACAGGGCTAAAATTAAAAAGGGAATTAAGCCGACTGTACTCAATAATACTACCGATTGGAGCCAACATATAATATTACCTAGGTTATTGACCTCACATATTGGAGTCAACATAATAATAATAATAATAATAATAATAATAATAATAATAATAATAATAATAATAATAATAATAATAATAATGATAATAATAATAATAATAATAATAATAATAATAATAATAATAATAATAATAATAATAATAATAATAATAATAATAATAATACTTCGGTCAACCCCCTCCCTAAAATATATTATTATTTGACATCAACTGCACACAATTTGAAGGGACTTATCAGACTCACACAATGTGTGTTGATTGACCATAGGAGATGCTGATACCATAGATCACTTATTATTTTTTTTTTTTACGAGAGATTAAAAATAATTTTTTTTCCTCGATTGGTCAGCTGAAAAGCGGAATGTTTGCCTTGAACGGGGAATGTAGACCAACTAAGTGGGATTATTACGCGAAAAGCATAGGAGCCTCTAGGTTAAGGTCATGCTTCTTGTAAATCGTCGAGACAGAAGTGGCTGGTATGCCAATTTCCTCAGACTTTTCAACCGCATCGATCAACTGGATCTTTCTTTTCAGCGATAGGTTTGTCATTATAGTTGTAGACTTGACTTGGAGTCTTGATAAAATTGCTACTAATTAAGAGGGCCATTACATAGGATAGCCTGGGATTGGAACAAAAGAAATATCTTGAACTTGAAGTTGCGACGATGTAAAATGTCAGAGTGAGATGGATAAATCAAAATATTGGATGTACTTGTGTACATTGAGTGGGCACGGACACCAGGCAAAGCACCTACATCACATCGGTGTACGCCAATCGTTCGCGGATATTCTTAACTAATGAAAATTCTTACTGGTAGCTTTTTTAACCGATGGAATACTTGTTTATTTGTGATTTTAGTGTGGTAATGAGAACATCGACTTAAGCGACATCGACTTATTTGGAGTTTTTTTTTTACTAATGTTATATAGGAAGAAGGGGGAGGGACCAAGAAAAAAAAATCGACTTAAGCAAGGTCGACGTATCCAGAGTGCACTGTAGATGCAGTCTATAGATGCTCCTTGGTCTAATGCATCAGTCCATTCATCCATGACTCGTAGTAGTTACAATGTTGTTGATCTTCCAGACATGAATACGTATTGTTTTGAAGTGAAGAGGTTGTTGTTATTTAGGTGAGTAATCATATGAAAGAGCCTTGTCTGTCGGAAAATTGTAATATGTATCGCCAAACAGGAATCATGTTAATATCTTGTTCTACATTTTACGCGTTGCAGTTGGTCAACGACCCTTTGTTAAACGCTTTGAACACGTTTATGGATATAACTTTAACACTATATAAATGCTCTAGTTAAAGGTGTGTAGGCATCGGTAGCCGGGTGATTTAGGCGCTGTCTGTACGAACCCATTTGAAATACCAGAAAATTTTATCCTATTGTTTCACTCCTCCCTTGTGAAAATTGGTATCTGATCATTTACATAGTAACAGAAAAAAATAAATGTAAATCGCCTGAGGTTGATGGTGTAAAAAATTACATGTGCTACTGGTTGGGGTACGTAATGGGAGCGATCTATATTCAGGGTTTCGTCCAACCAAGTCATCAATCACATAATTTGTTGCTTCCCAATGATAACGTTTTCGCAAATTGGCCGGGCTCTGTGCACGATACCCGAATGCTCAGACTGCCACTGTTCGGGGCATTTGAAGGAAACCAGAGGCCTCTTCAAGGGATCATACCAGGGGCCAGTGGGTATATGATCCGCCCATGGCTGATGACGCCTCTCAGAAATCCTCGTACTCGCAGTGAAAAGCAGTACAACCATGCACACAGCGCAACTCGAGCACTGATTGAGAGATGCATTGGCGTGGCAAAACAACGCTTCCATTGCTTGCGAGCAGGTCTACGACTGAAACCAACGAAAGCTTGCAAGGTCATTGTTGTCTGCCTAATGCTGCACAACAGAGCCAGGCGTTCTCGCCTCCTTCCACCACCTCCAGATTCTTCTGAGTCTGAATCAAGCTCGAACAGCTCTGACTCTGAAAATGACATGGCTGAAGACAATCCTGACGATACAAGGACAGCTGTTTTAGCGCAACTCGAGGTCGAATGGGAGGTAATCAATAAGTGCAAAGTATTGTCTGAATTTATTTTAGTGATTCCCCTTGTGACAAAACCCAAATAAAATGAAGCTGCCTATATTTTTCATGGGAAATAGGAGAGATACACATGGAATAAGATGGGAACTTATGCTAATCTTACCCCTGTGAAATTTGACGAAACTAGATACCAGACAAGTACGTAGTTAATTTCTCAAACAATGAGTTGTTTTTAAAAATTAGTAGACTTTGCAAGTGAATATGACAAGAAAAAATGTATTTCCCTTTCCATTTTCATGATTGATATATTGACATCAATTGAAAATAAACAAACAAAAATAAATATTAAGTTTAAGTTTAGTCATTTATGTAGTTCACATGCTCAATGTATTTCACAATTCTTATGTCTTGGCTGGTACCTTATATAATTACAATAACATTGTAGACGTACGCATACTATTTGACTTGCACCTATCATTGACAAGGTGTCGTGAATAGATTTTCACATCTCGTTATCAATAGAAAATAGTGGGTATCTAGTACAGTAATATGCCGTTATGGTATGGATCTCCATTGAAGTGGGTATCTAGTAGTAGACTAGTAGTAGTAGAAGTAGTAGTAGTAGTAGTAGTAGTAGTAGTAGTAGTATCTAGTAGTAGTAGTAGTAGTAGTAGTAGTAGTAGAGTAGTAGTAGTAGAAATAGTAGTAGTAGTAGTAGTAGTAGTAGTAGTAGTAGTAGTAGTAGTAGTAGTAGTAGTAGTATCTAGTAGTAGATCTAGTAGTAGTAGTAGTAGTAGTAGTAGTGCTATTAGTAGTAGTAATGATAATAATAATATAATATATGGTTTTTATATAGCGCCTTACCCCGTATATCAACTAGCTCAAAGCACTTATTAACATTAACAGTAAAGTGGCTACTTTCACTCAAACATGCAATATGAAACAAAGCAATATATAATTCTACAGTGTTACATATTAAAAAGAAAAGTTTTAAGATGTTTTTTAAATGATAATCTGCATGCTTACTGTCACTGAATATATCTTGGAAGGGAGTTCCAGATAAGGGGTGCCGAATATTCAAATGCATGCTCGCCAATTTCGCGAGTCATTTTTGGCTTCACAAGTATGTGATTATCAGACTTTGATCTCAGATTTCTGGATGGGGCGTAGAATTTAAGCATGTCATAAATGTACCCAGGACAATCAGAGTGTAGTGATTTGAAAACAATAGTACAGATCTTATATTCTATACATTTCTCAATAGGAAGCCAGTGGAGTTCTCTTAGCAAATGCATTGCAGATTGATTTCTCCTCTTTCTATAAATAAGCCTGGCAGCATCGTTCTGGGCTTTCTGAAGGGATTTTATTTTGTCTTTATTGCAATAATCTAGCTTTGACAATATTAGAGAATAACTAACAAGGCAAAGATGTCTCTACATGTTACGTGTTGCTGTTGGTCAGGGACCCTTTCTAAATCACTTTGAGCATTTTTAGTGGATATTGCGCTATATAAAAGCTCATGTTTTTGGGTTTTTTATTTTAAAAAATTCATTACTATAAAACCAAATCGACAACATAAATATTCGGTATGTCCTCTCTGTAGAAAAATCTTGGCATGTGATCATTGTCAATCTGTTTTTTAGTAAGTTATTTATGTTTTAATTGTTATTGTTGGCTGAAGAAGGGTTTTGAGCCTGAAATATTCAGTCTTGGTAGTTTTGTTATTTTTTAAAGCTGTTATATGTTAATTTTTAAAAATAACTTTTTACCATCCACATCTCTTTGATCAGCTTAGTATCACTTAGATTCAAAGTCACAAGCTTTTGTCCAATCACCCACACATGTTTGGACCGATATAGAACAATATAAATTGATTTGTAACACAATTTTTTTTCCCACTTTATTCACAGTTGGTCGAGGTCATGGATTTTCCGAGTTGGACGGTGTCCAGTTCAAGATATCTGACAAATATTCATTCCAGCCAGTCGTTACTGACATTTTAACCAACAAGGTTAGATTCCAATTTATGACAATGAATGAACAGAAGGTCTATTTTATTTTAGAAAATGTTGAGTTTTTTTGTCCAACAATAAATCAATTTCAGTACTCGTTGAATCCTCAGATATAAACCGTCTAATGGAAGCAATCTTTTTTAGTTGGAAAAAGAGAGATCTAACCAAATTATTAACCTGAAGCTCCATCGACAGTCCAGAGTCTAAGAATGTGCCAAGGTTTTTCACTTTGTCAACAATTTGAATGGAAGCGTACCCCAGCTTCAAATCTGTTTCACTTTTCCACTTCCTGTTTCCCACTTACAGCACCTCCACTTATCATCATTCAGTTTCAGTTCTGTTCTCATTCATCCATTTCTTAACACTTTTTAGTGTATAAAAATGTTAAGTTACTTTTGCATATGTGTATATAATTATCCAGATAAATATATTTTTTGCTATTTCTGTTTTTTTGTTTTGTTTTAAAGAATGTCAAAAAAACTGACATATGGAAGTTTTTATGAAATTAGATATGGAAGTTGTTATGAAGTTTGATGGAAGTTGTTATGAAGTTTGATGGAAGTTGTTATGAAATTAGATATATATTGGAAGTTGTTATGACATTAGATATGGAAATTGTTATGAAATTAGATATGGAAGTTGCTATGAAGTTAGATATAGAAGTTTTTATTTTCAATAATTTTGGATCTTTGCATATATTCCGTCCCCACCACTATAAATGTTTTTGGAAAAAGAAAATAAATCATAATTTATTTTGCTCTATTTTTTCATTTCAGCTGAAGCCCCTTCAATTGAATGACCAGACTTGGAGTTCTATCTACAATGTAAGCTTTTCACTTGAAATAAAATTTGAGCTTTTCATATAGCGCAATATCCACTAAACGTGCTAAAAGCGCTTTACAAGGGGTCCCTGGCCAACAGCAACATTTAAAATGTAGGACGGCACATGATGCCTTTTAGGTGATATTACAAATTTTTTTTCAGACAGAGACAATGCTGTTTACGCCCAGGTACTCATTTTACACCTAAGTAATGCGAGAGATGTGAGTAAACAGCCTTCTCCTAGGACTCAACTATGCGCTGAGCGAGGCTCGAACCCAGGACATTCTGATCCGAAAGCGAGTGTCATACCACTAGACCACATAGCTGCACATCTTGAAGAATTCTTGAAATGGAATATCTAATTGGAGATGGCATCCAACTACCTGTACAGTAGAAACTGATATTTATATTATTAAAAGGCAGTTAAATAAAAAGTATTGGGAGCCTCTGTCATAATAGTTGTATAAAAGTTGTGAAACCCAAAGTCAATCAATGCTTGGACTGTCATATGTGGTTCTCTATTTTACATGATTAGCATTTGAAACTTTCAATGAAAGGGTTTTTAGTTTCAAATGTTGTTGTTATGCAATTTGTTCTTTGAAAAATTTGTTGTGAAGGCTAAGGTTGTGAAGACAAGTGCCTTCTCACTCCCCCTCATACCCACACTCCTCCTCATGCCATTCTGTGTGGCATAGGGGGTGTGGGTGTGTGTTTCAGCAGTGAATAATGTTCCCTTTTTTTTTTTCCATCAAAAATTCATGCATAACTTCATCAATCTACCAAACCTGGATGTGCAAATAATGAGATCAGTTTAGGCTTCATCACAGTTTGTGTCTCTTGTCATGGATGTGCAATGAGATCAGTTGGCTTCATCACAGTTTGTGTCTCTTGTCATGGATGTGCAATGAGATCAGTTTAGGCTTCATCACAGTTTGTGTCTCTTGTCATGGATGTGCAATGAGATCAGTTGGCTTCATCACAGTTTGTGTCTCTTGTCATGGGTTCGACGAACTTTTACGGCTGTCCCGTGTAGTTTGACGAACACATAGTGCACTGTACTTATATTTTATAAAGTGCAAACCCTGGGTCACGACATTGCCTGGGACCTGAAAAATATGCCGTTATTTGTGGGTGTCGTTATTCTGGGGTTTTCAAGATAGTGGATATATGGGGATGTGGTGAGACCCGTGAGTTTAACAATGGGCTAGGCAGAATAATGCCTGTCATAAGACATCCAACCACGTTAGAATGTGTATTTTTCCTTTTGACAAAGGGTTTGCAGTTACACTTTCACCATCCAATGTGTATTGTCATTGTTTTGATCGTAAATAGTGCTCAGTATACTCGTCACAGACTACTTAAAAGACAATAGGAAAGTGATAAATTAAGGAACTGGCACTGGTATAAGATAAAGATCTGAATCTGAATATTGAATGTTTCTGGCAGTTAAAAATTGAGCTTTTAAATAGCGAAATATCCACTAAATGTGCTCAAAGCACTTTACAAGGGGTCCCTGGTCAACAGCAATATTTAACATGGAGGACGGGACATGACGCCTGTTAGGTGATATTACAATTTTTGGACAGAGATAACACAGTTAACGGCCAGGTACTCTTGTCCATTCAGAAAAGTGAGTGGAGCAGGTACTTATGTTGATAATAACAAGAAATTTAGAAAAATACCAGAAGACAATAGAGAATAAAAACTTTATGGCAATGGGGGTTTGAACCCACAACTCTACTGTGATGACAACTCTGCCTGAGACGTTTGCTATTGACGCCATTTTCCACGGGTGGATTGTCATTAACTTCTGAATGTGTAACATGAATAATTCTCCTCTTATTTTCAGTCTCCGTACTGAAAAGTAAACGTCAAAAACAATTTAGAGGCCCTGTGAATTATTTTGGTTTAGACCAGTTTTTATTGTTCCTTTATTCTTGTATAGATTCAGTTTGTTATTGACTTCAGCCAGGAGAAGGTGATTTTGGAGGATACCAAACGGAAGTGCTTTTATCAAATTCGATTGACAAGGGCATAAAATATAATTTACAAGGGGTATAACTCATTATAACTTCCAACAAGATAACACATTATGAATTATCTTTCCCAATACTAATAATATTAAAATTCTCTATTTCAATTTCAGTACTCTTTTGAATTGGAGAACAAGGTTTTGAAGAATATGGAGTCCAAGATAAACAGTTGATATGTCTGACAACAGCCAACAACCCTCTCTACAACTATTGCCATCATTTTTATTTTCATCTCAAATGTTTTGTGCATGTTCAAAATTTTAATCTTCTTCTTTCAGCTTGTCCCGCATTTTGCAAGGTTGCCATAATTCTTACTTATTTCAACTTTTCCTCTTCCTGAGCTGACCCTTAGCACTTCCTTGGCCACTTCACGGATTGTATCAGCAGTTCTTTTCCATTCCTTTGGGAAATCAATTCCTAGTCTTCCTTTCACCGTTGTAGCAAATATTTCTCTTTGCTCTTCCTATTTTAGTTTCCATCATCATGTTTTTCCCTCACTTTGTTTCTCTTTCCAAATGCCACTTTCGCAATAACAATCTTATGTTACGGTGCCACTCTCTCTCCCGGCAAACTGCCACAATCTGATTACTTCCTTCAAATTTCTCCTCCAGTACAACAGGTAATCCACTTGTGTCTTTCTCACACCACTTGAATACGTCACTTTGCTCAAAATTTTAATATTTTATTAAAAGAAATTTTATTTACATTGAGTTTTTAAAATGTTTATATCATTGCTTCCTTGACTCACTGTAAGCCAAAGCTATTCTTTGTCTAGTAAATCATCTGTTATGCCTTGTATTATTTTTCTTTTACTGTATAATATATGATTTGTAAACATTTGAGTGTGTTCCTCTTAGTGGAGACCTGTGTTTATGTCAGGATGAGACATTTAGGTGACCTCAAACTGAGTACACTGATAGTGTGCTCTTGGAATCTACATCTGTGTCCTATTTGAAACAATTCCCCTTTGTCTTCCTTTTTCTTGGGTACTTTAATTGTCTTCCTTTTTACTGACGCTGATATGACCTAAATGTGTTGCAAGCGCTGTAAAACCATTAAAAACAAACAGAATCCCTAATGACTTAGTGTAACTTGTTTTTGTCCTATAGTATAGAGCAAAGAAAAAATTATCCCATACATTTGGCACGTGTTCTTATTTGCAGGTCTGATAACCAAAATTGATATGGTCTCAATGTTACAATGGAAAAGATACTCTCAAACCATCACCAAAATATCCTCATTACAACAATGTTAAATCAAGCCCATATTGTGTTGGGTTATTAGACCTGCAAATATGTTTTTGTTTTTAAGGGTTTTACGGCACTTGCAACACATTTAGGTCATATCTGCGCCAGTAAAAAGGAAGAAAATGGGATAGTAAAAAGTTCTAGAATTACAATTAAAGCAGCCAAGAACAAGCAAGACAAAGGGGAATTGGTTCAAATAGGGAACAGATGTAGATTCTAATAGCACACTATCAGTGTACTTAGTTTGAGATCACTAAATGTCTCATCCAGACACCAGCACATGTCCCCGCCAAGAGGAACACACTCAATTGTTTACGAATCATACATATTAAAAGGAAAAATAATACAGTGCATAACAGAGAGATGATTTACAGCAGTTTTTAAGTCATTTAGTGTGGCTATGTGGTCTTGTCCTCTATGACACTCGCTTTCGAATTGGAAGGTCCTGAGTCGAGCTTTGCTCAGCGCATAGTTGAGTCCTTGGAAAAGGCTCTTTACTCACATTCGCTCACCATACTCAGATGTAAAATGAGTACCTGGTCGTTAACAGAGTTGTCTCTGAAAAAAATTGTAATATTGCCTAACAGGTGGCATGTCTAGTTCTGCATGTTATGTGTTGCTGTTGGTCAATGACCCATTGTAAAGCGCTTTGAGCATGTTTAATGAAAATTGCGCTATATAAAAGCTCAAGTTTTATTTTTTCTTATTTTAGCATTAGTAAAATGGAAGATGTTAGAATAATGAAAAGATTTAGTGACAGACATTAGATATCAAAGAATGTTAGACGAAGGGGACACCAGATTAACAACATCAAAGATATGAATTGATTCAGAATTCCATAGCCCACTTAGATGTGTAACCACCCCAAACACTATGTACGAAAATCAACTCAGAATTCCATAGCCCAATTGGATGTGTTAACACAGAAAGAGATATAAATTTTTTTGTTTTTAAGGGTTTTACGGCGCTTGCAACACATTTAGGTCATATCAGCGCCAGTAAAAAGGGAGAATATGGGATAGTAAAAAGTTTTAGAATTACAATTAAAGCACCCAAGAAAAGGTCAAGACAAAGGGGAATGGTTACAAATTGGGAATTGGTGTAGATTTCAAGAGTATACCATCAATGTAATTAGCTTGAGATCACCTAAAAGTCAATGTACTTAGCTTGAGATCACCTAAAAGTCTCATCCAGACGTGAGCACAGGTCCCTATTAAGAGGAATACACTCAAATGCTTACATTATAAATTCAAAACAACAAATATAATAATACATAACAGAGAGATGATTTACAAGGAAAAAAAATATCATCTCCCAAAACAATAACTATGCATTTGACTGTTTCCCTCCCAGCCAGGACTCCGGCTTGGGCCAAGACAAAACCAAGTAATCTCATTTTTGACAAAGACAGAAAACATGTTGGAAAACAGATATAAAGGGATAGAAGACAGTATGTACCTCCTTGTCCACTATGGGAGGTCAGGAACCCCACCCAGAAATAAATAAATAAATCTGTGACTTAACAGAAACAAACTCGAGTAATGAAAGGTTAAAAAACTGTAAATGACAATTGTCTTTAATAAGTAAACATTTATGGAATTAAAACAGTCGAGAAATAAACTAAAAATGATAGAAATTAAACACAACACATTCGTTTTAATTCTATCAAAATAAACTAACTCCATGCAATAGCATTAGAAGTTGAAAAGGTACACATCATCAAAGACGCTAAATCACAGTGTGGGACATTATTTGATATTTTGACATCACTGGAGCAAGAGTAAAATGTCAATACTGTATGTTTGCTTTGCGGCGCTTGTGACACATTTAGGTCATATCAGCACCAGTAAAAAGGAAGAAAATGGGATAGTAAAAAGTTCTATAATTACAATGAAAGCACCCAAGAAAAAGTAAGAAATTGGTTCAAATAGGAAACATGTGTAGATTCAAGGACTTGAGATCACCGAATTGTCTCATCCAGACACAAGCAAGGTCCCCACTAAGAGGAACACTCTCAAATGTTTACAAATCATTTATATATATAACAAAAATAACACAGTGCATATCAGAGATTACCCTGTGTTGTGTCCAGGGTCCCTCAACAGAGAAGATGCAAGAATAGCCCTACGCCAAGCCAGCGTGTCGCCCTACGCCAAGCCAGCGTGTCGTAATAATAATACAATATTTTATTCATCTAAAAACTGGAAATTCGTTTACAGACATGGCATGCATAAAAATGTGTAAATATAAAGTTAAGAATTTATGGTGACATATATATATATATATATATATATATATATATATATATATATATATATATATATATATATATATATATATATATATATTTTATATATATATATATATATATATATATTTATTATATATATATATATATATATATATATATATATATATATGTAAAAGGCGACTAATGGTGTGTGCTCCCCCTTTTTGAGTCACCTGGTCCTCCAGTTTGGGGGTTGTCAAAGGGTTAACACCCCTTCCGTAAAACTCAAATTATTAGTTACAGAAACACAGACGGACAAATAATAATAATAATAATAATAATCTTTATTGTCCAAATTAAAGGCAATTCATGTGAGGTAAACAATGCTCAGTTTGGTTCATGGTATGAACATCAACACATTTACAAATACAGACGCAGCCATACACGAACATACACGCTTCCACATTGTTTCTACACATGTATACAAAAGAAATGAGCGTACATACAAACACTTATACATACATACATACATACATGCAGACATACATACAAACCAGCATATCATCGTATATGCATGCCTACATTCATACATACATACATACATACATACATACATACATACATACATACATACATACATACATATATACATACACACAGACACACACACAGACAGATAGAACGATACGATATATTTGCTGGGACAGCAGATAACCATATTATAAATATAGTGTCTTATATTAAGAAGAAGATGGCAATGATTGTGATGATGATGATGATGATGATGACTACGATAATGATGATGATGATGATGATGATGATGATGATGATGATGATGATGATAACGACGGCGGCAATGTCGATGATGATGATTCACGACACTGCATCTCGTTATTTTCATTGGTTGTCTCATTTTTCCACAGAAGATTTGTTAATTAATTTTATGGCGGTTGGAATGAAGGTTGTCTTATGTCGATTTGTCCGACATTTTGCTTCTAGATACCGTCTTCCGGAGCGCAGAAGTTGGAATTTTTCGTTCAGCGGATGCCTCTTTTCGTTGATAATGTTAAAAGATTTCTTCTCAACTGCATTAATATAAGTTGTGTCAAGGCTTCTAAGGTCTGTGTTAATTATTTTTGAAGCCTCTCTGAGGGTTCTATGTAGTTTGGATTTTTCTTTTGTTCCACAGCTTCCATACCACGTTGTGATGCCAAACGAAACGATACTCAATATTAATGACTTGTAGATTTGTATCATGGTCTTTCTGTTCACATTGAAAGACCTTAATTTTCTGAGTATATACAAGCGCTGGTTACATTTTTTGATGACATTGTAGGTGTGCGATTCAAATCTTAGACTGTTATCTATAATTACACCAAGGTATTTAAACGTTTCAACAGTTTCAACCGCCTGATTGTTAATTTTTGTTATTTGTCTTGCTCTTTTTCCTATTTTTCTGTGATCAAACAGTTGTTCCTTTGTTTTTGTTACATTGAGCTCTAGACAGTTATCGGCACACCATTTGCTGAATTTACTAACTTGCTCAGTGTATTTAAATTCGGAGACGGAATCATTGAGCAGGCCGAGTATTGCGGTGTCATCAGTATACTTGATGAGTTGGCAGTTATCAAAGCTAGCCACACAATCGTTTGTATAGAGGATGTAAAGTAGAGGTGAGCTTACACACCCTTGTGGGCATCCGTTTGAAAGAGTTTTTACTGATGATATATTTGAGCCTACTCTGACATGTTGGGGGCGATCGATGAGAAAGTTGTTATACCAGTTGATGAGGTAATGGGGAAGGTTTAGAGCATGCAGCTTACTGATTAATATGTTGGTTTTCATGGCATTAAAGGCAGACGAAAAATCGACGTATAGGATTCGGCAGTAGTTGGCGGGTGAAACATCCAAGTGATTTGATATTGAATGCATCACTGTGAGGAGTGCGTCTTCCACACTAAGATTTTGTTGGTAGGCAAACTGATATGGATCAAGTATGTGTTGGTCATATATAAATTGCAAATCAAATCCTTTTTTTTTTTAGCTTGGGCGACCGAAGAGTTCCTGCAATGACAGAATTTATGAAGGACAACGAACAAAGCCAAAAGGACTCTGCTGACCCGATGGCGTCTTCGCCAAACAAACAGCTGCGAATTGCGTCGTGGAACGTTCACACCAAGAAAAAGCTCTCAAGTTGTGATGGAGATGAGAAGGTACAGCTGCATATATTAGGAGTAAGCTAACCCACTGGATATGATCTGGACAGAAAACCCTCAAGACTGGGGAGATTTTATTTGCAGGGAGAGGTCGGCATTCATACACAGGGGGTTGTTTGTTTTCAAGAGTTTTACAGTGCTTGCAACACTTTTAGGTCATATAAGTACCAGTAAAAAGGAAGAAAATGAGATATTAAACATCTTTTAGAATTACAATCAAAATACCCACGAAAAAGTAAGACAAAGGGGAATGGTTCAAATAGGGAATAGATGAAAATCCTAAGAACATACTATCAGTGTTCTTAGTTTGAGATCACCTAAAAGTCTCATCTAGACACAAGCACAGGTCCCCACTAAGAGGGGCACACTCAAATGTTTACAAATCATATATGAAAAAGAAAAAAAAAATACAGTGCATAACAGAGAGATGATTTGCAAGGAAAAAAATATAATCTCCCAAAACTAGCTACCCATAATTTGACTGTTTCCCTCCCAATAGGGTATCCGGTCAGGGCCAGGACAAAACCAAGTAATCTCATTACAAGACAAAGACAGAAAGCAAGTTTGAAAACAGATATCGGGGGATAGAAGACACAGTAAGTACCTCCCATTATGGGAGGTCAGGAACCCCACCCAAATACACAGGGAGTAGGAATAATTCTAAGCAAGTTTGCCCAGAAGTCGCTGAGAGGATGGGAACAATACAGAGAAAGGACCATCATTTTACACGGAGTAAGAATATCAACTTGAACATTGTACACATCTATGCCCCAACAAATGACGCAACAGATGAGGACAAAGATACATTTTATAGTCTGCTACAAGTAATTGATAAGTTACCAAGGAAGGACATCGACATATTGATGGGAGATGCTAATGCTATAGTGGGACATGACAACATAGGTTATGAAGGTATCATGGGTCGTCATTGCATGGGAGAGATGAATGACAATGGTGCGAGATTTGCAAATTGTTGCGCATTCAACAGTTTGGTGATTGGAGGATCAGTGTTTCCCCATAAAAGGATACACAAGGCAACTTGGGTCTCATCAGCATTCATCAACAGACTTGCAGAGAAAGCAGAAGCAGCAACGACAGGAGGACACATGAGGATTCTTTATCAAACTACCAAGACACTTGCTGGAAAATATGGGAAACCAATCCACCCACACTCTCTGACTCCCAGAATGTCAAGGTCATATTCATCCATTTCCCTTGTTACTGCTGATTGGTGTTCTCTGTCCAATCCACCCATACTCCCTGACTCCTAGAATGTCAAGGTCATATTCATCCATTCCCCTTGTTACTGCTGATTGGTGTTCTGTGTCCAATCCACCCACACTCTCTGACTCCCAGAATGTCAAGGTCATATTCATCCATTTCCCTTGTTACTGCTGATTGGTGTTCTGTGTCCAATCCACCCACACTCTCTGACTCCCAGAATGTCAAGGTCATATTCATCCATTTTCCTTGTTACTTCTGCTGCGGTCTTCCCTTTTCCACGTGTTTCTCATGATTCTTGTTTAACTTTTTCCTTGACTGCTTTTTCAATAATAATTCGCCTGTATTGATGAAAATCACTCATATTTTAGTTTTAGAAATCTTAATAAAATTGATGCAATATCGTTGATCTTATTTACAAAACTGATGGGTTCGATCTTCTTTGTGCCATACGGTAAAATAAGCTGCAAATAAATGATTGTCATGTGATTATTAACCAGTTTTTATAATATCAATGATGTTTAAATTTAGACAGACTGTTCTACAAACAATGTTTATAGTAAAAGGATTTTGATGCAAAGGCAAAACACAACACAATTTTGTTTTCTACTTTGAAAACAACAAATAAAAAGTAAAAAAATCTTGCTCTGATTAATTGTATAAACATATAATATAACACATGTATCATTAGATGTTTGTTTGTTTGTTTGTTGCTTTAGGTCTCTTCCAACACAATTGAGGTTATATGAGAGACCGCTGAAACAAAAAAACAAGCAATCTAACAAAAAATAGTACAAATGTAAATCAAAATCATAACCTAAAGATATCATAAGCTAAATTATAAATAACCAAGAACAAACAGGCAGAAGATTTACAGAAAAAAAAATATCCCCTGTCAAAAATACAATCAGATGAATGCAACGTGTATCATTAGATGAATATAACACATGTATTATTAGATGAATATAACATGTATCATTAGATGAATATAACGTGTATTATTAGATGAATAGAACACACGTATTATTAGATGAATATTATAACACATGTATCATTAGATGAATATAACACGTGTATCATATGATTCATCATATAATTCATATAATACATGTATCTTTAGGTGAATATAACACATGTATCATAAGATGAATATAAAACATGTATTATAGGATGAATATAACACATGTATCATTAGATGAATATAATACATGTATCATTAGATGAATATAACACATGGATCATAAGAGGAATATAACACGTGTATTAGTAGATGAATATAACACATGTATTATAGGATGAATATAACACAGATATCATAAGATGAATATAACACTGTATCATTAGATGAATATAACACTGTATCATTAGATGAATATAATACATGTATCATGAGATGAATATAATACATGTATCATTAGATGAATATAACACAAGTATCATGAGATGAATATAATACATGTATCATTAGACGAATATAACACAAGTATCATTAGATGAATATAACACGTGTATCATTAGATGAATATAACACATGTATCATTAGATGAATATAATACATGTATCATTAGGTGAATGTAATACAATTATTATTAGATGAATATAACACGTTTATAATTAGATGAATATAACAAATGTATCATTAGATGAATATAACAAATGTATCATTAGATGAATATAACAAATGTATCATTTACACAAACATAATTATATCCGTGTCATAATCCAAGAATCATCATAGTGTGACCAGCAATAAAATGGAGAAAACACCAAGAAATATTTTTCAGTTTTGTACTACACAACCATTCACTAATTTAGAGTTCAAAATTAAAAAGCCATTTAAAAAAAGCTGTTTCAAGCATTGAACGATATCACACTTTCTACTCTCATGCAAAAATTTAAGTAGATAGAAGTTTAAAATATCAAGTCATGAAAACCACCCCTGTCTCTTCATCCACCAATAAAATCTTAATTAAAAATAAGTAATACAGACACGAGGCAACGGTAAGCTGTTATTTATCCATACTTCCCTTTTTGGATATCAAGGCAACTTGCCTTTTCTGAGGTGGACAAAAGGCATGTTTGAAAGATGAATTTGATCAACGCCTTTTGTTTAATCTGAAATGGAACATTTTATGTTTCAGAATTACATAATAAAAATAAAATACTGTGTTACAAAAGGTCTGTCCAACATTGATGTGTTGTAATTTGTCAATAACGCTTATTTACATGTTTTCTATAGTTCCCATGAGTTTCTCACGCAATTATTCAGCCACTCTGTTATCTTGAAAAATGAAAACACTTCACCTAGTTATGCCACATGGCAAAGTCGATAAAATCATATTTTGACAGTGTGTTGTGTTAACACAAAACACACTTAGCGACTACACAATCCAAATACAGCATAACTTTTGAAATTTTAACCAAAACTTTTATTGTGGCTTTAACATGGTAAAGTTGGAAAAATTCTGGTGGTGATCGCACAATTGGTATGGTCAACTCTGGGATTGAAGTTTCTGTTGTTTCCAGGCACTTTGGTGGCAAAAAGACTATTCAACATTAAGTTCATCATTTTAATGACACTGGTTCAGTAAAAGACCCTCCATGAAGTGGCAGGCCAATGGCGACAAACGAGAGAATGGACAGGTGGATTATACACCAACATAGACAATACCCGTTTTTGACAGGTGCAGACACTGCTGGGAATGTCGGTGTGTCTAAGAACACGGTTTTAAGACGTTTGGGAGCTCACGGTGTTCATGCCTATTATCCATTAGGGGGCTCACAAACATAATCATCTTCAATGGGCTCGTGAACACACTGGATGGACACAGAGATACTGGAAGAACATACCCTTTACACATGGGTCACAGCATTTAATCAATCACATTGACAGAAGAGATCATGCCTTTCACTGAAGAGGCCAACATAATGCTCAACAGTACATCCGATCAGCTGATTGTTTTGGCGGCAGAAGTGTAATGGTTTGGGGAGGAATTTCTGCTCACCATCGAATGGCTATACTTCCAATTAAGGCAACCTGACTGCAAAGTCATATTGTGATGAAATTCTTGTTCCCCAGGTTTTGTCAGACATTGCTGAGCATGAGGCAACATTTCAGCATAACAATGCTAGGCCTCACATTGTGTGAGAATTTCACAGGAGCTTCTTTAAAATCACAATATTGAAGTTTTGAACTGACCATATCCTTAGACGTCATCCCAAAGATATTAGGTTGGATTAAGGTCAGAGGATCTTGATAGATCCTCTGACCTTAATCCAATCTAATATCTTTGGGATGACCTGGATAGAAATACAAAGAAGGAGGAGACAACCACCACAAAATAGAGGGCAGCTCATAGCAGCAATGCAAGAGGAAATGGCATGGAACAACACGAAAGAACATTGAGAAAGCTCATTCAGTCCATGAATTGTCAGTGCTGTGCTGTATTGGAAGCTAGAGGAGGACACGAGGTAGTAGGCAAACTTGAACGCTGAATTCTTCCAAGTGAGTGCATTAAAAATTATCTCCCTTAGAAAGTTTTCATGTATTTGCAGCTGATTTCGTCATGTCACGTCCAACATGTTAAATAATAAGTGTGGAAAGTTTCAATTTGTTAAAAGATTTTAAAAGTTATACAGCATCAAAGTTGAAGTGGACAGAACTTTTGAAACTCATAATGATGATGATAATAATAATAATAATAATAATAATAATAATAATAATAATAATAATAATAATAATAATAATAATAATAATAATATATTCTTTAACAAAAAATAGGGTTAGGGGTTAACATTGTCCGTACAGCCCATGTTAACAATTTTGCCAATGAGCACAGAATTACAGGCAAACCTAAAATAATTAAACTGATATGAGAGTAACTTGCAAACCTATCTTAAATTAAGGGCAATTATATTCCCTGTTGACTTAAATGGTTATTTAGAATATCTGTGTACTCTCATTATCATCGGTCATGTGACATTGGGAATGGCTATCTGGCCACACCTCCAGGCTTTAATACCGGACCACTTTTGAACACTGATGGTTAAAAGATTTGTCTCATTCTATGTTTTTTATGTATATAATGTAATAGCGTTTATTTATCCGCAAATATAATAAGAATAATAACAAAAATAATAATTATTATTGCTATTATTATTATTGTTATTATTACTATTATTATTATTATGATTATTATTATAATAATATCAAATCATCATCATCATCATCATCATCATC
>NC_088361.1:44751095-44923595 GCF_034508935.2 Berghia stephanieae
GGTGAACAGAATGTTGGCCAACTTGCTGTCACAATAACGACTATGATATCTGAATGACTTCTCAGCTTGAAGATTGTCAAAATCAATGCTCCCAAACTTGTGGATCACGGATGAGAGGTTGACAATTCGACCAGGAGCTGAAGATTTCATCAAATCTGAAGGCAGTGTCGAAAGTGACAATTTAAGGTTTAAGAGGAAAACAGCTTCAATGATCTATATATAGATTATTACTATTCTTCAAAGACCCACAGGCTGATAAAGGACAATTTGATGTTAAAATGGAAACAACCAAAATATGGTGATAACAAATTAATAAACAAGCATTGCAAAACAAGAAAGAAGAAACAAATAGCCAATCTGTTGCTGGCCTTTTTTTTTGGTTACAATTAAACTGAGTGAGAGAAGATAACACGAAATTCTACAAAATGACATGCTGAATCTTTTTCCTTTATTCCACTGAAGACTTTCTGAGCATTGCATCACATTTAGTCAATAATAATCTTTTCAAGACCCACCAGTCTGAGTATAAGCAACACCTTAACACAGTGACAGCATTAACAAACATTCAAAATGATCTCTGTGCTGTTAATAAAGGCAAAGCTTCTCTTCTGGATCTGAGTGCAAATTTGACACGACCGACCACTCGACACTTGTCAAATGCCTCTCTGAATCATTTGGACTGTCTGGAAATGAGCTTAAAGGAGTTTGAGTCGTATTTAAATGATCTTTCACCATCAATAATTGTAAATGAGAATCGCTCCTCTTCTTTTACATTACTGTATGGAGTACCTCAGGGATCTCTGTTGGGACCTTTACTATACACATTTTACACTCAACCATTAGGCCTTATTATTAGAAAGTATGACACTAATTTCCATATGTACGCTGATGATGCTCAGCTTTATAACTCATGTAAGCCGTCAGATGTGAGCCTATTGGTTCAAGCAATAAAGAACTCTGTGGATAATATTAAGAACTGGATGGTCATAAATAAAATTAAAATGAATGAAGAGGGGCAGGAATTCTATATTACGACCTGAAAAATATTTTAAACAACATGAATCATTATTTTTTGGTAATTGAAAACAAAAAATCCAACAAAGATAAGAATTAAGGTGTATTTTTTTATCCCAAGCTCACCATGAGGTATCACAATGACAGCTTATGTAAAACTTTGTACTTTGAAATTAGAAGAATTGGACTAGTTGTTAGATTTTTAGATCAAAACCCTATTCAACGCTTGTTTCATGTTTTATATTTTCTAGGATGGATTATTGCAATGCTATAATGTATAAAATTCCAAACTATCTGCTAAACAGGCTATAGTGCATGCAAAATCATGCTGTCAAAATAATTTTGAAAAAGAAGAAGAACAATTACATTACACTGCTGTTTTGGACATTACATTGGTTGCCTTTAATTATTATTATTATTATTATTATTATTATGGAACTGTGTTTCCTGTCCACCAATGGACAGGTGTGCTCCAGGCCAGTGATCGAAGTGAAAAGTGACCAAATAGAAACTTATTGGGCAAACAATACTAAAACTCTGATCTCTTTGGAAAATTATCGGTTTTGATAATCACAAAAATTCTAACGGACTAGGAAAAATTAAAAATAGATATAAATATTAATTTTGATTCACTTATAGAAACATTATTCTCTGTATGGCCAATTTTGGCCAAATTGGTCAGGCCAATGACTATCCGGCAGCCACGGTAAGACTCTCGGGCATCCGATTTCGAACAACTCTCAATCAAGACTTTCTGAGAGTAAATAAAACGCTGTAAATGATATTATTAAGCCAACAAATTGCCATAAATTTTATGCCTGTCCATTTCTGATGATGCCTAACCTACAATAGGCTCAGTATCAATGCCGTCAGTATCGATTAAGGGAAGTATCGACGATATTTGGTCCTTTTTAAATGTTTTTATTTCGGGTGGACTGAATACACAGTTCCTATTATTATTACATAGTTATATATAACATTGCAATTCTGTGTTTTAAATATTTTAACCAAACAACACCCTCCTATATATCAGATCTTTTGTGCCATTATGATCCTCCTCAATCCCTAAGATCCAAAAATCAACTCCTTCTTCATGCACCTAATAAAAGGCTCAAAAATTTTTCAGATAGGGCATGTTGTAATGCCACCCCAAATGTTCAGAATTCATTGCCATTAGATATAAGAAGTAAGGTATTTTCATTGGAGATGACAATCAAAAAGGACATTAAAACAAACCTGATGAATTTTTCTTTGTCCTAATAATGTTATGAATAGAACTGTCTATATAAATAATCCATAAAATCTGATTTGTATTGTGTAGTGTTAAGTGTAGCATGTATGATTTCCGCTCTTGTCAATGTGTATCTAGAGCTGCGGCAATGCAGGATTGGTGCTATTTAAATATATAATAATAATAATAATAATAATAATAATAATAATAATAATAATAATAATAATAATAATAATAATAATAATAATAATAATAATAATAATAATAATTAATAATAATAATAATAATAATACAAAATTGTTAAGAGGTACAACAATTATGAAAATGAGCCTCACCTAGAAGCAGGTTGGTCAGCAAGAATGGTCCAAAATGGTTGGCAGCAAATATGGTCTCCAACCCTTCATCCGATATTTCTTTTCCTTTACCATGAGCTGCAACAAATTCATTGTCAAATGGGTTTCAGATTTTCTCTCTTTATGCCCTTTATTGTCACATATTATCATCCTCTTCTTGGACAAAAAACGCAGAAAATTGACAAATTCTTTCATTTGTTTGGCATTATGTAATAGACGTCTATAAGTGCTATTCCATATTTTTACTTTTATTATTTAAAATAGTAATTATTATAAAGTAAGGAAGCCTTTAAATTTCGTGCTGTTAATGTGACAAAGTTTTTAAGAGATAAAAAAATGATGATAGATGGAATGAAACTAAAAGACTTCAGCTTCTGTTAGATTATTCCAGCTTGCATTAGGGACAGTATTGCTGAATAGAGTGCAACTAAACATAAACCAATCAGAATATTCCCTGCCATTTAGACCGTTCCATCCCCTTGACTAATTTTTCAAGGTCAACAAAAAACAGTCCTTATTTCTCACGAGGCTACTGAAAGGAAACAATGATTCAAAGAATTTTCCAAAATGCCGAAATGATGCATACATGGTACTTATATCAGCAATGATTCCTTAACGTTTGGTTAGGGGAATATTTTTTATTCATTCTCGAAAGCCAATAAAGCCATTGAAAGTGGAGATGGATATCTTTATGTGCCGACCCAAATCTACCTTAGTACATGCCAAGCAGTCAAATCAGTCAGCCCCACAATTTGTCAGTATTTATCACAATATTTTGAAACACTGAGGAAGGAATTGTAACACAACACCTGATGACAGCTAGCTTGTATTAAAATTGTGAGTGATGCTCGGAATTGGTGGAGCCGATTACTTTGAGTGATAGGCTAATGGTTGATAAATTTCTTTCAAACGAGATATATATATCAAAATATTAAAATATATCAAAATATCAGTATCGCTGCTAAATCGTATCTTATTGATATAGAAAATATAGAAAATTTCTGATATCACCCAACACTAATGTACAAACAAGGCAGTAATAACTTCGGAACTGTTGACTGTAAACAGCTTGTTTTTATTAGTCATAAAATAAATACTTTGTTATTTTGAAACAAAAATTATTTTTTTTTGTGGCAATTACTATTTGGAAAAATCATACATATCATACATATAAGTTTGAAATTAAACTTTTAAAATTTACTTGCTTAAAAGTCTACAGGAATTTCTGAATCTAGTTTTAAACTAATTTAGCATTTATAAGGGAAAAGTAGTGTGAACTTTATAAGCTTAAAGTTAACCATTATCATTGAGATAAAGATCTATATCATAGCAACTCTTATGATTGCAAAAACCGCAAAGACTTCCAAGAGTATTTTATAGAGAATTAAGAGGTATCTAAGGTAAACACTTGAGATTTAGACCCAGTAATCTATTAACATGGAAATGGCTCTGCACATGGCGGAAGTCATTGTATTTTAACAAACGAAAGAGGGCCACTTTGTTGAGAATCCTTTCCTTTAAGTCCATGGATGTTTGTCAGGAAATGAGAATCCTTTCCTTTAAGTCAATGGATGTTTGTCAGAAAATAACATTGCTGTCCATATTCACAATTCAACCTCAGATAAGAAAATGATAATTGTGTCAGCTACTTTATTTTTCAAGATAAACCTGTGTCTATTGCAAATTCAAACTCCTGACCATTATCACGAAAGACACTTTCAATATTTCAACTTCAGAAATAGAAATATAGAAGAAAAAAAACTTACACGCCACGGCGGCATTATTGATTAAGATGTCCAAGCGTGACTCCTCATTTTTGATACGCTCCACAAAGTTTCGTATGGATTTCATACTGGACAGGTCTACAAGGCTAATGGAGACATTTTGATTTCCAGATTGGTCTATAATTTCTGCCTTTGCCTTTTCAGCTCTTTCTTCATTTCTACATGCCAGGATAACTTTGGCATTCCTTTTGGCAAGATCTAATGCAGTATAAAACCCAATGCCTGAAGAGCAAATATATAAACAAATGTATAGAATATAAACAACGTATAGAACATAAACAAATGTATAAAATACAAACAAAAGTATTGAATATAAACAAATGTATAGAATTTAAGCAAATGTACAGAATACAAACAAATGTCTAGACTATAAACAAACATATAGAATATAATCAAATGTATAGAATATAAACAAATGCATGCGTGCGTTACTGTTTGTTACATGATGGAACTCTATCAGCTTTTTTTCTACCATTTTCAATGACATCAAATAATAAACATATAAGGAGTAAAACTGTTTGGTAATTTTAAACAATACAAAATGAACATAGTTGCTGCCCTTGGTCCTCGACAGGCGACAATGGCTATTTTTAAAAATCTTGCGATTGATAGATTTCTACTAGTTCACTTCAACTTTTTAGTTTTTGGATGACATTTGTAATATAGACAATACAAATGTCAAGTTTTCAAAAAAAAAAACCCCAACTTTGTCAAACTTTTTTCCTGTTTTTAGATAAAATACAAATATGGAAAATTTCAAAACAATTCCAAAGAACCATTCAGCTTGTTTGTTTGTACTTAGGGGTTTTACGGCGCTTGTGACAGTATAAGGTCATTTTAGCGCCAGTAAAAGTGAAGATGATAAAGGAAAGTTGTACATGAAGTTAAAAGCACCAAGAAAAAGGAAGACAATGGGGACTGGGTCAAATAGGGAACAGAATATTCCACAAGCAATCCACTCATGTGCCTGTTTTGACATGACCCAAAAGTCCCATCCAGGTACAAGCAAAGGATCCTGCATGGAACGTTACACTCAAATGTTTACAATGTACAATAAAAAGTATACAGGGTTCAAAACCAATAATAAAAATTATAAAATAGAACATAACAGTACAGAGAGGTGATTTACTCGGGAAAATATATCATCTCTAAAAAGGTACCAAACATATGACTGTCTCCCTCCCAGCTAAGAACCCTCGCCAGTACCACGAAACAAACCAAGCCATCTCAATACAGAATAAATACAGAGAGCACATGTAAAATGAAAGCAGATACAGGGGATAGAAGACACAGCACGTTCCTCCTCCCCATCATGGGAGGTCAGGAGACCTCTTTAACACATGCTATATACATAGCATTGTCATTAAATTACCTCTTTAACACATGCTATATACATATAATTGGCATTAAATTACCTCTTTAACATATGTTACCAAATCTAAATCTGAATCTATTCAATTTAATCAGTTACTTAATCTATAATTGTAAAAATCCAAATAAGTTGCTACAAATCACATTCATGACCCATCCCATAAAGCCATAATGGTCCTGCATTCATGACCCATCCTCGTAAAGCCATAAGGGTCCTGCATTCATGACCCATCCTCATAAAGCCAAAAGCATCTTGCATTCATGACCATCCTCATAAAGCCATAATGGTCCTGCATTCATGACCCATCACCATAAAGCCATAATGGTCCTGCATTCATGACCCATCCTTTTAAAGCCATAAGGGTCCTGCATTCATAACTCAACCTCATAAAGCCATAAAGATCTTGCATTCATGACCCATCCTCATAAAGTGAAGTCACTTCCTGATGAGAGCGAATGCTTGAAACAATATTGTAGAAGATGATTATAATTATATACTTGAAATATTTTATAAACAGCTCCTTTTATAAAAAAGTTGAGCACTATTATTTCATGGTTTTTGTTTTTATAATTTATATATATATATCCTTGAAAGAAACATACCACAATTAGCGCCAGTAACAATAGCAGTCTTGCCAGTCAGGTCTCGTTGACTGCGACACCAACCAATGCTTCCTTTGAGGTACAGCCATGTGGACACTACAATCACAATGGTGACTAAAAATACTGCAAGCATCTGTCCAGGATCCAGAAGAGACATTTTCTCTAAATTCTATGGGAGAAAAAAAAAAATACATGTAAAAATGTAATATGTGATACTAGGCTACTAGAAGCTGTAGACTGTTAAAAGAAATAAACAAAAATGAATATATAACAGCTTCAAAAAAGAACAAAATAACAAACACAGAACGGTTTGGGTTCAAAACCCTTCTTCAGACAACAACAAAAAAACCAATGAAAACATAAACATGTTACTAATAAACCACATCGTCGACAGAAATGATTGTCAGCATGTTACAGAGGAGTTTGTTAAAAGCATCATACTGAGAGCACCAACAAAATCATGCAAGCTGGACCCTCTACCAACCCTGCTCTTGAAACCATGCGTTGATTCTCTTACACTATCAACTACAAAGACCTCTCTATTATCTGGCACAGTTCCAATCCCTTTCAAGACAGCTCTAATTAAATCAGTTTTGTCCCAGTTTGAAAAAAAACATCGCTTGACCAAAACGATTGAAAAACTACAGTCCAGTTTCCAACCTTCCATGCCATTCGAAACTTTTGTCAAAATTCATTCTTTTCCAACACTTGGTACATCTCAAAAAGAATGATCTAGAAGAAAAGCTTCAGTCGGCATACAAGGAGCATCACAGCACAGAGAATGCCCTTCTCCGAGTATTCAACCATCTGACACAGATGAAAATAAGCTGAACATTCTCTGCCTCTAGGATTTATCTGCGCATTTGACACTATTACTGCTCAGCCGTCTTGAGAGAATTTTGCGGTATAAATGGCACTGCATTGAGCTGGTTTCGATTGTATCTTACTGACCTATGGCAGACTGTCATCGTGAGTGGTGTCAAATCTGATATGTGTTCTTTGAAATTTGGTGTTCCTCAGGGCTCGGTCCTTGGACCAGAGTATACATAGAGTATGGCGGTATAATGAATTTGGTCAATGTTGTATGGGACTCAACCAGCAGTATTTGGAATCACTATCTGAACTATCATTAGAAATCATACTTTTAATACAAGGTCTAAACAGCTTTTATACCAAAAAACATCAAAATGATAAGAATCTAACAGATTTATTTTTTTCATTGTGATCAAAAACTTGGAAGACAATTTTGTTGAGTACCATTGGCGGTATAGCAAGTATACTTTCAATTATTTTTATATAAAGCGTTCTCGCGCTATAACAAGGTTTTGGGCATTTTTATATAGATAAACAATTGTTTCAGGCAAAAAGTTGGCGGTAATTGAGGCTGACGGTATAACAGGGGGTGGTATAAAGTTTATCGGTTTCTACAGCGTGAAATGGACAATAGCAATTGCTTGCTACCCTTTGGATGGAACGCTAGTCTATCGCAAAGTACTTTACACCAGACCTGACAGACCCAGATACCCAATCACTGCTGGGTGAACAAGGGGTCAGAAAAAATCTCGACTGCACCTGGGATCAATCTTGGTCCCTTTGCATGCGAAGCGAGTGCTCTACCAACTGAGCTATAGGGACTCCCATATAGTACTAGTACGTCTCTATGAATGCAAAGGAGGTTTTCCGAACTGCACACTTTTGATAGCACTAGCACCATCAGCTTTTTCAACCATTTCTTAAAATCTTTAAGTGTCATCAAAATGCAACAAATATCAATGTGAAATTGAATGTAAGTTTCAATTCAATTAACGAATACAGATAATGAGGACGGTTCTGGTTTCCCCTTTATCAGGTGTCAGCAGTCATCGTCATTTTTCACATCCAAGCAATGGCTAAGGAAAGAAAAATTAAATAAAAGAGATGGCCCTGATTTGCCCCTCTGTTCTCTCTGAAATGTTCTTAGTTTTATTGCAAGCAGGCATGAGTGAAGAGTACGATTTTTCTTTCTTTGCTTTTTTTTTTTTTAATCAGCAAATAAGAACCTTATCTAAATGATTATGAAACGTGTCACCTGGCCATTTATCTAATCTTGAAAAAGTTCTGATTTATCTTGATTTTTCCTACGCAAATATGCCTCCTTAATTTTTCTTTATGTTCCATGACCACAAGACTACACAAGACCAGTATTTAATTATTCTCTAGTAAGTGTGACTTGTGCATGATTCCATCCCTGTTCCCTCGGCCTCGGGCTCGGGGTTGGGGGCATTTATTGGCTTCGTTGGCTACAAGTTAGACTGATTTAAAATAGATTTAAGGCAAATTTAATGAGTAAAAAGTTAGCCACTGTCTAGATTTTCTGCCACATTTTACCTTTAGGTTGTATTTTCGTCAGTGTAAGTGAAAGGGGTTATTCGCTCTGCATCGGCATCTCTTAAATTATTGTCAAACACAAACTGAAAACATAGAAACGCCCACGACGCACCAAATACAACGCACCATGTCCCACTAAACAGGTGTGCAATGAACCGATTGACCCCTGAGGGTTACTTTTCTTCTGTGTCAACTTGAAGCTTGAGGAATGCAGTCTCCACGATTGATCTGTGTTGTCTGCTAGTTTCGCTGAACCGAACAGCAGATTGAATGGTGGTTTTTCACCTGTGGTGAAATGTATTGAATTTATGCATCACTCGCAAATCCGCTCCTTATGTTAGATATGTGACCAGTCCCTTCTGCGTCAAGTACCACACAACAATGGTTACAGGATACCCGTGTGTAGTGTTAAGAACAATCACTTCATCTTCTGCCCCCTCACCTCTCCCCCAGTAACCTAGTTATAGTTATCAATCGCATTAGGATATCTGTATCATAATCCGTGAAGAATGCGGTGATTATGTCAGTGTGCTCGTGTTCAGTCAAATGCAATACCAACCGCTAAATATCTAGATGAAGTAAAAAAAAATAATACATATTAGGCAGTTGGGTTATAAAACTAAAAAAAAAAATCCCCATCCAAAGTTGGCAGCCTCCTCACCTCCCCCCCCCCCCCCCCCCCCCAACCCCACCCCAACCCAACTCGTTCCGCTCAGTGAACAAGGCATTAAAAATAAAAATAAATAAAATAAAATTGAGCTTTATATAGCGCAATATCCACTAAATGTGCTCAAAGCGCTTTACAGGGGGTCCCTGGCCAACAGCAACATTTAACATGTAGGACGGGACATGACGCCTGTTAGGCGATATTACAATTTTTCGGACAAAGACAACGCTGTTAACGGCCAGGTACTCATTCTACACCTGAGTACGATGAGAGAATGTGAGCAAAGAGCCTTTCCAAGGACTCAACTATGCGCCGAGAGCGAGGCTAGAACCCAGGACCTTCCGAACCGAAAGCGAGTGTCATATCACTAGACCGCATAGCCGGCTAGAAAACTCCTTCAAAAATCGGCCGATGAAAATGACCCTCAACTTGGCAAGAGAGAGAGAGAGAGAGAGAGAGAGAGAGAGAGAGAGAGAGAGAGAGAGAGAGAGAGAGAGAGAGAGAGAGAGAGAGAGAGAGAGAGGGGGGGGGGGGGTTTAAAAAATCTAGATTAAATTAGTCCTTTACCATCTGGAAGAAGGTTTTGTCAGATCATTATTATTATTATTATTTTATTATTATTATTATTATTATTATTATTATTATTATTATTATTATTATTATTATTATTATTATATTATTATTATCATTATTATTATTATTATTATTATTATTATTATTATTATTTATTATTATTATTATTATTATATTATTATTATTATTATTCTGCTTTCTTCTTCTTCTTCTTCTTCTTCTTCTTCTTCTTCTTCTTCTTCTTCTTCTTCTTTTTCTTCTTCTTCTTCTTCTTATTATTATTATTATATTATTATTATTATTATTATTATTATTATTATATATTATTATTATTTATTATTATATTATTTATATATATTATTATTTTATTATTATTATTATTATTATTATTATTATTATTATTATTATTATTATTATTATTATTTATTATTATTATTATTATTATTATTATTATTATTATTATTATTATTATTATTATTATTATTATTATATATTATTATTATTATTATTATTATTATTATTATTATTATTATTATATATTATTATTATTATTATTATTATTATTATTATTATTATTATTATTATTATATTATTATTATTATTATTATTATTTTATTATTATTATTATTATTATTATTATTATTATTATTATTATTATTATTATTATTATTATTATTATTTATTATTATTATTATTTATTTATTATTTATTTTATTATTATTATTATTATTATTATTTATTATTAATTATTATTATTATTATTATTATTATTATTATTATTATTATTATTATTATTATTATTATTCATAAATTCCTTGTTATTATTATTATTATTATTATTATTATTATTATTATTATTATTATTATTATTATTATTATTATTATTATTATTATTATTATTATTATTATTATTATTATTATTATTATTATTATTATTATTAAATTGAGATACTAATATTTCACGAATTTTGAGAGACTAATACTTCACGAGGTTAGCGTAAACTGTCAAAGCTGGAATACCATTCAGGAAATAGAAGTAAGATCTTATACCTAATTTATTATTGATTTTTTTTCTCTGGCCAACCATCTGAACCCGAGATCATAATATAGATCTAGACATTTCTAAATACATTCAAATTTAACCCCCTGGTATGTTTTGAGCCTGATTAGTTCAAAATTCCCAAGTTGTATAGAGTAATCGTTTTAATGATTCAATGTTTGGTCGAAGAACTTAAGAAGATAATTTTCATCCTCGTCATAGTGAACTTCACTGTCACTTTCTTTTTTACTTTTACTTTTCCGTGAAAATTTCGCCAGATTTAATTTCAAATTTCTAGACAATACAAGTTTCTGGCTAGGCCAACCATTTAAAGATAAATACACATTTTTCTTCTACTGCTTTGCTTATGATTAAGCTATTCGTAAAGGGTTTAGTTTAGGCTAAAATTTGAAAGGTTGGCAGTAAGGCCAGTATTTCCCAAGCTCTTTTTTTTTTTTAGCCTCGCTCCACTTTTTTGTGTGACAAATTTAGGCAGTGGTTAAGAATGCGGCCCCTGTCGTCATCTTGCTTAGTTTACACAGAGAGTGTTTGCGCTTTCTCTCAGTCCCTCCCTTTGTCCACTGCTTTCACTGTGTTCCCCCTTGTGTTTGCGCCTTCTGAGCCTTCTCTCAGTTCCACCCTCTGTCCATTGCCTGCACTGTAATCCCCTTTGTGTTTGCACATTCTCTCAGTTCCACCCTCTGTCCACTGCCTGCACTGTGTACCCCCTTGTGTTTTGCACCTTCTATCAGTTCCACCCTCTGTCCACTGCCTGCACTGTGTTCCCCCTTGTGTGTGCGCGTGCACGCACATTGATATTTGAGTCCGGATTGCTACAGGAGACCATAAATCAAAACTGAACATTTAACACTTATATTTACAACTATTTACACTTTCTTAGCTGGCATGAGCTATCGAAAAATTATTTCCTGAAAGGTTTCTGATGATATGTCTTGACACAACCTGCCTGGCACAAATATAGTCGTGTTGAGCTGGTGTTAGATAACCACTTTCTTTTTTCCCTGGTACTGCATTAAACACAACCTCTATCCTTTCCTGCAATTTCCACAAGAGGCATGCCAGTTGTTCTTTCAATTTTCAGCTGCTGTCCTCTATGTAGCTCTTCATTCTAGTCCGTTCCCTTAATGGAAAAATTGTGCAAATCGTGTAACCAGCATGAAATTTTCACACAAAGTGCAGAATTTTATGAGGATTTCGAAAATAGGTGGCTCCAAGTTGAAATATAGCTGGAACCACGAGTTATTGCCCTTTAAAGGTGACAAAATACATTTTTTCAACATTTTATTTTTTTTTCTCAAAAAATTACGGTTTTATAAATATTTTATAATGATGTGGTTATTTTGCTATTCCCTTGCGTACTTTGGACTCAGAAAATATTTTTCCATTTGAATTTTATTGAAATATATAAGAAAATACGAAATTCAATTGGGATTTTTCAGGAAATTAAAAAAAATATATATCTCCTTCCTGGAAACTGTTTAAATGGTTTAGAATCTGGCATATATTTGAAATGCCATGCATTTCAAAAACATTTTTTAATCTTCACATCCTCTAAAATCAAGCAATATTAATTTGATTAAAAAACAAAACAATAATAGACAATTCAACCGCCAAAGCAAGTACCCCTTCTCCTCCCGACACACACGTACAATCACTCTCAAACATAAGAGTACAATGTATCTCTATCATATAGCAAATAACACGTTTAAATTTATATATATATTGTACAATACATATTTATTCAATGAAGAATTGAACCATTTAAAACATTTTTTTTCTGTGTACATATTTAACAGCAGCATTATTATAGATTTACATCCCTTTTTTTAAATTACATTGTTCAAAACATACAATTGAAAAACGTGTTTAAAGTCAATCATTGTCTCTAGAACATTGACCATTGCAGGCACATAACAGAGTACATGGAAGAGATGCCTTAACACAATTGCATCTTTTGGAGCATCCCTTTGATGAACAGTTACATTTAATCAGATTTTGTGAGGCATGTGTAAGGTCAAAGTGGACCACTTGGCATCCCATCTTCTTTCCAACCAAAATCTGATTTGGAAGGAAGACTAGGGTCTTTAGCAAGAGAGCGTTTCCATACATAACCAGCTTGGTAAACTGCTCGATTTAAATGCTGTTTGAGAGCTTTACGAGTTGGTGGCATATTGTCTGGAAGGCGTGACTTTTTTAAAAAAAAGTTCACGCCGGCATTCATTGACAGCAGATAAGTTGGTTGCTCTGTCAAACAACAAACAGACAAATCTCTGGATGATGTTGAAATACTTGTCTCTTTATAGAACTGGCAAATTCTTTTACTAGTTTCAGCTGTAATATCTTTTACCCTAGCATAGGAAATTGATAAACCCAGAGCAGACAGTTTATCAATAAGACCTTTCTTTCTGGTTTTGGCAAAAACCATGACTCCTAAATAAACGGGGATTGGGGTTTCCTTGGACAACTGTTTTCTAGTGCTACCTGAATTTTGCGGGCTTTTGTTGTTGTGGTTAAACATGATAAGCTGTGAAATTGTCATGGTATGTCGATTCTGATGACCAAAACTTAGCGAACACTGACAACTTCAAATGCCATTCACAATTTTCACTAATTTGTGTGGTAAACTATTGACAATGCTATCATGATCTATATTGAGGGGTGATATGAATGTATGATTTCTTATTTCTGCTCTTATAATATCAACTGCTTTTTGTATTGCAAGATCATCATTTGAATCTAAATCGGAAATAGCTGCTTGTGAAATAATATTCCCCTCTTTGAAAGTAAGCAAGACTTCCCGCCCATCCCTGTATTCCATTAAAGAAGGAACTCTCGATAGTAAATTTTCTTTGAATCTAGTTTTATGTACATATACATCCGACAAATTTATGGCATTTAATTTTGACAAAAGTAAATTGTAGAGATCATTCAGCTTAAACACAACATTTGTGTCTGTGCGAGCTTGTTGTTGATCAATAAAATTGACAATATCCTGTTTGCATTCTGCAATGTGTGTTTTGTATTTGTTGTCTGAAGTATTTTTACATCTAAAATCGTCTGCTCTTCTGTGGAAGGCTTATGATACTTTGCTTCCATTGCAATAAGATCACCCTCCGCAAATACTCTAAGAATACTTGTATCTGAAAGAAGGACAGCTTCCTAGTAGACTTTTTGTGAAAGAGCAGGAGTCCGGACCTCAGTCAATTCCCCTTCACAACCCTTACAAAACAAGCAGTGTTTGCTTATATGTGATGTGTTTAATGTGCCTCTTGTATCAGGACTTGCAACTGCTTCACTATTACATTGATTTATCTTCTTTGCAAGCCTTTTGAGTTTTGATTTATGAAACCTGTGTCTGCAATTCTTATGGTAAAGTCCATCATTGTCTCTCAAAAAACTAGCAAGACATTTCACAGGTTGGTTAATATTGAATTTCAATGCTATTGGCAATCTACCTGAGTCATGAAAAAGTTTGATATCCTCAGAAATGGCAACATAGATGTCTTCAATACAATTTAACTTGGTTGCTTTTTTAGGGTTTGTGAGAGGAGAATTTTCAATGGTTTCTTGACAAAACAGGCACTTCGACCAGTCAATTTCAGGGGAAGCTTGATCGAGTCTTGGAACTTTGTTCAGATTTTTACAGTCGACAATGGATGTCTGCCGCTTCTTTCCTCCTGCCATATTAGCGCATTCTAGGAAGGAAAGAAAAATAAATCAAAACCCCATAACATACTCAAGAGACAATATTTAAAGTTATTTCCTACAAAGTGTGAATTACGTAGTTTCTCAAGTTACAGAAAATGTTACCATCTTAAGGCGATATAGGGTAGCTTGAGAGATGACAGAATGAACAAGTTTGTGTGCGTGCGAGTGTGTGTGTGTGTGTGTGTGTGTGTGTGTGTGTGTATGCGTGTATTTGTGTGTGTGTTTGCGTGAGAAAGGTTAAACACATATTAGTTGACGGGGCTTGGATAGCTCAGTGGTAAGATTCTCTGCAAAACAACAATAAAACAACAACAACATCAACACACACACAACGAACACATACTTCCAAATACCTGTTAGAATGGAACTTTAGCCCTTGCAATCTTGACCATTCAACAAATCAAACTAGCATTCCCATTTGACGAGGTCCCCAGGCATGATGCTTTTAAGGAAACAAAGGACTGTGAGGCTGGCAAGTAGAAATATAACAAACAAGTCAATACATTGTTTAAAAAAACCAAACCTGAACATGCAAAAGGTAAAGCAATGTGTGTGAAAATTAGCGTGTATTGGTAGAATTGTGTGTGGAGATGTTCTTTTTTTGATCAACTGAGTTAATAATAAATTAGTTATGTTTTTTTCTTTCTCGGTCAGCAGTAATGATAAACACCGTTATTCTATCATCAATCATCGACAGGCTAATCTATATCTAATCGAATCTAAAAGGGTCTAAATTTAGTACTGACATAGCACATGTAACTTATATTATACTAAGATAGAAAAATATGTTCAGATCCAAGCATGGGCCATAATCTTACTCTGTCTTTTGCATCCTGGGGGCTTATGATATGACTGTGACTCAGCTTTGATCTGACCCAATTCTTTTTTCACAACTCAATTCTTTTGTCATACATTGCGCAATACTTATCGCACTAGCATGCGCATAAAGTAAAATAACATCACGATGATATAAGACATTTATAATAGATGAAAAAGATTGTTCCTTACCTTTTCAATGAATATCGATTGCACAAAATAAAATTGTAGTTTGTTGACATCGTTCAAAAGACAAAACTCATTCTCTGAGTTATTTTTTAGACAACACATGATGCCATTGTCGGTAGATGGAGCTGTCGTTATCTCGAAGGGAGAGGCGGTGACAGATGACAAAACCGCATTTCGATTTAGCATTATTGTACTGTACACAATGGTTGAAAGAAACCTCTTTAACTGCTTTAAATATTTTTGTTTAGTCTCTTGTTGTTGTTTTTTTCGTTTACAGGCGCTAAGACATCCTAGTACATACTTAGTAAAGGATAGGTCAACCTAATGACTCATAGTTTTGTTGCACGGGCAAAAAAGGACAATTTTTATTGGGGTTTTTTCTGCGGTCAGAAGACCAAAAAAAATGTTTTAGAATAATTAAAAGCTATATTTTTGGTAAATAATAATGGAAAACATTAAAACAAACATATGTCCACGATCAAAAACACATCAAGATGTTCTTAATGGGTGAGAATGTTTTTTAAAAAATACTTTTGTCATCGAGCGCCAAAACGTCACAAAGTGCGCGTTTTCACTAGACTTTACGATGAATTTTAAGGTCTTTTCAATAAAAATGGTATTTGGAGCCACCTATTTTTCGAATCTTCATAATTTTCTGCACCAATTTGTATACTTAGTTTGCTGGTTACAAAAAGTGCACAAAACGCACGGAACTTGCCGCTAAGAAAACGGACTATTCAGAGTCTTGCCGCTCTTGAAACAAATCTTTTGAAGAACTCTTTCTTGAATTTCTTCAAAGAAATTTTCTTTGTGTGCTCAGCATAAAGAAGTGTGTGGATTATACGAGCATCTACTTGAGTAATTTCCAAAATCCAAAGGAATAGTTTTGTCACCATTTTACAGTTTTACCATATTGATTTCCATAATATGAGGCTATCTGGTAGGCTTTATCCCAGCCATTCATGTTTTGGTTATAACACATGACAAGATGATAACACACATACCATAGCAACCAATAACCAGAAAATATTCTATAGTTATCTCTACCAGTTTAAAACCAATTAATAGATATTACGTCAATGCCACTCCCCATCCCCACCAAGTTGCGTCAATTGTCATTACATGAAGTTACAACTATTTTGGATTAGATTGGATAACAGCACACATGACAAGATAACAACACAAATGACAATATAACAACACACATGACAAGATAACAACACACATGACAATATTACAACACACATGACAAGATAACAGTATCCATGACAAGATAACAACACGCATGACAATATACCAACACTCATGACAAGATAACAACCCACATGACAATATAAAACTCACATAATAATATACTAACACACACATGACAATATAATAACTTATATGACAAGATAGTAACACATATGACAAGATAATAACACATATGACAAGATAATAACACACATAGGCAAGATAGTAACACATATGACAAGATGACACATGACAAAATAGTAACACTATCACAAGATAGTAAAACATGACAAGACAGTAACACATATGACAATTTGTGTGCACCATGGTATTCTTATTCCAGACATTCTTGTGATAACTTTTGTACAATTAAAACATATGTCAAACATACATTTAAACAGCTAACACATTATGACAATAAGTATACACTATAATCTCATTTCAGACCAAATGGCGCGACCACCTCCTTTGAATCTGTCTGCCCTTACATCTTTTAACAAAAGCAGCTTAAGGAAAACTGAGACGACAATTACTCATGCTGATGGCACCAAAGTTGTTGAAGGCGTTGATGCACAGGGCCAATTGTATCGACGACCATCAGAGTCTGACAGCCCTGGTTATGGATTTGTCTTGGACATGGCTGAAGACTTGCAAGTTGCTGAAATATTACCTGGACTCATAATGGGTAAGAAAGTACTCCTTCAGATCCATTAGGCCCATGGAGCCGGAGTTTGTCCTTGTTTCTATAGTGTGAAACGGACAATACTAATAACAATAATGATAATATTATAATGATAATAATAATGATAATAATAATAATAATAATAATAATAATAATAATAATAATAATAATAATAATGATATAATTATAATAATAATAATAATAATAATAATAATAATAATAACAATAATAATAATAATAATAATAATAATAATAATAATAATAATAATAATAATAATAATAATAATAATAATAATAATAATAATATAATAATAATAAATAATAATAATATATAATAATAATAATAATAATATATAATAATAATAATAATAATAATAATAATAATAATAATAATAATAATAATAATAATAATAATAATAATAATAATAATAATAATAATAATAATAATAATAATAATAATAATAATAATAATATAATAATATATAATAATAATAATAATAATAATAATATAATAATAATAATACTATACTACTACTACTACTAATAATAATAATAATAATAATAATAATAATAATAATAATAAGAAGAAGAAGAAGAAGAAGAAGAAGAAGAAGAATGATTTTTAGTACATCTAATTTTTTTAAAGAAATGAAACTTTATTCACTAATGCAGATTTTGCTTGTGTGTATTTTAAACTCTTTATTCCCTTGAATTGTAGCCTTTGTGAACTTATAGTGTGACACTTGACCAAAATATTACGCCAAATTACAATTCCTAATCAGGCTATAAGTTAACGATGGCTACGATTGAATGTAGGTTGTTTACATGGCAATGAAGCATATGCTGTCTCAACTACACACTTGTCCCTTCTTTAGTTGATACTTAAAGTATTTGCAGGTATGAACAGTAATTCTTTTCTTCAATGATAATTCTTTAAATCCTTTACACACCATTCATTTCAGGATCACAAGACCTTGCTCACAACTTGGAAAAACTTCAAGAGTATAAAGTCACACACATTCTAAATGTGGCCTCAGGTGTAGATAATATTTTTCCAGACAAAGTGATTTATCAAACACAGGAATTCAGAGACCTACCGGACTTTCCCATTTTTCATGGTTTTCAAAAAGCCATTGACTTCATTGACACAGCCCGAGAGTCATGTGGCTGTGCGTTAGTTCATTGTAATGCAGGGATATCGAGATCTGCCTCCATTGTCATAGCATATCTTATGAAAAAGGAAAACATGACTTTGAATAAGGCACTTTCTCTCCTTCGTTCTAAAAGACCTGTAGTTTGTCCAAATCCAGGATTTATGATTCAGCTGGAGATGTATTACGGGTCTCTTCATCCAGAGCTTCAAAGGCAGACTCAAGACAATGTCGGTTCTCAAGGAAATGCAGGGGATGAGGATCAAAAGTAATGAATGGTGTCACAATGTTTATTTATTTATTTTTTTTAGGATAAGTAACCTATGAGTGTCATTACAAAGTGATGCTAAAATTAATTTTATTTTCCCCAAATACAGTGGAATCTGCATAAAGTTAACACTCGCAAAATCAACTTATGTTTACAGTCAACACCTCTTTTGGTCCCAAATGTTCTGTTCTTTATCTAAGTGTGTTCCATTGATAATGGATAACGTCAACCTTGCTTTAAAGTCAACCAATCTCTTTGGTCCAGTGGTGTGTTGGCTTCATCAGGATTCCACTCTATTTGTTCTGATATTTTCCAAGTGGTTTTAATTCCACACCACAGGGCTGCCAAGTGTCATATTGGACAGTCCCACATTTTGGACTACTATTCTGCATCACCGCCTCATGTTCCGCATTTCAGCCCAGTTGTTAATAGTTATTAGTATTAGGAGAATATGACTGTGATATCATCCTCTATGGTCAAACAGTACATGTTTTGTGTATTTAATTAGTCCCTTCAAAGTGTATGTAGTTGATGTCAAATAATATTTTATTTTAGGAGTCAATGACCAAGATATTATTATATGATGCCTCCAATATAGGGTCAATGACCGAGATATTTAAATCTACATCCAATTTGTAGTATTATTGTGTACTGTTGGTTACTGTCCCTATTTAATTTTGACAGTGTGTATTTGTATTGTGTGTGTGTGTGTTTTTGTTTGTGTGTGTGTTCCTATTATTCCGTCCCTCATTTATCCCTCATTCTGCCCCAAAATGTCCCTCTCTGAACTTGGCAGCCCTACACACAGGATTACATGACTTGGAAAAATCAGGCAGGGTTTTACAACAACTGATGTCTTTCTAATCTAGGGGATGTGATAGTTTGTTTCAGCTTGCACTCTCATAGTTCACATGCTTTATTTTAAGATTTATGGTAAAAGCAGGTAACTTCGCCACTTTTTTGTACTGCACCACTTCAGGCCTGCCCTGAGCAGCCAATATGCCAACTGGGCAACCCGGATACTGACAAAAGGTTCACCTGGCCAATTAACTGTATTTTTATGAAGTGTTTACATAGATTTATATCATATTTTAGTCACTATAGCTCTTTTTTTACAAGCACTGCTGTCTGGCAAATTCACCACGACTGGCTTGTAACTTCGCAGCAAGTTTTTATACTATTTTTGTTCCCCACAAGGTAATAAGGAGAACAATTTCCATTTCTTAAACACCATCCATCCTCAAATCTCTTTACATTATCCCATACACAGCCTATTGACAAATATTTATTAGCACTTGAATCGAGTGTGATGATGTATCTAAAGCCCTCCATAGACGTCGACATCCGCTGGTAGCGGGACGGATGACCTATCGCTTTGACCCCATCCCAGCGTTTATCGCAGATGATTTTTGCCCACATACGGGGAGATATTTTTTTTAGGCGATCGGCGATCGGGGGCGTGGCAGTATAAAAAAGTGGACAATTTTTTTCGGATTTTCGCTGTTTTCACGTCGGATTCGTGATCAGCGTCAAATTTACAATAGGTTTGATACTAAGAACTGTGTGTTTACTCCAAAAATTGGTGAAATTAGAAATAAATTTTAATTAATAGTGAGGCTATGTGGCCGACAGAACCGATCCCAGTTACTGTCTGTTATTCTATCTTTCGTCTTGCCACAATAGTGATTACTTCTCACTAAATTATATCAATTAGACTGTTGAAGGAACGAATTGACATCATTCCACTCTTTGTTATTGTATTAAGGCAGTCATTTTGGTAATTAGTTCTCACTAAATTATATCAATCAGACTTTTAACGTTCAAGGTTACTCGTAGTTTTGTATGACGGTACGTTATTTCCGACTGGTGGATGTTGCGAGCATTTTACCTAAACTCATAGCATCAATAACCGTCCAAGATATTCGCATCATATGTAGCAATAGCTATAATAATCTAACATGTCGAGAGAGAGAGAGAGAGAGAGAGAGAGAGAGAGAGAGAGAGAGAGAGAGAGAGAGAGAGAGAGAGAAAGAGAGAGAGAGAGAGAGAAAGAGAAAGAGAGAAAAATTTACTTGCGCTATATATACCGCTATATTCAATAAAGGTGCTCAAATCACTTTATAAGGGTCTTTGGCCAACATAAAAACATGTTAGACGAGACATGACTGTTAAGCGATATTGCAATTGTTTCCCGACAGAGACGACGCTGTAAACAGCGAGGTACTCATTTTAACAGTGAACAAGGTGAGAGAATGCGAGTAAAGAGCCTTTTCCAAGGACTCAATTATGCGCCACTCAGAGCGGGACTCGAATCCAGTACCGTCCGATCCAAAGGCGAGTGTCATTTCACAAGATCACATGCATAGCCGCACAAAAAAGTGATGAGAGAATAGATTCATATGTATTGAAGGAGGAGAGAGCGGATGGAGTGAGTAAAGTTCTTGGATATTTATAGAAGGAACCAAATTGACGTCACTCATCTCATTGTTATTGTTTTTTGACACCCATTTTTATGATTAGTTCTCATTAAAATATATCAGACTATAACGTTCAAGGTTCCATGTAGATCTTTGGGCTGGAGTGATATTTATGGCTGGCGGACTTTGTGAGTATTTTAATTTAACACAGAGCATCAATAGAAGGAATGAATTTGACGTTAGTCAACCCGTTGTTATTGCTTTTAGACAGCATTTTATAATTAACTTATCACTAAGTTATATCAATCAGACAATGAACGTTCGCGTTTGCAGTTTTGTGTGTTAATATGTTATACCCCGATAGAGATGTCGTGAGTATTTTTCCAATACGCATAACATCAATACATTTGCAATCCGATTTAAGTTTAAAAGCAACGTAGACCACGGAAATTTTTCCATTTTGTGGACAATAAAGATTTTTTATTTATCGTCATTATTATTATTATTATTATTATTATTATTATTATTATTATTATTATTATTATTATTATTATTATTATTATTATTATTATTATTATTATTATTATTATTACTATTATTATTATTATTATTATTATTATCATTATTATTATTATTATTATTATTATTATTATATTATTATTTATAAAACAAATCGACAGTGTTCCCGTGGCAGGTTAAACGGGTACTCCTCGGGACTACTCGCATTCGCACCCCCCCCCCCCCCCCCCACCACCACCACCACCACCACCACACACACGCACACAGCTCTTTTCTTTTTCTTTTTTTTTTTTTGGGGGGGGGGGGGGGCGTTGTTTGTAGATTATAATTCAAGGTTACAATGCCCACCCCATTCCAAGGCTTTTTGGCATCTGCCAATCCCAAATGTCTGTGTCAAGGTCGACCGTCATGTCGCGTCAACGGGTGAGGAGGAAAAAAAAAAAAAAAAGAACTGGCATATTATTATATCACTACATTGAAAATTATGAAAACTATTTTTTATTTTGTATGAAATCCTTTATAAGTTTTACGATGAACAAGAACGAAACTTTTGCCATCTACCTCTTCCTGGCGCAACATTTATAAAAATATTATTTAAAAAAAATAATAACACAGCATTTATTTGGCGCAATATCCACGTGCTCAAAGCGCTTTACAATGGGTCCCAAGGCAACAGCAATATTAGACTTGAAAGACGAGACATGACGCCTGTCAGGCGATGTGACATTTTTTCCCAACAAAGACAACGAACGGCCATGTTCTCATTTTACACCTGAGTACGGTGAGAGAATGTGAGTAAAGAGCCTTTTCCAAGGACTCAACTCTGCGCCACTCAGAGCGGGTCTCGAAACCTGAACCTTCCGATCCGAAAGCGAGAGTCATACCACTTGATCCATCACAAAACAGGGAGGGGCCCTGTTCTGTCGGCCAAATAGCCTCAATATTAATTAAAATTTATTTCTAATTTCATCAATTTTTGGAGTAAAAACATAGTTCTTGGTATCAAACCTATTGTAAATTCGACGCTGATCACGAATCTGACGTCAAAACAGCGAAAATCCGAAAAAAATTGTCCAATTTTTTATACTGCCACGCCCCCGATCGCCGATCGCCTCGAAAAATATTAAGCAAAGCGGGCTGTGCGGGCGATCGACCGTACCTAGGTTTATCGGCCAGGTATTTGGCCACACACATTGCGTTTTCACCCCGGTTTGCCTGATCGTGGTTCGGACGCCTATCAAAACCGTGCGTGTATGGAGCCTTTAAAGTGCATTCTTGAGGACACAATACAATGCCAGAGTTATGAGATCATAGCCAGCTGACCATGCTCACCTGAGTCAACTGATTTCTGGTTATTATATCCACTTACATATTCATATTTTCTTTTCTCAACTTACTTGGATTTTAGTGCTTGATAACAGCTTATATTGTATACAAAAGATCGTCTTCAGAATAATTAATGTACAATGATAATGATGTGCGGCGAATTTACCCAAAAGTATATAATTTTGAAATAATGTCTGAAATATTTTAGAAATATTTTTCTGATGAGAATTTACTCTTAAAATGAAAATAAAATGGATATGGATGGCGACAAAGTGAAAACAGCATTGATTTTGTGACCAGGGCCTTCACATTCTTCTTCTTCTTCTTCTTCTTCCTTTGATTGCCCACAATTGGTTGATTATTATGGCAAATATGAAACTGCTTTCTAATCTCTCTGTATTCCTTGTTTGTAATCGTTAGTCTAAAATCAATTTCCAGGGACATTTAGGGGTCGTCAACGTTGGTCAGTGATGGTTTGTGTAAGGTCTGAGTATCTGCATAGCAACTTGCCACAAAAGCATCAATTGTAGTGGCTTCGGTCACTTTAGCGTCAAGCTGGTTCCAGTCTCTGACCGTACGCGGCAAGAAGGAAAAACCACGGTATTGTGTTCTGTTTGTTATGAGGCTGTATTGGTTGTTGTTACCTCTTCTCTGTCTCAAAGGTGCTGGTATCAGTTTTTTCTTGATGACTGGGCATTCAGCGAGGTGGTGCTTGATCTTAAATAGCATTGTTAATCTTGCTGATTTTCTGCGGTGTCTAATTTCGGCCACTGTAGTTTTACTAACATGTCTGATACACTTGAGGTGTTGTGGTGTCTGTTCAGGACGTAGCGTGCAGCTCTTCTTTGCACTGATTGAATTTTTGAGACGTATTTTTGGGTGTTGGGGTCCCAAACAGTGGAAGCATATTCCAGAACAGGTCTTACAAATGTTTTGTATGCCTTTTCCTTGATTTTCGAGGAGCTAATTTTTAGGTTACGCCTTAAAAATCCCAGTGTTTTGTTTGCCTTACTTGTGATCTTGTTAATATGCTCATCCCATGTTAGGTCTTTTTTCATGCTAACACCAAGATATTTTGTAACATTCACTGTCTCCAATGTATGTCCATGTAAGTGGTATTCAGTTATCGTGGGTGTTTTTGATCTTGTTATGGACATTGATTCGCACTTTGCTGGGTGGAACTTCATATCCCAGCTTTCTTCCCATATTTCTAGTTGACGCAGATCCGCTTGCAGTTTGTCATTGTCAGTGCTGTAGACTACAGTATCGTCTGCAAAGAGTCTGGCTGTTGTGGTTAGATTAAGTGGCAGGTCATTAATGTATGCCAAGAATAGACAGGGTCCTAAGACAGATCCCTGAGGGACACCGATCTAACAGGTACTTCAGTCGAGCGACATCCATTAACAATAACAGCTTGCTGGCAGTCATGAAGGAAGTTATTAATCCATGTTTGGGTTGTGCCCTGTATGCCGTAACGACAGATCTTGTGCATAAGTAGGTTGTGATTCACACGGTCAAAGGCTTTGGCAAAGTCCATGGTAAGGACGTCTGTATGGAGTCCCTTCTCCAGATTGGTTGTCAGCTCTTCCGTAAATTCCAGCAGTTGGGTTTCGCAAGATCGCAAACGTCTGAAACCGTGTTGGTATTTGGTTAGTACATTGTGTTGTTCAAAGTGGTTCATGATGTTGCTGACGATGATGTGCTCCATTAGTTTGCAGATGATGCCTGTCAAGGAGATGGGCCTATAATTTGCCGGGTCGTAGTGTTCTCCTTTCTTAAAAACGGGTGTTACATTGACATTTCTCCAATATGATGGTATTACACCTGAAGCCAAGGAGGACTTGAAGTTGGCTGTGATGCCTGGGGCAAGTTCTGGAGCCAATTCTTTTAAGATGTGGGGGGAGAGGTTGTCAGGACCACTGGCTTTGTGGGGGTTAAGTTTAAGTAGTAGTTTCATTACTCCTTCTTCTGTGATGGTAATGTCATTCATTATAGGAGTGTTGGTGGTCCTCATTGATGTCTTGTTAAGAAACTCTACATTTGAAAATTCTTTTCCCTCACTGGAGACAGATTGGAACTGTTTGTTAAGGATCTCTGCCTGCTCTTTGGGGTCTGAAATGAGATGTCCTTCCTTTTTTAGTGGTGCTATGCCAACATTATTAGATTTTTGGTTTTTTATATATGACCAAAATCTTTTATTATTTTGTGATTTATTTTCATTTTCATCGCTAAAGATGCCGTTGAGGTGAGACCAGTAACTACGTCTCATTTTGTGCTGTATTGTCTGCTTCAGGATGCGAATTTCTGTTGTTAGTTTTTCGTCACCAGACCTTTTCATTTTTCTGTACAGGCGATTCTTCTTTGCGATCATTCTTTTTTAATTTGATGTTATCCATGGCATGCTGGTCTTGCTTTTGGTGGTCTTGTGAGGTATGAACTCCTTGACGGCTTCCAGTAATGCGTTTTTGAAGTCGCACCATAGGTCTTCAGTTGTGGACTTATATTCATTGGTGAGAATATTGCAGCTGCTATTTTTTGCAGAATTTCTTAAGTTTTCCCAGTTTGCCTTGGCGTAGAGGGGAATTTCTCTAATAGGTTGAGCCTTTTTTGTTCTATTGAGGCTAAACTTGCAGTATGGTCTGAGAGGGCTGGAATGATTTCCACCCTTGGTATTAGTTGTGGTGAGTTGTTAAGAACTAAGTCTAGTGTATTTTCTCTCCTCGTGGTTTCATCGATTATCTGTTGTAGTCTATGGTCGTAGACAATATCCACGAAGTTATGGTGTAGGTTTGGAAATGGGCATTTTTCTTTTAATTTCATAGAGTTCCAGTTCCATCCTGGGAAGTTGAAGTCTCCACCAATAAGGAGGTGCGCATTCTTCATCTGGGTTGCTCTTTGTAGGGTTATTTCGAGCCCAGCAAGACTATCAGTGTCAGCAACATTTGGTCTATAGAATGATGCAACATAGAGTGAGCGCCTTCCTTTTAGTTTTATGTGTGCCCATATTATTTCATAACCTTCCACTTCCAGGTCTGGTACTTTGTAGCTGTCAATGTTGTCTCTAACCGCTATCAAGACCCCTCCTCCATTGCGATTTCGATCCTTTCGATATGGCTTGAAGCTGTGTGGGAAAATTTCTGCATCCGAAATGTCAGGGTCTAGCCATGTTTCAGTACCAATAATAATATCTGGTTTTAGACTGTCAATGAGATGGGGGAACTGCTCTTTTGGAACTTACAGACTGCAAATTAATATTGAGTATTCTTAGTGGCCTGTCTTTCCATTTGTTTTGTTGTCCTGCTCTAGAAGGGGTGGAAGCATGGAAAGGCTTGAATGTTTTGGTGGGGGTGGCGCCAAAAGAAGAAGCACTCAGAGTTGAGAGAGAATGGGAAAGGTTTGCTAATGAGTCAACACCATGGAGGCTAATGGAGGTCAAAAGCAGTCATGCTGTTGGGATTGCCACATACGGCACAGTACCATTGTTCGCTGCTATCATTTAGTTGGTTATATGTTGCTGACCCGATACTCAGACAGAGTCCATGGTACCACTGATTACATCTATCACAGACTACTCCTATATCATTCCATGTCACTGTTGTGTCACAAGTCCCACATATCCAAGAAGATGTTCATGATGTATTGTCATTGGACATCGTAAGGCACTTGAAAATGATAAAATTTGCCAAAAATATTCAATTTGTTTACAGAGAGAAAAGAATTACCGCCATCATGTATGGCAGTTCAGCAGTCCAGCTGTCTGGCAAATTCACCACGACTGGCTTCTAACTTCGCAAATGATCAAATCAGGGGAACTTTAGTGTAGGATTGCCATTGGAGTCGAAAGTCAAGGATATCACAACATCTTGATTACGACATGTCATTTTGACGTATTACAATCATTTAAAGATTTTTCATTGGTTTCCTTTAAACTGAAGCATTACTAAGATTCTTGTCTTGTCGTTTTAATATGGACGATTCCAATGCTGAGGGGTGAAAGGATAAATATGTACTGGGAATTATTTCTTGGGGGTGGAGGGTTTTGGCGAATTTACCCGCCGGTGAAGTTACCTGAGTGTTTTGAGTGGATATCCTCTATATAAAAGTTCACTTTTTTTTTTTTTTGTTGTTGTTGTTTTTATTTTATGTATTGTCAAGTAATTTGTTTTAGATCTGTTGATTTTACTATGTATGTTGATTGGAAAAAATGTTGTTACTTTTAAACTGCACTTAATGATTATTGTTTTTTCATACATCTCAAAGCAATATTAATACAGCGTATATACATATCTCAAACATGTTAACTCTCCACTTTTCTTCTTCTTCGTTGTAATGTAGAAATGTCTTTTGAGAAAGATCAGTCTCTATGTTCAAAATCTAAAAGGAAGAGTATGTATTGGCTTTGATGTCTTGTATAGATGACATCCCTTCAAGGATTACAGGAGAGAATAAGAGGCAGGTTTCATAATGGATGAAAGTAAGAATGAGATTTCTATAGAGGTGTGTGTACAAAAGAATATTTTTAAAAAATGAATTCATTCAATTTGTCAAATGTGTTATTGAATGCGTGTGTGTGTGTGTCTGTCAAATGTGTTATTGAATGCTTGTGTATGTGTGTATCCCATGGAAACAAAAACAATGTTTTGTCTTTTGGTCAACAACAACGCTGTCTCTCTCTATCTCTCTCTTTCTCTCTCACTCTTTCTTTCTCTCTCTACTTATTTTATATGCTCTAATCAATGTTATTAAGAACTCTCTCTCTCTCTCTCTCTCTCTCTCTCTCTCTCTCTCTCTCTCTCTCTCTCTCTCTCTCTCTCTCTACCTGTCCCTCTCTTACAAACACACACACACATACACATGGAAAATTCCCATTATTCATAGTACACAAACACACGCACACACACACACACACACATTTAAAATCCCATTTATTCATTCTACACAATCGTACTTACACGAGTAAAAAAAGACAGGGAGTAGATGTGCGTTTGAGATATCTGTGCATTTCTTTATTAAGTTTTAGTTTGATAATGTGTCCGATAAGTATATAAAGATGATGTCTAAGACAATGATTACATATTCTATGTATAATTTAACTTGATAGTTTGTCATATTTCCCCTTATGTTGTCGATTCGAATCTCCACTCCATTACAATGCACTTGACTCTCTGATATTTTTGGTCATCAGTTTTTATGATTATTTATTGCACAACTGTCTATTCACTCCATCATTTATGGCTGTGTTAATTATGATGTGATCCACATTACTGTCTTATTGTTGTTGTTATTATTATTATTATTATTATTATTATTATTATTATTATTATTATTATTATTATTATTATTATTATTATTATTATTATTATTATTATTATTATTGTTATTATTTTTATTACTAATACTATTATTATCATTATTATGATGATGATAACTGCACCACTTTTGAAATCGGTCCATCTGGATGGGTTCCCGACCTCCCATAGTTGGCAGGGAGGCACATACTGTGACTTCTATCCCCTATATGTGTTTTCCAACTTGCTTCCTGTCTTTGTCTTGGAATGAGATTACCTGGTTTTGTCTTGGCTCTGGCCGGATACCCTGGGTGGGAGGGAAGCAGTCAAATGTTTGGTTAGTTTTGGGAGATGATATTTTTTTCCTTGTAAATCATCTCTCTGTTATGTATTGTATTATTTTTTCTTTTACATATATATGATTTATAAACATTTGAGTGTCTTCCTCTTAGTATGGATATGTGCTTGTGTCTGGATGAGACATTTAGGTGATCTCAAACTAAGTACACTGATAGCGTGCTCTTTGAATCTACATATATGTTTCCTATTTAAACTAATTCCCCTTTATCTTACTTTTTCTTGGGTTTTAAAATTGTAATTCTAGAACTTTTTACTATCCCATTTTCTTCCTTTTTAATGGCGCTGATATGACCTTAATTTGTTGCAAGCACTGTAAGACTCTTAAAAAAAAAAAACAGCAAGCAAATTGGTCCATGCATCTCACATAAGATTAGTCATATTATTCTATTTCTATCAAATGAAAGGTTGTTTTATCCTGAACAAAATGATGTGTGATATAGAAATTGATCATAGCAATATGTGGAAAGTATCAAAATAAAAATGTACATAGAATGCTGACACCATCACAGATATTTCAATATTTGATAATCGAGGGTGTCCACATCCGATATTTATTCATTGATTGAATGTAATGTTGGATTTGTTCTTGGGTGATAATGTTTTACTCCTTTGTCAATGCCCGTGTAAGTATTGCAATGTTTTGGGCACTTCTTTCCCTGACCTTTCTACCAAGAACGTCCCATAGGTTGCTTGATAGTAGAAAGTTTGGACAATCTCGCATGCAACGGTAGTTTGGTGGATTAACAGAAATCTTGCATGCAACGGTAGCTTGGTGGATTCACAGAAATCTTGCATGCAACGGCAGCTTGGAGGATTCACAGAAATCTCGCATTCAACGGTAGCTTGGTGGATTCAGAGAAATCTTGCATGCAACGGTAGCTTGATGGATTCACAGAAATCTCAATATGCAAGGGTAGCTTGATGGATTCACAGAAATCTCGCATGCAACAGCAGCTTGGTGGATTCAGAGAAATGTTGCACGCAATGGTAGCTCGGTGGATTCACAGAAAGTTGTAGTTTTTCATGGTTTACTTTATTCATTAGTTACTGATCTCACTAATTAATAAATTATAGCAGTTGCAAAAGTGGTGCAGTTATTTTACAGTTCATTACACACACACACACATAAATTTAAAAAAAAATTACTTTTATTAATCCCCAAGGGGAAATTTGTCTTTAGGGTCTATTCCAAGGGAAGACTGGAATAAGCCAGGCATCAGCCGCAGTGCAGCGCCGCAAAGTGAGCTAGGGCGAGTTGACTTGCTCAAGGCCACACAATGAGGTGGGCAGCCGAACTCGGTACCTTTTGGGTACGAAGAAAAGACCTTGCCGCTGAGCCACGCTGCCCCTATAGTTCCATACACACACACACACACACACACACACACACACACACACACACTGGGTGGGGTTACTGACCTCACATAGTGGGCAGGGAGGCACTTATTGTGTCTTCTATCCCCTATATCTGTTTTCCAACATTCTTTCTGTCTTTGTCTTGGGATGAGATTGCTTGGTTTTGTCCCAGCCCTGGCCGGTTACCCTGGCTGGGAGGGAAACAGTCAAATGTATAGTTAGAGTTTTGGGAGATGGTATTTTTTTCCCTTGTAATTCATCTCTCTGTGATGCACTGTTCATTTTTGTTTTATATATGATTTGAAAATATTTGAGTTTGTTCCTCTTAGTGAGGACCAGTGCTTAAGTCAGGATGAGACATTAAGGTGATCTGAAACTGAGTACAATGATAGGGTGCTCTTGGAATCTACATCTGTTCTCTGTTTGAACTAAGTCCCCTTTGTCTTCCTTTTTCTTGGGTGTTTTATATATATAATATTTCAAGTAGGTTATGATCAACTTCAACTATATTGTTTCGAGCATATATATATATATATATATATATATATATATATATATATATATATATATATATATATATATATATATATATATATCTATCTTGGATCGTGTTTGATACAAATATGGTACGAATAGTGCTCGACATGTAGTAATGGAGCGAATTATTATTTTAATATTTACCACAATGTTGGAGTCAGTCTACATCGATTGGTTATCATACCTACAACTAAGTGCATGTCGCATTGTTGCCAGTTGAACTTGCAGAAAGTAAATTACACAATAGGAAGCAGAATAGTTCAATAAAGTATAGCTTACATCGATGTAGACTGACTCCAACATTGTGGTAAATATTAAAATAATACATATATATATATATATATATATATATATATATATATATATATATATATATATATATATATATATATATATATATATATATATATATATATATATATATATATATATATATATATATATACACGCGAGAAATCGACATGTATGAATCATATAGAGTGCTCGAAAATTTAGTGCAATATATCCAAGATCTCACCTATACTACTTTCTGGTCGACAAATTTGTTTCTGCCTTTGGCTTCATCAGGGCAGCAAAATTTGGTTATGAGGTATCTTTCTTCAGAGCAGCAAAATTTCTTCTTGGTGATATTTTCTTCAGGGCGGCAAAATTTGTTCTGAGGGATATTTTCTTCAGGGTAGCAAAATTTGTTATTGTAGATATCCCCAAGAACAAATTTTGCCGCTCTGAAGAAAATGTCCACAAGAACAAATTTTCTGCCCTGAAGAAGCCAAAAGGCCGAAAAATTTTGTTGGCAAGAAAATAATAAAGGTGAAGTCGAGTATATATGTATTGTTTGTTTGTTTTTGCTGTTGTAAATGTGACCATTCATATCTCCCATTATTGTCGTCAACTGTCTTGTTTTATTTCATTAATAAATTCATTCAATAAAATTTGATGTATTTACATCCAATATGATAATTTCCATTCAGGATCAATAAAGTATAGCTTACATGATATCTCCAAAGTCATACATTCAATTATATTTTCCTCTCAGACCCATTGACCGAAATAGTAGAATGTCTGATTGGCAAATTGACCTGATTTCTATCAACTGTGGAAGTTCCGATAGGTCAGCTGGAAGAGCTCTATCACCACAAAACAAAATGGATGATATGGTGAAAGAGCTCTATCACCACAAACAAAATGGATGATATGGTGAAAGAGCTCTTTCACCGCTGTAACGAATCGGGCTGCTCCTGGAGAGTCGGTAGAGCAAGATCGCTTGATTTGTCAACATAAAGAAAAGACTAGGAGAAAGATAGACAGAGGGAACTCGTTTATAAGTTCCCTGGGAGTGGAAAATCAGGCCACTGCACTGAGCCTGGCCTGATCAGGGGAAGAGAAAGAAGGAGAAGCCCGTGTTTCACGGCTAGACAATGAGAACAATGATAAAATAAAGTAAATCAAGATTAACAAACACGTTACATTTATTACAGAAACTAAGTTACATCTACAACACAAATAGGAATGACACAGCTCTACTTATCCATTCATCCTTCGTGTCTCTCTCCTGACATCCACTAATAAGGAACACTACGGCACATATAAATAATAAAATAACATAAAACACGACCACTGAGATGGCAGTATTATGTCCAGCTCACAAAACTAAACATCTCTCTCTGACTCATCCTGACCTCCCATAGTGGGCAGGGAGGTACATGCTGTATCTTCTATCCCCCCATACCTGTTTTCCAATTGTTTCCTGTCGTTGTCTTGGAATGAGATTACTTAGTTTTGTCCTGACCGTGGCCGGAGTTCCTTGGCTGGGAGGGAAACAGTTGAATGTATAGTTATAGCTTTTGGAGATGATATTTTTTTCATTGTAAATCATCTCTCTATTATGCATTGTATTATGTTTAGTTTACATATTATATTATATGATTTGTAAACATTTGAGTGTATTCCTCTTAGTTGGGACATGTGCTTGTGTCTGGATGAAACTTTTAGGTGATCTCAAACTAAATACTTTGACGGTGTGCTCTTGGAATCTACATCTGTTCCCTATTTTACCAATTCCCCTTTGTCTCACCTTTTCTTTTGTGCTTTAATTGTAATTCTAGAACTTTTTACTTTTCCATTTTCCTTCCTTTTTACTGGCGCTGATATGACCTTAATGTGTTGCAAGCCCCGTAAAACCCTTAAAAACAAAAACAATCTCTCTGACTCCCCGCGCCTTGCTTTATATAGCCAGAGACGCCAACTTTAAATTTGGCTCACAGGAGTTTCAGACACCACTCGTAGGAATTTCAAGGCCGAAAGAGGAATTTCCGCACACAAGAAAAAGAAATTCAAATGGAATTTGATATTGTGTTTACATATTGTATAGTTCTAAATAGATATCTATAGATAATAGATTAGAATTATATTTTGATACATAAACACAATGCCAAATACAATCCCAAAGTTTCCTTATTTCAAATGAAGTAAAGCGCCAAAACCTAATGGTAGAGATTGTAGTACTGGTGGTAATGTGGTGTTGGTGGTTGTAGTAATAGTAGTAGTGATGATGAAGATGTGATAGTAGTTTTTTGTTTGTTTGTTTTTAAGGGTTTTACGGCGCTTGCAACACATTTAGGTTATATCAGCGCCAGTAAAAAGGAAGAAATGGGATAGTAAAAAGTTCTAGAATTACAATTAAAGCACCCAAGAGAAAGGAAGACAAAGGGGAACTGGGAACAAATAGGGATCAGATGCAGATTCCAAGAGCAAACCATCAATGTACTTAGTTTGAGATCACCTATAAGTCTCATCCGGACACAAGCACAAAATCCAACAAAGAGGAATACACTCAAATGCTTACATTATACATTAAAAATAACAAACATAATAATACATAACAGAGAGATGATTTACAAGGAAAAAAATATCATCTCCCAAAACAATAACTATGCATTTGACTGTTTCCCTCCCAGCCAAGGAATTCCAGCCAGGGTCAGGACAAAACCAAGTAATCTCACTCCAAGACAACGACAGAAAACAATTGGAAAACGGGAATGGTGGGATAGAAGACACAGCATGTACCTCCCTGCCCACTATGGGAGGTCAGGATCCCCACCCAGTGATAGTAGTTGTTGTAGTAGTAGTGGTGGTAGTGATGATGATGTGGTGGTGGTTGAAGTAGTAGTTGTAGTGATGATGATGTGGTGGTGGTATAGTGGTTGTAGTTGTGGTCGTGATGACAATGAGGTGATGGTGGTTGTAGTAGTAGTAGTGGTAATGATGATGGTGATGGTGGTTGTAGTAGTAGTGGTAGTGATGATGTGGTGGTGGTGGTTGTAGTAGTATTGCTCATGATGATGATGTGGTGCTGATGGTTGTAGTAGTAGTAGTAGTGGTAGTGATGATGATGTGGTGGTGATGGTGGTTGTAGTAGCAGTGGTAGTGATGATGATGTGGTGGTGGTGGTTGTAGAAGCAGTGGCGGTGGTGCTTGTAGTAGTAGTGGTAGTGATGTTGTAGTGGTGGTTGTCGTAGTAATGGTAGTTGCAGTGATGATGATGTGGTGGTGGTGGTTGCAGTAGTAGTGGTAGTGATGACGTGGTGGTGGTGGTTGTAGTAGTAGTGCTAGTGATGATGGTTGTAGTAGTGGTGGTAGTGATGATGTGGTGGTAGTGGTTGTAGTAGTAGTGGTAGTGATGTTGTAGTGGTGGTTGTAGTAGTAGTGGTAGTTGCAGTGATGTGGTGGTGGTGGTGGTTGCAGTAGTAGTGGTAGTGGTGGTTGTAGTAGTAGTGGTAATGATGATGTGGTGGTGGTGGTTGTAATAGTAGTGGTAATGATGATGTGGTGGTGGTGGTTGTAGTTGTAGTGGTCGTGATGATGTGGTGGTGGTGGTTGTAGTAGTAGTGGTAATGATGTGGTGGTGGTGGTCGTAGTAGTAGTGGTAATGATGATGTGGTGGTGGTGGTTGTAGTAGTAGTGGTAATGACGATGTAATGGTGTTGGTGGTGGTTGTAGTAGTAGTGGTAGTGATGTAGCGGTGGTTGTAGTAGTAGTGGTAGTGATGATGTGGTGGTGGTGGTGGTGGTTGTAGTAGTAGTGCTAGTGATGATGTGGTGGTGGTGGTGGTGGTTGTAGTAGTAGTAGTGGTGGTAATGATGATGTGGTCGTGGTGGTTGTAGTAGTAGTAGTGGTAGTGATGATGTGGTGGTGGTGGTTGCAGTAGTAGTGGTAATGATGATGTGGTGGTGGTGGTGGTTGTAGTAGTAGTGGTAATGACGATGTAATGGTGTTGGTGGTGGTTGTAGAAGTAGTGGTAGTGATGACGATGTGGTGGTGGTGGTTGTAGTAGTAGAGGTCGTGATGATGTGGTAGTGGTGATTGTAGTAGTAGTGGTAGTGATAATATGATGCTGGTGGTTGTAGTAGTAGTGGTATTGATGATGATGTGGTAGTGGTGGTTGCAGTAGTAGTGGTAGTGATGATGTGGTGGCGGTGGTGGTGTAGTAATAGTGCTCGTGATGATGATGTGGTGCTGATGCTTGTAGTAGTAGTGGTAGTGATGATGATGATGTAGTGGTGGTTGTTGTAGTAGTAGTGGTAGTGATGATGATGTGGTGGAGATGGTGGTTGTAGTAGCAGTGGTAGTGATGATGATGTGGTGGTGGTGGTTGTAGTGATGAAGATGAAGTGGTGGTGGTGCTTGCAGTAGTAGTGGTAGTGATGATGTGGTGATGGTGGTTGTTGTAATAGTAGTGATAGTGATGATGTGGTGGTGGTGGTTGCAGTAGTAGTGGTAGTGATGATGTGGTGGTGGTGGTTGTAGTAGTAGTGGTAATGATGATGTGGTGGTGGTGGTTGTAGTAGTAGTGGTCGTGATGATGTGGTGGTGGTGGTTGTAGTAGTAGTGGTAATGATGTGGTGGTGGTCGTCGTAGTAGTAGTGGTAATGATGATGTGGTGGTGGTGGTTGTAGTAGTAGTGGTAATGACGATGTGGTGGTGGTGGTTGTAGTAGTAGTGGTCGTGATGATGTGGTGGTGGTGGTTGTAGTAGTAGTGGTAATGATGTGGTGGTGGTCGTCGTAGTAGTAGTGGTAATGATGATGTGGTGGTGGTGGTTGTAGTAGTAGTGGTAATGACGATGTGGTGGTGGTGGTTGTAGTAGTAGTGGTAATGATGATGTGGTGGTGGTGGTTGTAGTAGTAGTGGTCGTGATGATGTGGTGGTGGTGGTTGTAGTAGTAGTGGTAATGATGTGGTGGTGGTGGTCGTAATAGTAGTGGTAATGATGATGTGGTGGTGGTGGTTGTAGTAGTAGTGGTAATGACGATGTAATGGTGTTGGTGGTGGTTGTAGTAGTAGTGGTAATGATGATGTGGTGGTGGTGGTGGTTGTAGTAGTAGTGGTAATGACGATGTAATGGTGTTGGTGGTGGTTGTAGAAGTAGTGGTAGTGATGACGATTTGGTTGTGATGTTTGTAGTAGTAGTAGTAGTCATGATGATGTGGTGGTTGTTGTAGTAGTAGTAGTAGTAGTAGTGGTAGTGATGATGATGTGGTGGTGATTGTAATAGTGATGGTAGTTGTGGTGGTGGTAGTGATGATGTGGTGGTGGTGGTTGTAGTAGCAGTTGTAGTACTGATTATGATGTGGTGGTGGTGGTGGTTGTAGTAGTGGTGGTAGTGATGATGATGTGGTGGTGGTTGCAGTAGTAGTGGTAGTGATGATGGTTGTAATACTAGTGGTAGTGATGATGGTTGTAATACTAGTGGCAGTGATGATGATGTTGTGGTTGGAGTGTGTGTGTGTGTGGGGGGGGGGGGGGTATCCTTGGAACAAATTGACCTCACCGGAATTTAACGGAAGTTGCCCGGAGCCCGGAATTTTTTGCTCCAGACCGGATTTTTTTCCGGTGAAACCGGAGTTTTGGCATCACTGTATAGCGATGGTTCGAACCCCCTGATTGGGTGGTTGAGGAGATCAGAAAAACTAGCAACTCCGGACTTGTTCAGGCTATGTCCTAGCAACCAGTGTCAGGGCATAACACCCCCCTCCCCCTAATGAGGAAAGACCCCCTGTGTGGGTGAAATGGAAAAGTAAAGAAAATCCAACACGGGTTAAGTGAACTATAGTAATAAAAGAGGGGACCCCCTAGGGGTCAAATAAAAATATCAGAAAGGAACCCTTGTGAGGTTTGAATTATTGGTAAGAAACCTGCTGAGGGTTAGATGAAATATATAAACATATCATCATGTATGTCAAAATAATCAGTATTGTCCATAGTGTTGGTCTTGCCTTGATTACATCATGACTCACCGTCATGAGACTTCTGACCAACATGTCTGTAGTCCTCAACAAAATGGAAGCCCCTAACGTCCAAGATCGAGTCTTTGTGAATTCAATTAAAACGTCTATTCTGCTTCCTATTGTGTAATTTACTTCCTGCAAGTTCAAATGGCAACAATGCGACATGCACTTAGTTGTGGGTATGATAACCAAATTCCTTATGGGCTCATTGTTGTAATGGAAATCTCAAGAAATGACGTAAAAAAAAATATTGTTCATCACTACAATGTTAAACCAGGCCCCATAAGTGGGTTCGGATGACAGACCTGCATATATATGTGCATGCCACAACAATACAAAATTTAAAAAAACAATTAACTATTGGTATCAATTGTTGAATTTTTATTTATTATCACAGAGATTTTAATGAAGGTATGATCTGAATCTAAAAATGACTTATAATAATATTTACTAGGTTGAATAGTAATTTGTAAGACAACAATCCAATTCATAAATGACAACATACACTGACCTGGTCAACATACACTGACCTGGTATCAAACTGTTGGATTTCAGAAATGACATACAGACTCAATCGTTGTATTTCCAGCTCCTACATCAGTTTAAATTTATTTTACTTTGCTACATGAAGTACATTATGGGGCAGCATGGCTCAGAGGTACGGTCTTTGCTAGGTACCCGAAAGGTACCGCGTTTGATCACCCGCCGCTGCGCTGTGTGGCCTTGAGCAAGTCACCATGCCCCAGCTCACTTTGCGGCGCTGCACTGCGGCTGACGCCTGGGTTATTCCAGTCTTCCCTTGGAATAGACTCTAAAGACAAATTTCCCCATGGGGATGAATAAAGGGAATTATATGAAGTCAATTGAACAAGAAAGTGAATTTCTTTAAGTCATGAAAAAGTTTCTCACTGAAACACAAGTTGGTGGGATTGTTTTCCGAATTTGTTTTGAAGGATTTTAAGGTCATGTAACTTTTAATTCAATGCCAGGAACAGGGAAGATGATAGAAAGGTCCAAAGATTTCCATCAAGCTGACACGCACCAAAGAAAAATGTAAGGCAGAGGAGGAAGAAGATTCAAGAGAGCAATATATTCTTGGCTGAAACGATCAGTAAGTCTCACACCAATGCTGCTACACGATTTTTACGAAAACGACAAAATAGATCATGGGTAGATGATTTACAAGGGGGAAAATATCACCTCTCAGAAAGAAAAAAATAAAACAAAAAAGAAACACATTTTCCCTCTCAACAAAAGGCTTCCAACATGACCTGGGTGTCACAAAATGGTCTCACTAACTCCAGAGAAAAATATGACTTTGCATGGAAAGAAAAATGATGTTTCAGTTATTATTATTTTTTTTTTTTCAGGGATCAAAACTCTTGTCTATATACTTGGATATCATCTATACGAAATTTCTTGGTCCAACAAAATAATTGATGATTGGGTAATGCAATAGATTAACATTTAAAAAAGGAACAAAAAAAACAAAACAAAACAAACAAAACAGTTTTAGTCTTGACTTGATGACTCACGGCCATACATACATAAAGTTGGTTTTGAAAACAAGAAAAATGGCAGGGAAATAGCTGTGATTAATTAATCTTTAGCCTCGTAATCTTACAAGACGACAAATTGGTTTGTGAGAAAGAACAATTCCCATGTAATTGTAGGAAGTTGATCATTGAAATGGTCACATCCTCATCCCATCATTAATTCCATCGACTGATTTTTGGAAGTTGTAACAGTAACAGCCCTCATGACATCTTAGGTCTATGCCACAAAGAGAAAGATGTTAGGATAATCCAGATTGTAACTCTGCTAGCTCCACAAGCAAATGTCTTAAAGACAGAAAAGACAAGTGGATCAAAAACAATCTCTTTCTATATTTGTAGTTTTTATACCTTGTGGCAAATGATCTAAAGCCTGGTCTGAGAACAACCAAAGACATAATGTCTTTAGAACAAGGATAGTAGGCCAAGTGGAAGAGAACAAAACTGATAGAATAGAAGAGACATCAAAATTTTACATTAGAATTAGACGTCGTTCAACAAATATCCTAATAATTAGAACGGTTCAAATGATGATGATGATGATGATAATAATAATATTAATAATAATAATAATATCATTATTATTATCACTATAAAAAATGGGAATTAAAACTTTCAAATCATGTCACCATTTAGAATAAAATGGAATATTTACAAAATGTTCATTTTTAGCATTTCAATGGGATCATCAAATCAATACAGATCTGGACATTATAGACAGCTATACAAACTTACATGTTTGGTCATTCAGTTAATTTGCAAACAAAAATCTTTCCTTTCACATTTGAATATTCAAACACTAGTGAGGTTTTTAATTCCATTGTCGATGCTTTAAAAAAACAAACTGAACTTGGATAACAAGAGGTAAAAATGTAAAAAATGGTTTGCTTTAACTCTCTCCTTACCGATCCTTTACAGTATTTTCCCGAATTGGCTGGCTTACCCAGGAGAAAAATGGATTTTTATAACTCAAACAAGCTCTCTACAAAACAATTGTATGTTCTTAATTAAACAAAGATCTTTCTTCAAAGTTGTGATGTACAAAATAAATCTGAATAAGTAAAATGTTTATTGTTGTAACAAATGTGACGATTTTGATGCAGGTGGTAAGGAGGGGGTTAATGAGTCTTTATTGTGCCTGTGATGCTCTAGGTCATTTCAGCAGAAGTAAAGAAAAGATATGTTGTTTTGTTTTGTTTTTAAGGATTTTACGGCGCTTGCAGCACATTTAGGTCATTTCAGCACCAGTAAAAAGGAAGAAAATGGTATAGTCAAATTCTAGAATTACTATTAAAGCACACAAGAAAAAGTAGGACAAAGGGGAACTGGGAAGAAATAGGGATCAGATGTTGTAGATCCCAAAAGCATACCATCAATATACTTTTTGTTTTAAGGGTGTTACGGCGCTTGCAACACATTAAGGTCATATCAGCGCCAGTAAAAAGGAAGAAAATGGGATAGTAAAAAGTTCTAGAATTACAATTAAGCCACCCAAGAAAAGGTAAGACAAAGGGGAATTGGTTCAAATAGGAAACAGATGTAGATTCCAAGAGCACACTATCAAAGGACTTTTTGTTTTTGTTTGTTTGTTGCTTTAGGTCTCTTCCAACACAATTGAGGTTATATGAGAGACCGCTGAAACAAAAAAAACAAGCAATCTAACAAAAATAGTACAAATGTAAATCAAAATCATAACCTAAAGATATCATAAGCTAAATTATAAATAACCAAGAACAAACAGGCAGAAGATTTACAGAAAAAAAAATATCCCCTGTCAAAAATACAATCACAAACCAAAGAAGCAGGATAGGCTAGTAAAGAGGAGAAGAAATGACATCACTATCGGATCGTACACCCATGCGAACATCATAGGTATATGATTCAAGGGTGATGCTCCCATCCAACCACCCGCTCAAAGGACTTAGTTTGAGATCACCTAAAAGTCTCATCCAGACACAAGGACACGTCCCCACTAAGAGGAATACACTCAAATGTTAAAAAAATTATTATATATATATAAAACATAAAAAACTAATACAATGCATAACAGAGAGATGATTTACAAGACTAAAAATATCATCTCCCAAAAATCTAACTATACATTTGATAGTTTCCCACCCCGCCAGGACCAGGACAAAACCAAGTAATCTCATTCCAATACAAAGACAGAAATCATGTTGGAAAACAGATATGACCCCCCCCCCCCCCCCCCCCCCCCCCCAGCCAAGGACTGCGACGAGGGAAAGGACAAAACCAAGTGATAGAATTCCAAGACAAAGACAAAAAGTAAGTTGGAAAACAGATATATGAGTATAGAAGACACAATTCGGTAAGAGACATCCATTCATAAAACTCAAATATAGCATGAATTATTCATGAACCATTAACAAAAAATAAACTTGGTGCTACCCACTTCTTGTCAGACATATTCACTTTCAATAGATATAGATATAAATATATTGATGAATTGAAACCCAAACTCTTTGAATTTGTGAGGGCTCATGAACATGAATTTAAAAACAAAACAAAACAAAAAACAACTGAAGACTGTACATAGATATAAAATCTCCCATGTGAAAATGGTAATATGTCTTATGGTTCAACGATTCAATCACTCTAGTATTAACAGTATATACAGGTTATAATTATATAATATGAATGTGGTAAATTTCTGTACGTTGAAAAAAAAAAAGACTTTGAAGGAAATATTCAAAGACTGGCCAATAATGGAAACACCAATAATATAGTGTGCTCAATAAACTCCAAATGAAGACAATTCACAACATCCAGCAATACCGGAACCAATGAAAAAAATCAGTCGCCACTCTTCACGTCAGTCAGTATTGAATACAACACAAAGCACATTAAATTACATAGATTAATGACAATATAGATCATGATTGAAGCCCATGGAATCAAATTCTGTGTACCGAATATTTCCCTGTGGTCGATCTGATTTTTTTGTAATAATATATTTATGTTTTCAATGGTTTTTGTTGTCATTGTTAGTTGAAGAAGGGTTTTGAGCCCGAAATATTCTGTGTTTGCTATTCTATTCTTTTTTTAAAGCTGTTATATTCTTTTTTGTTTATCACTTATTGGAATCAAATTGATAGGTTTTGACATTGATAGAACAATCCATTAATCACCAGTGAAGACTTGACAAAAGGCACTCAATGAGTTCCCATTTGCATTCAATGTAGTCATGACAACAAGAAATGAAATGAGTAGAAACCCCCCCCCCCCCCCCCCCCCCCCAAAAAAAAAAACAGAAGACAATAGAATGTGGTGGATGGCGCCCCTCTCATGGCCAGGCGATGTTGCCGTAACAGTCAGGTCGTGGGTTCACCTCCTCACCGCCGCCAAAGTTTTTATTCTCCATTGTCTTCGGGCACTCTTCTACTCATTTCATTTCTTGCTATTATCAACATGAGTGCCCTCTCCACTCACTTTTCCCAGTGTGTTCATGCTTTAGTGATGAGATGATGAGACAGACACGAGGCAAATTTCAAAGATGAATTTCTTTCACACGTAAACATCTGGTTACACCCCACATGCAAAAATAAATGGCAAAACTAAGTCACCTCATTTCAGTAGAAGGACAAAAAGTCACAAAAATACACCCCCCCCCCCCCCCAAAAAAAAAAAAAAAAAAACAAAACACCGATCAAGACAAAACTAAAAAATATTATTGGTGTTCTTTATATGTTAACAGATTTGCTATTTTGTTTTTTAAAAAAGATTTTCAATTCTGCCAGCAGAAATTTGAGACAAACAAACAAATTTTGTTTTAAAAAAGCATACCCATTGGATAATGAATGATTATGTCGCCATGCCATTTCATGTCAAATAATAATATTATAATATTGTGTCGCGATGCCATTTCATGTCAAATAATAATATTATAATATATATAATCCTCCAGGGAAACCAGTCAATGAACAAAGACACTTACACTCCCTTGAAAGGAGACAATGGAAACACCATTTGAAAGGAGACAATGGAAACACCATCATTCAGCCTTATCAGTCATCAAGACTTGGAGAGTTGTTGATAATAAAATCTATATAAAGTCACCTATCTCTATCTAAGGCTAAGAGGTCTGACACAGCATACAATACCACTCATCTTTTCATGACTAAAAGTATTGGTCACCCTGCACATCAACATTATTATCAAAGAAAAGAGCTACTATACCACATAAGGTTCATAGAGCAATTGTTTTTTTAATGCAACAACCCCCCCCCCCCCCCCCCCCCCCCAAAAAAAAAAAAAAAAAAACTAAATAAAAAAAATAAATAAATAAATAAATTTTAAAAAATAAAATAAAAAACAACAATACAAACAAACAAAAAAAAAACAATGACCGCCCTCACTCAATGAATCCAAATCTAGTTATTTATAGGTAAATGAAAGGCAATAAAAATATTTCATTATTTCTAAGTTGTAAGCTATTCCAAGGTATTCATTCCCCGCTGTCCAAATAACCAAATACCATATTACACTAGTGAGAGGGGTCTATCAAATCAAATCAACCAGCTGTTCTCCTTGGGATGACAATAGACTACATTACTCATCTACTTATATGTCATCATTGCAAATCTATTATTCTATTCAAAGCTACCGTAACTAACCAAACCCTAACACTAATTATCTCTCACAGATGCCCTTGCTAAAATTAAAAACAAAAAAGAAAGAGAAGTTTTTATTGTAAAGAGCTTATATAAAAATATTTTGTACAAAGCTTTTCTTCACCAAATGGCATCAGCCTTATATTTGCTGACATGGAAGCTTCAAGTAAATAAAGAAAACATGAATATGTCATGGAAAAGGATCCATTTATACATACAGCTTCCCTGAACTGTTGCCTTTCAAACAACCAATCCTTTAATCTTTTCAAAAATACACTCACAATACCAAACAAAGTCAGCTAGAATATTTAAAAAAAGCCGGCATTCCGGCTTCAGTCGGAAAAAGAGCATCCCTAATCTCTCCACAAATCTCTATTATTATTAAATCCAAAACCCATACATTATTGATATGGACATGCACAACCCCAAAACAGACACAAACCTCTATTCAATACAGACACAAACCTTTATTCAATACAGACACAAACCTCTATTGAATACAGACACAAACCTCTATTGAATACAGACAGACACAAACCTCTTTTCAATACCGACACAAACCTCTATTGAATACAGATAGACACAAACCTCTATTCAATACAGACAGACACAAACCTCTATTCAATGCATACAGATGCAAACCTTCGTTCAATATAGACACAAACCTCTGTTCAATACAAATATAGATATTATTACACATGCACAATCCCAAAACAAACACAAATCTCAAAAGTCTCATTACACGATAAAGACAGAAAGCAACATAGAAAGAAGAACAAACATTAGGGAGATAAAAAAGAAAGAGACAGGAGGATTGCCCTCCCTAACAAACAACGGTAGGTCAAGGAGCCCTGCCCAGCTGGTATGAATTTGAATGAAACCGAGAGCTTTAATCATCCTAAACATTTCAATCATGATAAACAAATGAAAGGCATCAACATGACAAAGTAAATCAATCAAATAAAATACACTTGAACGCGTGTGCAGTAAGACGTCATAACTCAGCAGGATTCACATCATGTCCATTTGGGACTTGTTTTGTTTGTTTTTAAGAGTTTTACGGAGCTTGCAACACATTTAGGTCATATCAGCACCAGTAAAAAGGAAGAAAATAGGATAGCAAAAAGTTTTAGAATTGCAATTCAAGAACCCAAGCAAAGGTAAGACAAAGAGGAATTGGTTCAAATAGGAAACAGGTGTAAATTCCAAGAGCACTATCAAAGTACTTTGTTTGAAATCACCTAAATGTCTCAGCCAGACACCAGCCAAAGATCCCAATAAGAGGAATACACTCAAATGTTTACAAATCATATGTTAAAAATAAAAAATAACAATACATAACAGATGATTTACATGGAAAAAAATATCATCTCCCAAAACTATAACTATACATTCAACTCGTTTCCTTCCCAGCCAAGGACTCTGGGCAGGGTCAGAACAAAACTAAGTAACCTCATTCCAAGACAAAGACAGAAAGCAATTTGGAAAACAGATATAGGGGGAAAGAAGACACAGTAAGTGCCTCCCTGCCCATGGGAGGTCAGGAACCCCACCCTGCATTTGGGACTTCTGAATAACAAATTCCTGGTGATATTCTCTCAAAGCATAATAAATGCAAACACATCTTTTCTTGATTCCATACAGCTAGTGAAAGGTATAACCTGTGTGTAAGTGAACTGTAATTGGCACTAGATGGGACCCATGAGATTATTTACATCTGTGAAAACTAAACGTTATTAAAAGCCATATATATCAGTCACAACAAAACACATCATTGTCCAAAGTGAATCATTACAACAATCTAAAATAAGAGAAAAAGAATACTTCTCTCATATTATTTCTCCTAAGGATACTGGTTTTAGAAAAAAAACAAATAAAGACTACAAAAAAACCCAACAAAACCCCCCCAAAAATAGTGGACAAAACAACAATAATAAAAACAACGAAACATACCCGACCAATGATTTTACCTTTCAGCACTCTTGTGTTACAGATAATAGAAAACACAAAATGACAAACCAAACTAGAAGAAAAAAACTTCAACTTTTATATGGCGCAATACCCACCAAATGGTGAGAGAATGTGAGTGTGAGTAGAGAAAAGAGTCTTTTCCAAGGACTTAACTATGTGCCAAGCAAGACTTGAACCTAGGACTTTCCGAAAGTGAGTGTCATATCACAATGCCATATCGCGCATGTGTAGAACATATAGCTGTAAAAGAATGAACAGAAAAAGGCAGATAACAAGACAACAAAAGTACAATTGAATCCATTATCCACCCACTGAATAGAAAATGGCCAAACGGGAAGCCAATTTCCTCCATATTTCACACCTTGATTTCATCTGTTCAACTGTCTACATCTATCCAACACCGATATTCAAGACCAGCACAGATAGCCACAATAGTTGGCTTAACATTTGTTTTAAAAATCAAAAATACAAGTTTGAAAACATGAGGACATGCATACCATTATTGCAAGTATTGTATGAACACTTTTATTGTTTTTATATATTTGAACAGCACTTGCAACACACAAGTGTCTTTTAAGCCAGAGGGGAAACAGAAGTAGATTATATAACAAATGTATTTTTTTGTATCTCACCTGGATCTTTCCCAAAAATATATTTGTACTGACTAATACTAATAATATCTAATACATGCATATATAATACTTAACACATATAATACAAGATTTGATTCATACATAATATATAATATTATATGGTGACATAAGTCATACAATCCAGGTAGAATTTACGAGGGGAAAAAAATAACCCCTCATTTCAAAATAAAATATAACATGACAACAGCCTATTGCATTCTTCTTAGATTTGGGGATGACATGAGAACCAGGTAGATACAGACACTAACCAACAAAAATTGCAAACAAAAAAAAACAAAAAACAACTTCTACTTCCATAGCATTTTGACAAAATGATTCTGAATGGCTTTCTTGATATTTGCAATGTCTTTGATTCGGTTATAAAATGTGACCACTTAAAGAAGAAAAGAACATTTTACAAATAGAGTCACATGCCTGTTTATCCAATTCTTTTGTTCAAAATTCAGCCAAGCAAACTCTAAATCTTCTTGTTCTTATTTCTTTCCGGGAATCCCAACCTTCCTGCTTCCATTTCAGCAGGAAGTGATTCTATTCCTTTCAAAGAGTAATATTATGATCTAAGTATATTAAAAATTATGAACTTAATCCAGATTTTAGTGCCATTATCTCTGAGGTAAGAGAGAAAAATACGTCTTTCCTCCTTGACTAAAGATCCATTGATGGTTTAACACTAAAGCAAAGAGTTGACTTTTCTGTGTATCAAATTAACATGAAAATCATCATGGACAGGCAACTAAGATTAAGTCACAGCTTTGACATGAATACTGAACAACAATGAAAAAAATAAAATAATGGGATGACAATAGACATGTTGATTAGTCATAATATATAATGTATAAGACGACAGAAAATATGCTGCATTTGAAAGACAAGTTGAAAGGAGAATGACAGGGAAACACCCTGAAAGATTTAATCCCTTTGTATCAACTAAAGAGTCTACTGAGGAGAAAGACTGTGGAAACTTGAATGAAAAAGAAAGAAAAAAAAAAGGCTGAATTTCTGGGTATACGTATGAGCTGCCATTTTTACTAAGCAGAGGCAGAGGGAGGTGGGTTGTTATTAAAGCAATAGCAGTTGTTGCAGGATTTTGCAGAGGGAAATATATCTCAGTTTCTTCATTTACAGAGTATCTTTTTTCTTCTTCAATATTGCTGATGATATAATTAATATATCATTATCATTGAGGTATTTAGTAGATGCGCAGAAAATTTGAGGCTCAATGAAAGACGAGTCCAGACAACATGTGAACATTTCCATCAAGTCATCAAAACAATCAAGAATCAAACATACAAACTATACAAGAAAATATATCTCAACAACATTGGCAGGTTTAAATATATAGTTTTTAAAATGAAAACAAACACATTTTTTCTATATTCTTTGCATAATTACACCCGTATCACATGATCATCAACCACAAATCAAAACCAATAATTTCATAATGCGCATCACAAATCATACATACAAACCTAACTGTTAAGATTATTCAGTAAACCCTAAAACATTTTCTTAAAACACAGCAAAATATAATTTTCGTTTTTCTCTTCAATGCTAAATAAGAATTTGAAGAGCACTGAAAAGAAAATGGATAAAGAAATTGTGAACTGTATTTGTATACGACATGGATTGTCAATAAATATCAACTCCAGTCACCAGTTCACTCAAATTCATTCAATATTGAAATATGAAAAAAATGTCACCTTTCCTGGATACAAAGAGTTATAATTAGCTGCAAATTCATCAAATGATGGTTGAAGTATTTTGTCGGGCCAATTCATCTCATTCTGATATTACTTCAAAAACTCTTTGTTCATAAAAAAAAAAAATATGAAATAAAGAAATTAGGCCTTTAGGTATAAATTGATATAACAAAAGGCCAATTCTTCTCAAATTGGTTTCCCTTGGTAACTCCCAACACTTGCAGTCATCTGAATTATAAACAAAGTTATTATTTCATAAAAAAGATATCAAATGATAATCCAAATCTCCATGATTTATTATTACAGACAACATTCAAATTGCTCAATGGAAACCAGTTTCAGGAATAAATGAAAACATCAAAACATGTTTGTGTATTAAGAAGAAATATTACAACATTCACAGAGATCACAAAAATTGTTGTTACAAGATAGATACAACTATATGAAGATAAAAATATCAAAATTCATAATGGGTATGTTTCAATGGAATACAGTACATTCTAAAAGTAGACATTTTAAGTGATTCACCATCAGACATAGGTAATGAAATTTCAAGTATGTGATGAGAGAATCTACTTCATTATCTTAAGATATATTCTTACAGATCAAACTTATGCTAAGCATATCTTAAACGTTCGATACCATATCCAAAGATAACCTGTCGCTTTCATTACAATGACATGCAGCAATAAAGGAATGAACAGTCAAATCATTTCCAAGTCAACAACACAATGATAATTATTTGAATTTATCACTCTAAAAATTCAGACTTCATTTTGGGCAGCACGTTTTAAGTCACAACATATTTTCAAAACTGATGAGTCAATCAGATCAACTCATAACAATGTTCTCTGGCAATTAGTAATCAATTGGGTATCTAAATGAACATCATCCAATGCCTTTAGTATGAGAGTAAATTGACACTATCCCTTAATTGGAGATCACTTGATCCAAATCAATGTTCTACAATGGAGTCAAGATCAAAGATAAATATGAAATTCTTAAGACTAAAATTTCACTATTTTCACCTAACAGCCATACCAACAAGAATCTATCGACTTTGAGAGATTTACATAAACTACCAAAAGAAATGATGGAAAATGGAGGCAGACCCACATTTTTAAGCACTCCCGCACATTAATTGTTAAAACTGCGTTTCATCGTTTTCACAGACTGTGTGAATGTATTTAGAGACAAATATCCTTACAAGGCATAACTAGATTACAAGTGTAGAAAAAGTAAAAATAATTCATAGTTTAAGAGAGAAAAGCTAAGACGAAGGAACCATTCTCATTCAGACATAATAAATGATAATTTATTATAATCATAATTTGAATCTGTGAGCTTTAATTAATATATTTTTATTTTCTTACCACCTCATCTAAGTCTAAACATAATATTTTGCAAGCTCCAATTCAGCAAACTTTCTTTGAGCTCCTCCCACAAGATTCTAGTCCAATTAAAATCGTGTCTCCAATAGTTTCCAGAAACGAAGCCTAAAACTGTTGTAGTTAAAAAAAAGTCTGTAAATATGCCATTTTTAAAATTAAAAAACAAAAACAAAAACGGGGCATCTGTTTCCTTTTCTACAATACGAATATAAGAAAGTTAGTTAAAGTTATGCACAGACTAACAAATTTCTTCCACCCATGTTTCAACACAAAGTAACTGTTATCATTCTCTAATAACTCCAAGAGAGAGTATTGACGTGTAAAACATCATCAATCTAACTGGTTTCCAACATATGTGCATTTCATTACTATACCATACCTTCAATACTATTTCCAATGTGGTTAACACAACAACAAATGATGGAAAATCCAACATCTGCATGTCTATACCATACCTTCGATACTATTCCCAATATGGTTAACACAACAACAAATGATAGAAAGCTGACTGGTCAGCTGCTCTGAAGATTGATATGCCCAATCAGCATTCAGGGTTTGCCCATTAATGGTTTTTAGCCTTGGTGCTCCTGTAGCAAGAATCTCAAACATACAAGGGAGAGGTTCAATCTGTCGCCATGCCACTGTGTTATTCCAAATTTGTCTCACCATCCGAAGATCTTCTAGTGTAGGTGTCATTAAATAGTGCAAGTAGAAGCCACGACATTGAGAAACATCAAGGTAGGTCAAAGATTTACTCATAATATAAAACTTTTTGATCCCAGAACAAGTCGGCATCCAAACCTGCATGTTACAAAACAAAACAAAAATAGGTAAATACAAAATCAAATTCAAAATTACAAATCAAACTGGTGTTTGTTTTGTCTTTAAGGGTTTTACGTCGCCTGCAACACATTCAGGTCATATTAGCACCAGTAAAAAGTAAAAACATTCTAGATGTAAATTAAAAGGACTTGAGGAAAAAGTAAGACAATGGGGAAATGATTCAAATAGGGAACAGATATAGATTCCAAGAGCACACTATTAGTGTACTTAGTCTTAGTTTGAGATCACAAAAACCATGAAATAATAGTGCTCAACTTTTTTTTTATAAAAAGAGCTATTTATAAAATATTTCAAGAATAATTATGATCAACTTCTATACAATATTGTTTAGAGCATTCACTCCCCTCAGGAAGTGAAAGGGAAAGTAGATGGTTGATTATATATGCGGCTATGTGGTCGTGTGGTATGACACTCGCTTTCGGATCGGAAGGTCCTGGGTTCGAGCCTCGCTCGGCGCATAGTTGAGTCCTTGGAGAAGGCTCTTTACTCACATTCTCTCACCATACTCAGGTGTAAAATGCGTACCTGACTGTTAGCAGTCTGTCCAAAAAAAATTATAACATCGCCTAACAGGCGGCATGTCCTAAATGTTAAATGTTGCTGTTGGCCAGGGACCCCTTGTAAAGCGCTTTGAGCACATTTAGTGGATATTGCGCTATATAAAAGCTTGTTTAAAAAAAAATTCTTCAAAAACATACACAAACGACATTTTACTACACTAAGCGAACACATTTGGAACCTCAACGAAAAGTAATTTACAAAATAGCATTACATGGAAAATCATCTCCAGAGCACAGACAGTCGTACTCCCCCTCCTTTAAGATTTGCAACCTCTGCTTAGAATAAAATTTCTACATCATCACAAAACTGAACATAGCAACACAGAATAGAAGAAACGAACTAACATGCAATATAAATACAATGCATTTCAGGACACAAAATGTTTGCAATTTTTACTCTGATTTTTCAGTCTGTTACCCGTGAAATTTCCCTATCCCATTTTATAGCCATGCATGAATTAAATAGTTATATAGGCTGTAGAATGAGGATTTTTAAATTTCGCGCTGTAACTGAGGACATTGTAAGCGAACTGTACTGTACATTATTGACAGGAAACATGATGGTGATTTTCCACCATGTTTATTACAAGAAAATGTTTGACATGGCAAAATCAGCGGAAAACTCTCTGAGAAAATCTGGTAAAACTTTAATCAATGAATGAAAGTCACTGTTTGCATTCATGACACAAGGAAGCAGCGGTGCCCTCCTGAATTTCCTTATCTTTAAATGTTAATATGAGAGGCAAACCAAATCTACCACTGTACACTTTTACTATTACATTGCCATTTGGTCCTGCAGCCAATGGAGATGGTTAATATTACATCAATATCAATATCAGTTTAAATATCATGAAATGGCAATACAAGCCTTCCGATTGGCTGAGTGGATTGAAAAAAAAAAAAAAAAAAATTCAACACACAAGATTTTTTAAATAAATGACCTAATGCTCTAATCAATGGAGCCACTAAAACCAAAAGTATTATTATTATGAAAATGTACAAATCTTACCTCAAGTAAAAGTTTCCTTAGTTTGCCAAGATCCTGTAATATGATATCAAGAAACTTCTGATCAAAGTTGGTGCTGTAGATTCCATATTTCTCCAACACCAAATTCTCCAAACGTTTCAACTGGCAGAGACTCTTGACACTCCTTTCAGACCAGTCAAAAGGGATTACAAGGGTTGTCAGATGAGGTGCCAAGCTTGTAAACCTTTCAAAAAACTGAACGAATAAGCGTTGACGTCTCCTAAACCTATGAACATAGTCCCTCGAAGACTCTTGACTACCTCTGATTGGTTGTCGTGATGGACTATCTTTCCAATTAATATCAGCATTTTTGAGATTAGCCATTCTGGCAGTGTTGATAAACAATTCCACTACAGATATAAATTTATCGCTTGGGTGGCTTATATCTAAACAAAATTGGAATCTGGTAACTGCAGGTTGAATTAAAGTTAAAAACCGACCAAATGAGAAAACCCTTTTTCTAAAGCAATGGTGACAAACCGGCTCTGTGTGAACTGGACCGACACAGTCATGAGGTAGACAAGAATAGGGTAAACTACTAAACTGGATTGTGTTCCATAACTGTGGTTTTTGAATCATTCTGTGCCATTCCCGACAGACAAGCATACTACGGCCAAGATCTGACTGTTTCAAAAAAGACCAAACTTTGAATTTGCAAACATCCGGTAATTGCTGAAAGGGAAAATGTTGGAGAGCTGAACAGGAGAGAGAAGGACTAGTATCCACGAGATCATCCATTACACGTACATCGTCACTGTACATTGGGATGTCCATAACAAGAGGAAAACTTGTACGATGGTAACGATCACCTTGGATGTTACCTAATGATCCTCTTCTTGTGGCCAAATTATTCAAGCTCTGGTCTCTCTTTTTCCCTGAGCCCCGTTTGCGCATCCTCATGGCCATTTGGGTGCTAGGGGGCCAACCTGCACTCATGGCAACTCCTTATACTAGCATCACCTGTCAACAACAAAAAAAGTCAATTTCAATTACTGAGCCAACATTTAGCTCTGTACATAGATAAAAAATTACTATAGAACTAGGTAAGGAAGACCAAATGATCCACTTTGACATAGGTGGGAATTGAAAATCATGGTTTCAGAGGGGAAAGTCAATCCACATAACTTTGCGCCCATAGATGGCACATACGGTACGTGACACTCATGACCAAATGCTTGGAAATGTTTGACATACACACTTTATATTTATCAAATTAAGATATTGTCACACCCTTTTACTGATCTGAGCAAAAATTATTTTTTGTGAATTATTATCCTATCAACTATCAAATTAAAAAAAAAAAATTATGATCATATCTTGAAAACAAGTGACAAAATCTTTAATTTGTATAAAGCAAATGAACTACAGTTTTATACATAACTTTTATCGGAAATCTTTTTCTTTGGAAACAGGCAGAAAATCCAAGACAGCGACTGTTTATATGCGTTTCCATGGCAACCACCCTCTATTTTTGAAAACAATTGTTGGTTGGTGAAAAATAGAAAGACTATATGGTTATACTTAGTATGAGTATAACAGAGCCCTACAGTCACAATTAGAGATTTTAGGCTTCACTGCCGACCTTCCCCTTAAAGTGGCGATCTTAGGAATTGATCATCTGTTAAATTGGTAAGAAGACTATAGATATCATTTGAAATGGATAAGACCACATAAACCAATCAGTTGACATGAAATAGCAAATCAAATAGTGGGACCAACCGTTTACAGGGGTCTTAAAAGCTTTTTCTTACATGCAATATGTTTCTACCAGGTTTTAACATTGATTGATATTCACTTTGGATGGAAACTTCAACCACCTGTACCCACACCTATTCTATCCAATAAAAAAGTCAAGCAGATAAGGGATCAGGCACAAATCACAACTGAAAATTGAAAATTACAGAGCGTAATATCAAAGTATAAAATAAGCACTAAATTAAATGAAAATTCAGAGTTAAAATGACATTATAATATTACAAAATTTGGTTTATAATTATAATGATGCAATAAGCATATCATCCTAATGATTAAAAAAACAAAACTGTTTGAATTAATCTCTATGTTAATTGTTATTATATATATAGAGAAGCAGAGTTTTGTTGGGTTTTTTTTTTTTTTACAATTTTGGATGCCTTAAAAACACATCATAAATTACTATGTACAGGAATCAACCCGGATCTTGGCTCCAGATCTGAAAACGAGCCAGCATGAAACTGAAACTGCCAGACAAAGCAGAAAGAATAAAAAATCCCATTCCCTCTTTTCCCCCCAAATCAGACTGCCTCTACTAAGGATCGAACTCGAACCTCACACCTTCTATGCATTATGATGTAGGTCAGGATATTCAGAGTAGAAATCTGCCGTCTTAAGAAAAAAGACAGTATGTGGCCTCTTATTCCAAGTAAACATACAGTCTTTTTCCTTAAGACGGCAGAATTATATTCATACTTTGTGAAGTATATAAAGTAAAAGCATTAAATCATCTTCAGACAGTACAGGTAATCTCTGTCACACCTGTTGACCGATAACCAGTAATTAATCAGGAGTCGGGAGGTATGATTATGATCAGGTCCGATCCCTAGGCCGAGATGAGACAGGTTGATTATTTGGGATGCAGGCCTGCATCTGCCCCCTGAAAAAATTGCCTGAAAATGCGTGGGTCCAGGTCCCCCTGAAGCCGAAGCTTTTTCAATATAATATGAGCAATGATCCCCATTTCCCGGAATATTTTCTTAGAATTTTACCATTTCAATAGGCCGTGAAACAAATGAAAAAGGATACTATTTTTTCCCCGGCAGAGCGAAATTGTCGGAAATGCCGACAAATTTACAGGCCCGGGGATGTTTTTTTTTTTTGGTATCCTTTCTGCTTCCGAAAGCTCCTCATGCTAAGGGAAACAACCCAAATATTCGCTCGACTAACCCTAAAAAAACCCCCAATAACTAACCCTAATAGAAAAAGAATCCTCCGACCTTGAGCTAACCCTAATAGAAGAAAAAAAAGGCTACCTCTATTTGCAGTAGTACTGTAACAGTAGTACTGCAAATAGTGGAATCGTTCATTTCTGTTATTTGCAGTTGTACTGCTCTGTTCAGGCAATGATCCCTTTTATCATTTTTGGGTTGGTTTGTTCTGTATTTGCGCAGTAGTAGCCTACAACAAATGTTTCGTTATTTTGCACCTAGAGCTTTATTGTATAGAGGATTGGGTGCAAAATATAAATAAACTACATTATTAGTATATTATTATTTTGCATTTCGTTGAAGATGATGTGTAGTGATGATGATGTGGTGGTAGTGCTGATGACAATAAGGATTATGATGATGTAATGCTGGTGATGGTTGCTGTAGTTGATAACGATGTGGAGGTGGCTGTGGATGCGGTAGTAATGGTGATGATTTGATGATGTGGTGGTAGTGGTTGCAAAAGTAGTGGTAGCTTATTGATAGAGGTGGCGATTGTTATAGTATTGGTAACAATGTGGTGGTAGCTATGGCAGTGGTAGTAATGATGATGTAGTGGCTGTGGTTGTAGTAGTGGTGGTAGCAATGACGACGTGGAGGTTGCTGTGGTAGTGGTAGTAATAATGATGATGTTGTGGTGGTGGTTGCAGTGGTAATGGCAGTTTATTGATGGTAACTTCTATTATTTGCAGGAGCACTGAGATATGAGTCATGAGCAATGGCTACAGAGAGAGAGAGAGAGAGAGAGAGAGAGAGAGAGAGAGGGAGAGGGAGAGAGAGAGAGAGAGAGAGAGAGAGAGAGAGAGAGAGAGAGAGAGAGAGAGAGAGAGAGAGAGAGAGGGGGGGGGAGAGTGTGTGTGTGTTTCTGGAACCTTTATAAAATGTATTTTACTAACTGTAAATAAAACAATAGACAGGGATTGATCTACTCTCATTAAGGTAATCTAACAGATAAGCTCTGGTAGATTTCAAGATGTGAACGAATGATCAAATCGAGGTGGGAAAATTGATTGGATTGGGGTAACAAAAACAAAACAAAAGACGACAAAGTCGAATTTCAGACTTGAAGGAAAAGCTGAAACGTTCAAAATCTCAATTCTCAGTCAAACAAAATGTTACAATCATCCCTTCTTTTCTTTCCTTCTCAACAAACTAACACACTTCAAGCCATTGAACAACACCGCCAATTTGGACAGAACATACGGTGTTGTGTTCAGTGAGGGGACTAAAACAAATTTTCAGGTCAGGAGAGCGCTTCTACTATTGCAAATATGGTGATTTTGCTGTGAAAATCACTATCTGCAGTACTACTGCAAATAAGCACTCCGAAAAAAAAACAAGCCTAGGACTGTTTTGTACCTTTCAATGATACTACAAAACACAAAATCAAAATGGCTGTGGGTAACCAAAACAATGGTCATGGTCATATTAGGACATTTCAAACTTTCACTAATCTATCAAGGTTTGATCTATAGTTTTAAAAATATTACTAAACATAATAAATTTGCACCTGACAGAAGAAGATTCAAGGTGAAAATACTAATTGAAAGAGTAAGATTTGCTAGACCGAGGAGCTTTCAAAAGGCATCCCCTGCTTGAACTTTATATGACAGTTTCAGTTTCATATATCAGTCAGTATCAAGATCCTTTGCCTTTACTTTTACTAGATATAACTATAATGGTCAGGACTCCCAGCTCTGACTATGACTATGACTCGGCTATCAGCACATCAGCCGTTGAGTTGGGTTGTTAGTGTTTTAGGAGTTGTTAGGGCAAGTACACTTGGAACTTAGATTTAGATTTAGAGAGGTGGGCCTTTGGCCTACCAACCTCCGCTGAACGTCCAACTCGCCTTGTGCATGCATTCACGTAAAATATAAAGATTTTTTTAAAAAACCTACCTCTGTTTCAAAAACTAGCATCTTTCAACTTTCTAAGAAACATTTTGATTTTTCAGAACCTTAGTTCGTTAAAAAATACCGGGCAATCTGACCCGTTGAGTCGAATGAAAACGAAATTTTGTTGTTTACACGGTTCAAAGGAAATGCCATAAATAAGCTTTCATGGACTTCCTGTGTTGTTTTTACAGTGTCACGTGACCGTTTTGAGAAATTTGTCGTCTGCTACAAATAATTAGACCAGTAGGGGGTAGATATTTTCGTTGGAGCAGAGAAAAAGTGAGTATTATTTCTTGTACTTGTAGAGAGGCCTAGGGTCCAACAGCAGTCAAGTTGATTGAATGAAAGAAAAAAGGCCTTTTTTATCCGCCGCCACCACCACCTTGAAAGAGTGGAGGGGGGGGGGGGTGCATGCAGACGAAAGGGAGACGTGTCGCTTGGTGACCTTGGTGACGTAGAGCATCTCAAGGATGCTGGCAGTTGCAAGTGTTCTTAACCCCTTAACAGCGAAGCTAATTTTTTGCTTTTAGATAATAGTTTGCTTTTATCTTTATTATTGTTAACGGGGAATACAGCGTTTCCACCAAGAGAGCAGTCAGACTATCGCAACTCGGACTTCAATTGTCTATAATCGTTTTGCCGTTACTTGTCTTTTGATGATAGAAGATTTGGTGTTAGGTCAAAGATCGAATTTCGCCGCTAAAAGGTTGCATTGCTACTGGATTTGCTCCCCCCCCCCCCCCCCACACCTTTTTTTTCACCTTAGTATTGTTGATTGCTATTTCCTTTTTTATGATTAGCAAGTGCCGTAGGAGTCTCACAGGATGCAGGAGTACTGCAATTAACCCTTTGCCAGTGACACTGATTTTTTTGTTTTCAAATAATAGTCTTCATTTATATTATTTTTTAACGCAGAAAAAAAAACGTTTCCACCATAAGAGCAGTGAGAATATTGATAAAAAGCGCTTTGAGCACGTTGGGTGGATATTGCCCTATATAAAAGCTCAAGTTTTTAAATTGTAATTTGTTTTTTGTCTTTTGATGAAAACGGTAAGATTTTATTTTTGGTCCAAGTAAGATTGATATTCGCCTTTAAAAGGTTAAGTTGTTTTGTTTTTTTCAGGTTTTTTTGTTTTGTTTTTAAAATGCGGATACGCTGCTTCTTCATTTTTTTCCCTCAACTGGCAAGCTATCGCTGTACTTACCCGCATGGCTTGCACACACAAAAGGATACATCTAGGTCACAAAGCCTTACATCCAGGTCACAAAATTAGACAACTAGGTCACACATCAAGACATCTCTGTTTCGTTTGTTCCAAGATAGCAAAACAAACCAGACGTCTTGGAGTTCGAAAGAGCTTTCCATAAAATATTTGGTATTTGCAAGACCCCCAGAAACCAATTCCCGATACAGCTCTTGTGCACGGTTACTTATGACCTTGATTTCTTTCGTACCCACCCCCAAAATCCCACTTATTGTGTGTTATAGGCAGAACATAATAAATAGCTGGGCTGCCACATGTGTGACTAAATTGGCCAAAGAGAGAATCTATACTTTGGCATTAGACACCCATTACCTGATGTCTTGGTTTTTAATCCTAGCCGAGTGAAGAGAAAAAAACAAAACAATCATACATGTATCTGCAAACAGCAGAACGCTTTCATTTTACATTGAGATGGGAAGGGGAAGGGATAACACTATGATAAGAGAGAGAGAGAGAGAGAGAGAGAGAGAGAGAGAGAGAGAGAGAGAGAGAGAGAGAGAGAGAGAGAGAGAGAGAGAGAGAGAGATGGGCGGGGGATGGGAAAAGATGAAAGAAACAACGGGTTGCCTGATGACGTAGATCAAAGGAATGTTACAGCGGTGTTCACGGAGCGTACTTCGTGAAATTTTACACTTTTACAGTGACACTGATTTTTTTCTGCAGATTGCTTATGCGGAATAAATCGTTTCCACCAAGAGAGCAGTAGTAAGAGTATATTTAGACTCGGGCTTCAATTAAATTATAAATCCCAAAGCTTGTCTTTTAATGATAACATTAAGACTAAGATCTGGAGTTTGGGGAGTGTAAGATCGAATCACGCCATTAATGGTTGAAATTGTTTTGATTTTTAAAAAAACAAACTCGCACACACACACACACACGGGCGCGCGCGGTCACGACAGCGAGGACCATCTATTGCTCTTTTTAAAAAAACCTTTGTTTTGTTTGCACGGCACCAGACGTAAACCCACACGATTTCGCGAGGAATGAATCATGAAAAAAATTAGGATATAATTTCAAACACAACTTTTGAAATTCATCAAGGATTGTCCAGTACCCAATGTTTTTTGATAGAAAACAAATGCATCTTCAAATCTAAACTGCTTTAGACGGTAAGCGGTAGTTTTTTATTTGTTTTTTTTCTGTCCAAACGAATGATTGTCCTGGTATGGAAGCTAAGTATTGGTAACACCGGCGCACCTCTCTAGATATCTCTATTTGAAACATTCTTGTAGGCACTTGCAAGAAGTAGCTCTCGCGAGTTGAAAACAGGCGAGGATTTCTGTTTCCGTTTTTGAGGGGAAAAAATTTAGGAGTGATTTTAAAATGCTCATTCTTCTTTCTCAGTGAAATGAAATGGCATGTATTATATATCATTGGAAAGGGCATAAAATTCTGCATACAATGATGCTAATATTATTATCTTCCTATATCATGATTTTGAGAAATCTTTGCGTAAAGAGAGTATATGTGTTTAAACGCTTATAACTTTTAAACCAGAGATGGTCCTTCTTAGTAAAAAAAAAGTCCTTCTGAGATACATATTAAAGTAGCTTCTCTAAAAATTTCAGAGCAAAATATGTTTGCACTCAAAAGTAAGAGCTCCCCAAAAGACAGTAATTGGCCTCGATTGTTTACAGAAGCTGCCATTTTCTTATACTGATTCACTTCCTGTCGTCTGCTGGGTTTGAGAGATAACTTCGTCAATCCACATCAAAACTTTACATCTTTATATCTTACAAAATATTCCATTTATGGAAGTTATTTTTGCAGGGTGGCCAACTTTTCAGAAACTGAATTAGGGAAAATATTTGGTTACCGCACAATAATGTTAAGAGTGAAGTAATACACAGCCTAATACTAATTTAATACTTTACAAAGAATGAAAATGAAAACAGACATTAAGTTGACATACCTGTAAACCTTGGAAGTGAAAGGGGTAACTTTTGACATATGTATCCTCTATCCAAGCTTAGGAGGTGCATTATGCCCTCTATTGAATTTGGTGCAGAAGTCAGAGCCTCTATTCTATTAATAAATATGACTTGACAATTTAAAACTAAAAAACTACACACACATTGAGACCACAGCATTACTACAATACTTTTTACACTATGTACATGATAACAGGCTTTGGTTACTGCTATTATTTGCCTTCTGAATGCAAGCTATCCATGGTGGATCTCTTGCATATTTGCAAGAACTTGTCAGTCAATTTGACAGATGGCATGCTTTTTTACGATGGTTTTTTTTCGGGAAAAAAAAATGCAGTTTCGGGACATCGGGAACGGTGGATCCATTTAGGGAATTTCCCGAAATAATCGGGAAGGTTGGCCACTCTGTTTTTGTTTTAAATTACTCAATTAATTGGCGTTTTCATGTCCATGCATTCATTATATAATTTACAATTCTCTTCCTTTTTTTCCGATTGATTTTTCACTGTTGATTTTGACGTTTTTCATCCTTTGACGGACGTCTGTCCAATATAGGGGAACGGGGGAGCGGAAGTTTTTAAAATCACCTATTTTAGACCATTTTAAACACTAATACACCACCTCAAACATTTATCAGTCCATATCTCTGCTTTTATGAGGTCTATTTTCATTTTGAAAAGTTCAAAGTGAACAACAAAATGACGCCGATTCAGTGGTGTATTTGGTCTATCTACATGTGAATAAATATTTTTCCTTGATTTCAGCTGTTTCAGCTCTAAACTATACCTTTCTCTCTCAATAAATAATTACTTTTCTGTTTGCAATGTATTATAGAGATGTTGAATTACCACATGTAAAAATTTCAAAGTTGTATCTGAAGCCGTTTCTGAATTATACTTGATTATCCATTGGGTTGCTGTGTTTTGGTCACATATTTTCCTATTAAGCTTCTATAGAGATTTTCCACCACATAAAAGGTCATAACTTTTTAACTAGAGAGGTGGGCCTTTGGCCTACCAACCTCCGCTGCACATCCAACTCGCCTTGAGCATGCATTCACGTAAAATATAAAGATTTTTTTTAAAAACCTACCTCTGTTTCAAAAACTAGCATCTTTTACCTTTCTAAGAAACATTTTGATTTTTCAGAACTTTAGTTCGTTAAAAAATACCGGCCAATCTGACCCGTTGAGTCGAATAAAAACGAAATTTTGTTGTTTACACGGTTCAAAGGAAATGCCGTAAATAAGCTTTCATGGACTTCCTGTGTTGTTTTTACAGTGTCACGTGACCGTTTTGAGAAATTTGTCGTCTGCTACAAATAATTAGACCAGTATGGGGTAGATATTTTCGTTGGAGCAGAGAAAAAGTGAGTATTATTTCTTGTACTTGTAGAGAGGCCTAGGGTCCAACAGCAGTCAAGTTGATTGACTAAAAGAAAAAAGGCCTTTTTTCTCCGCCGCCACCACCACCTTGAAAGAGTGGAGGGGGGGGGGGGGGGGGGGGGGGGGTTGCATGATGAAGACGAAAGGGAGACGTGTCACAACTCGGACTTCAATTGTCTATAATCGTTTTGCCGTTACTTGTCTTTTGATGATAGAAGATTTGGTGTTATGTCAAAGATCGAATTTCGCCGCTAAAAGGTTGCATTGCTACTGGATTTGCTCCCCCCCACACCTTTTTTTTCTTCTTTTTTTTTCACCTTAGTATTGTTGATTGCTATTTCCTTTTTTATGATTAGCAAGTGCCGTAGGAGTCTCACAGGATGCAGGAGTACTGCAATTAACCCTTTGCCAGTGACACTGATTTTTTTGTTTTCAAATAATAGTCTTCATTTATATTATTTTTTAACGCAGAAAAAAAAACGTTTCCACCATAAGAGCAGTGAGAATATTGATAAAAAGCGCTTTGAGCACGTTGGTGGATATTGCCCTATATAAAAGCTCAAGTTTTTAAATTGTAATTTGTTTTTTGTCTTTTGATGAAAACGGTAAGATTTTATTTTTGGTCCAAGTAAGATTGATATTCGCCTTTAAAAGGTTAAGTTGTTTTGTTTTTTTTAGGTTTTTTTGTTTTGTTTTTCAAATGCGGATATGCTGCTTCTTCTTTTTTTTTTCCTCAACTGGCAAGCTATCGCTGTACTTACCCGCATGGCTTGCACACACAAAAGGATACATCTAGGTCACACATCAAGACATCTCTGTTTCGTTTGTTCCAAGATAGCAAAACAAACCAGACGTCTTGGAGTTTGAAAGAGCTTTCCATAAAATATTTGGTATTTGCAAGACCCCCAGAAACCAATTCCCTATATAGCTCTTGTGCACGGTTACTTATGACCTTGATTTCTTTCGTACCCACCCCCCAAAATCCCACTTATTGTGTGTTATAGGCAGAACATAATAAATAGCTGGGCTGCCACATGCGTGACTAAATTGGCCAAAGAGAGAATCTATACTTTGGCATTAGACACCCATTACCTGATGTCTTGGTTTTTAATCCTAGCCTAGTGAGAGAGAGAGAGAAAACAAAACAATCATACATGTATCTGCAAACAGCAGAACGTTTTCATTTTACATTGAGATGGGAAGGGGAAGGGATAACACTATGACAAGAGAGAGAGAGAGAGAGAGAGAGAGAGAGAGAAAGAGAGAGAGAGAGAGAGAAAGAGAGAGAGAGAGGTGGGCGGGGGGATGGGGGGATAGTAAGGGGGAATGGGAAAAGATGAAAGAAACAATGGGTTGCCTGATGACGTAGATCAAAGGATTGTTACAGCGGTGTTCACGGTGCGTACTTCGTGAAATTTTAACCCTTTACAATGACACTGATTTTTTTTTTCTCCAGATTGCTTATGCAGAATAAATCGTTTCCACCAAGAGAGCAGTAGTAAGAGTATATTTCGACTCCGGCTTCAATTAAACTATAAATCGCAAAGCTTGTCTTTTAATGATAACATTAAGACTAAGATCTGGAGTTTGGGGAGTGTAAGATGGAATCTCGCCATTAATGGTTAAAATTGTTTTGATTAAAAAAAACCCAACTCACACACACACACACACACACACATACGAGCGCGCGCGGTCACGACAGCGAGGACCATCACTGACAGAATGTTGCAACGGTAAACCGGTTTACGTGTACATAGATCCTGAGGCTAGATGCCCCGTTACCGTGTACGTAGGCACTCCCAAAAAAAAAAAAGAAAGAGAGAGAGACACACACACACACATACTCACACACACACACACACACACAGAGTCTCACATCCTCTACGAACTAATTTTGCGCACCAATTTTTACTGCACTTAGGCACCAAATTGCATACCTATCTAGGGACACTTTTTTCCGTATCTTTTTCTCAATAAACTTTTTTAAAAACCTTTGTTTTGCGCGGCAGGCACCAACCATTGGACAGACGAAAAACACACACGATTTAGCGAGGAAAGAATCATGGAAATATTTAGGGTATAATTTCAAACACAACTTTTGAAATTCATCAAGGATTGTCTAGTACCGAATGTTTTTTGATAGAAAACAAATGAATCTTCAAATCTAAACTGCTTTTGACGGTAAGCGGTAAGTTTTTTATTTATTTTTCTGTCCAAACGAATGATTTGTCCTGGTATAGAAGCTAAGTCTAAGTATTGGTAACACCGGCTCACCTCTCTAGTTGAGATAGAGCGATAATTTTTTCACTTTAGTAAATGCTTCACTCCCCTTTATTTTTCTACGCTAAATTAATACCGATATCACTATTTTGAAAAATTCTTGCAAGTGCCTACCCTACATTCATCATTCATGAGGGAGTGATTGTCAATTCTTCAGTATTGAGCGGGAATTTTAAAATCAACATCTAAACCGTTCACTCCATTAAATTGCAGGCCAATGTTTACATTTTAAGAAGAAATCGTACTCGTCAATCTCAAATAGACGCTGGTTCGTGAGTTAGGGCAAGAAGGCCAAGGGCTTGGGAAGCCTCACAACAAACTCGAAACTCTAGGGCTAGGCATTCCTCTCGTAATTCTGCGTAGGAATTTGAATATATAATACCCATGCACTCATTTATATGGCAAGTTTAAAGAAGAAATCATCACTTACATGATTCCAGGATAAAAGAGAATTCAAGGCTCAAATTCCATATATTTATTACGCTAGACTTCTTTGTTGCCCTAACGGAGGCCGACAGAAACTCTCAGCAGTCGGTAGACAGGCCGGATGAGGTAAGCATCTAAAAACAACTGTCTTGTTTCAAGTCCAATACTTATTTATTCGATACTTGAAATGTTCCCATCTAACATCAGGAAATTTGATAAGGTCGTTTATATATATATACAATACAATAGATATATATATATATATATATATATATATATATATATATATAATAATATACATATATATATATATATATATATATATATATATATATATATATATATATGTGTGTGTGTGTGTGTGTATGTGTGTTTATGATAAAGTGAAAAGAGTACATTTAATATCGATACTACTCAGGATCACTACAGTTTCAAATCTTCCCAGCTGACCGCAAACCCAGCATTAATGGTATCGCTCCATAATATTATTTTCTGCAACAAAAGTCAAATAAATAACAGATAGCCTATCACAAAATTATATTTCTAGTAGAATCCATTTTTCGAACTCTCATTGCCCTCTTTATTGACAAACTAAAATTTAGAAAATCCCTTTAGAAACAATTAATGATTGTGCATGTACACTTATGCATGTACACGTCGAGGTATACTGTAATAATAATAATAATAATAATAATAATAATAATAATAATAATAATAATAATAATAATAATAATAATAATAATAATAATAATAATAATAATAATAATAATAATAATAATAATAATAATACCTAATCAAGGTGTCTTTGTACCTATTAATAATAATAATAATAATAATAATAATAATAATAATAATAATAATAATAATAATAATAATAATAATAATAATAATAATAATAATAATAATAATAACGATAATACTGAGAGAGAGAGACTGAGAGAGAGAGGGAGATATATATATATATATATATATATATATATATATATAGAGAGAGAGAGAGAGAGAGAGAGAGAGAGAGAGAGAGGGGGGATGGAGAGAGAGAGAGAGGGGGGTGGAGAGAGAGAGAGGGAGAGAGAGAGAGAGAGAGAGAGAGAGAGAGAGAGAGAGAGAGAGAGAGAGAGAGAGAGAGAGAGAGAGAGAGAGAGAGTCAGTGGTCTATTTTAAGAATCGGCAATTTCCATTTTCACTGGAAATATGGACCGGAAATCAACCTTCAATTTTTGGAAACATCAAAAGGTTAACAATATGGCTGCGCCCATTTTTATGGTTATGGAACTTCGAACTCTCAAAGAATTACTTGATAATTAAACTCCCTCGTTGATCACGTAGATCAGAACAGCCATTCCTTGGTATGTTTTTAGTTTGATTTTACCGGTACTATTCCCGATGTGCTTGTAGAGCATTTTAACAGCCATATATCGTACTTTACGTATATGGAGACGCCCGTTTCGGTGGAGACTTTTTCTTTGCTTTTACTTTTACTTTTACTAGAGAGCTGAGCCGGTGTTACCAATACTTAGCTTCTATAACCAGGACAAATCATTCGTTTGGACAGAAAAATAAATAAAAACTTACCGCTTACCGTCAAAAGCAGTTTAGATTTGAAGATGCATTTGTTTTCTATCAAAAAACATTCGGTAATGGACAATCCTTGATGAATTTCAAAAGTTGTGTTGAAATTATATCCTAATTGTTTTCATGATTAATTCCTGGCGAAATCGTGTGGGTCCCGTTTCTGTTATCAAGGTTCCGCCTAGCCAGGCAGGGTTGCCAGATCATTTTTGAGTAAGAGACCAAACTAGCTATAGCAAGAGGCCAGATTCCTCGGCAGGAGCCCAAATACCACCAAACCCACCTTAGCCTCGCGAAAACTCTTTAGATTTGTTAAACAATTTAGATAGGATAAGGAAAATTCGTATATATAGAAGCATTAGCAAATGCAATCTGTGGCGTTAGCACGTGTTGCATTTAGATATTTAGATTGCCAAATAAAACAAGTTTTACCGGTACCAGAGTAAAACGATATAACGGGGAAAGTCAGAGGAAGCCAAAAAGTTGGTTACAGGAGGCCAAGTGGCCAAACCAAATGCAATTTGGTGCATTAGTGCAGTAAAAATTGGTGCGCAAAATTAGTTCGTAGCGGATGCGAGACTGCGTGCGTGTGTGTATGTGTGTGTGTGTGTATGTGCGTGTGTGTGTATGTGTGTGTGTCTCTTTCTTTTTTTTTTTTTTTGGGGGGGGGGGGGTGCGTACACGGTAACGGGGCATCTCGCCTCAGGATCTACGTACACGTAAACTGATTTACCGTTGCAACACATGCAATAGATGGTCCTCGCTGTCGTGACCGCGCGCGCTCGTGTGTGTTATATTTTTTAAAATCAAAACAATTTTAACCATTATTGGCGAGATTCCATCTTACACTCCCCAAACTCCAGATCTTAGTCTTAATGTTATCATTAAAAGACAAGCTTTGCGATTTATAGTTTAATTGAAGCCCGAGTCGAAATATACTCTTACTACTGCTCTCTTGGTGGAAACGATTTATTCTGCATAAGCAATCTGCAGAAAAAAAACTGTCACTGTAAAAGGTTAAAGTTTCACGAAGTACGCTCCGTGAACACCGCTGTAACAATCCTTTGATCTACATCATCAGGCAACCCATTGTTTCTTTCATCTTTTCCCATTCCCCCTTACTATCCCCCCCCCCCCCCCCCATTCCCCCGCCCATCTCTCTCTCTCTCTCTCTCTCTCTCTCTCTCTCCTCTCTCTCTCTCTCTCTCCTCTCTCTCTCTCTCTCTCTCTCTCTTTTGTCATAATGTTATCCCTTCCCCTTCTCATCTCATTGTAAAATGAAAACGTTCTGCTGTTTGCAGATACATGTATGATTGTTTTGTTTTTTCTCTCTCACTAGGCATTTGAAAAAAAAACAAAAACCTGAAAAAAAAACAAAACAACTTAACCTTTTAAAGGCGAATATCAATCTTACTTGGACCAAAAATAAAATCTTACCGTTTTCATCAAAAGACAAAAAACAAAATACAATTTAAAAACATGAGCTTTTATATAGGGCAATATCCACCCAACGTGCTCAAAGCGCTTTTTATCAATATTCTTACTGCTCTTATGGTGGAAACGTTTTTGTTTTTCTGCGTTAAAAAATAATATGAATGAAGACTATTATTTGAAAACAAAAAAAATCAGTGTCACTGGCAAAGGGTTAATTGCAGTACTCCTGCATCCTGTGAGACTCCTACGGCACTTGCTAATCATAAAAAAGGAAATAGCAATCAACAATACTAAGGTGAAAAAAAAAAGAAGAAAAAAAAAGGGGGGGGGGGGGGGGGGGGGAGCAAATCCAGTAGCAATGCAACCTTTTAGCGGCGAAATTCGATCTTTGACCTAACACCAAATCTTCTATCATAAAAAGACAAGTAACGGCAAAACGATTATAGACAATTGAAGTCCGAGTTGCGATAGTCTGACTGCTCTCTTGGTGGAACCGCTGTATTCCCCGTTAACAATAATAAAGATAAAAGCAAACTATTATCTAAAAGCAAAAAATTAGCTTCGCCGTTAAGGGGTTAAGAACACCTGCAACTACTGCCAGCATCCTTGAGATGCTCTACGTCACCCAAGGTCACCACGTCTCCCTTTCGTCTTCATGCAACACCCCCCCCCCCCCTCACCCTCCACTCTCATGGTGGTGGTGGCGGCGGATAAAAAAGGCCTTTTTTTCTTTTATTCAATCAACTTGACTGCTGGTGGACCCTAGGCCTCTCTACAAGTCCAAGAAATAATACTCACTTTTTCTCTGCTCCAACGAAAATATCTACCCCCTACCGGTCTAATTATTTGTAGCAGACGTCAAATTTCTCAAAACGGTCACGTGACACTGTAAAAACAACACAGGAAGTCCATGAAAGCTTATTTACGGCATTTCCTTTCAACCGTTTAAACAACAAAATTTCGTTTTCATTCGACTCAACGGGTCAGATTGGCCGGTATTTTTTAACGAACTAAAGTTCTGAAAAATCAAAATGTTTCTTAGAAAGGTGAAAGATGCTAGTTTTTGAAACAGAGGTAGGTTTTTTAAAAAAATCTTTATATTTTACGTGAATGCATGCTCAAGGCGAGTTGGACGTGCAGCGGAGGTTGGTAGGCCAAAGGCGAGGCTCTCTACTCTAGTCTAGATATTTTAATTTTACCTGCCAATCGTGGTAAAGATTTAGAAATCTGTTCACTACAATGGCAAACAGGTTTTAATAATTTTATCGATTTAGATTTGCAGTGGAGATGTAGCCGATGGCCATCTTTGTATTTGAAAGTTTTGCCGTAGCTACTTTAGTTTAGACTTTAACTTTAGATATCCCAGATTTTATCTCTAAAATGAAGATTCAGTTTTCAAATGACAGTATAAAATCTGGTTTACTGTGATGCAGTATACCATCCCAATAATAAAACCGTTTGAATTTTGTCTCTAGGTTAAATTAGGCAGTTTAGTGAGCAGCAGCAGTGGCAGTCAAATTTTGACCCAACTCGCCCATAGGAAAGTTGTGACTGGAAATTGCCGTTCGCGTTTTGGGGGGTTCAATTAAAGATGCATAACTTCGTTATAAAGAGGAATATCGCAGATATTTTGGTATCATTATTTTCGCCTTTCAATTTCCTTTTAAATGGTGCCAATTAAGGAAAAATCCATTAATAATTCCACAAGTTATATGAAGTTAAAATTTGGCAATTTTCAAATGCATTTATTTTTTATTTACCGCGTGTGTTTTTAAAATTTAAACGCTTGTTTTTAGAATAACATCTAAACTTTATTTATGCCAAATTTCAGGGCTCTATATCGATGCGCAGACACCTTTTAACTCTGCGCCGAAATGCCTTGTTTACATTATCTTCTCATCATGGCTGCCGGGCGATATCGATATTCATATCGATATTTTAAATTTAGTTATGCATTATGTTAAATTTAGTCCATAATATTTTCAGTACTATTATTCACTATGTTTTTATTTTGAATACATACTTTCCAACTTTATTTATAGGCATTTTATAGGTTTTGTTTTAAAAGTTCGTATATTTCTTCTCTTTGTGAAATTCGATATTAATAACATCGATATTTTAAAAATACCAATTGCTTTAATTTAATTTTATTTTACTTTGCCATCAAGTCATCAAGTTTCTTTCCCATATGTTTAGGTATGTTTATCATTTGTATCCATATTTTAAAGGCCTTAGCCTTAATAATGATTATGGTAAGAAGTTCTATTAGTTTTGACACCCCCATACATTGAGAGAGAAGGGGGGGGGGGGATAAAATTGTATTAATTGTCAGTTCAAATGATGTAATAGCAATAAACCCAAAGTGGTTCTGCAGAATTTTTTAAAGTATAAAAAGCCAGAACTTTCCTTCTAATTATAATAATAGGGAATCTGTTTCAATTTATTTGAACTTTTTCAATCTACCATTTTATTTATATGCAATTAAATTGCCATAGGTAAAAATAAACTCATTATGTCATTATACAACATGTTTATATCTTTCCATTTAAATACTCTCAAACCCTATTTTATTCTCTATGTATTAATTAAAAGAGGGTAATTATTTGCAATTGTTTCAGTGAGATATTGGGGATAAATCCAAAAGTGATAGAGCAAATTCTTTCTTACGCCTAGCCGAGTTTTTGATTATGTAACATTTGCGTCATATTATGTAATAATGTGTTAATTTGAAATGTTTATCTTCCTCTTTATTAATGTAAATGCATTGTCCTCGATAAGACGAACATTTTGGTATACAATATATGATAAGAACTCCATATTGACTGTTTTAACCATTTTTTATTAACATCACACGTTTTCGGTCACAACTTTGCAATGGTAATTTTGGGGTAAAAATCGGTCTGAAATTTCAGACTTTGAACTGCCGTAACTACATTTCTAATCAAGATAGAAACAAAATTCAAACTGTTTTGTAATCTGTGTTGCCAGCTCTTTCTTATGACATTGGTTTCAAGTGTGTGAGGTACATTTAGAATTTCTATTAAACTCCCTAGTTAAATAGAAGCAGAGTTATTCAATTTTTTATACCTCAAAAACACCCCAGAAATCACCTGAAACTGGCTGAAAAAACGAAAGGGCATTCCCCTGAAACACTGGGACGTCACGAGGCTAGGAGCTATTGAATGACGCTGACCACGGCAGCCCAAGCTGAAATGGCGTTACTTTGCTAGATTTTGAAATGAGTGTGATTTTATGGAATGCTCAAAGGGTATCCTGGAAGCAGTTTCGATTGAATTTTGTGATTATTTATGTTTCAAGGGAATTTTTTCATGAATGATGATAAACAGCTTGATTTTCTTGCCCACTAAAATTAAGCTATCTTTCCATTAGCTACAATATCTTCTAAATGAATTTAAGGAGGGAAACGGTAATTGTACCAAATGATAGAGCGTTCAATGCCCTGTATTTTTGGTGTTTAATTTATCAAATTCTGTAATTAAACACCAGAGATATCTCAATTTAACCAAGTCATGGTTTTAGTCTGCGGCTTACTAACGATAACTAGCGGTCACACAGGTGAATGGGAGAACTGTGACACAGATTTAGCCCATCATTTAAGTGCATTTGTCTCTATCACTATCACTCAAAATCAAAAGCAGCCAAATTACCTCTAGAATTTCGGGGATTTTTAATATATTTTTCTTTCAGATTCAGATATACAAGGGAAGTAATCCATGTTTAAGCTCTTATTATTATTTTTTTTAACCTTTGCATCTCATTTATTATAATTCGTTTATTATTACATTAATTCTATATCATACTTTTTAGATATAATTTGAATCATTTACTTATACTAATAGAAGTCTTTTAATCAAGCATCTCTTGCGGATATTATCTATATTAATGGTATTGGTTATTCTATACTTCCTCATGGAAATGTCTTAAATTGAGTATATTTATATACGACTCCCGATTATTTCAAGTTTGAATATATTGAATATTTATATATCATATATCTATGTTTATTAATTGTATATTAATAAATATCTATGTATTATATGTACCCTTTGACATTTGATTAATTTGATGTATGATCATGGGTCTTTCCTGAGTGGCACTGTATTAGAAGTTTCATCAAGCTATAGCATCTTTAGTTCGGGTTGACTCAACCGTTGAGGGGTTGTGGGGGGGGGGGGGGGGGGAGTTTTCTCCGGATAAAAAAAAAAAGAGCGGTTTAAGGGATCTCACCCCAAGAATAATTTTAAAATCTCCTCTTTGGGCATGCTGTGAAACTATGGAAGTCCCTTTACTGTAGACTGTGCTTGCACAAAGGTGCGTTAATTGTAATTCTAGATCTTTTTACTATCCCATTTTCTTCCTTTTTACTGGCGCGATATGACCTTACTGTGTTGCAAGCGCCGTAAAACCCTTAAAAACAAACAAACAATCCTCTTGGGGCCTTAAGGCATACAGTGCATCCACCAGACATCTCCATGCACTTTGCAGTGGCTGTATTCCAGGACAAGCCTGCTTCCTTTATTTCTTTTTCCATGGTCCTTCGCCACGTTTTTTGGGTCTTCCCCACTTTCTCTTCTCATCTGCTGTCCAGTACAGGGCTCTCTTGGGAAGTGACCCTTTTTCCATTCTGTCCTTATGACCCAGCTAATGCAATTTTCTTTTTATTTGGCTTTCAATGTTAGTACAGTTGATTTCTTTAATAGATCTAGTGTTTTTATTTTTGTAAGCCAAAATATATTGAAAATTGATTTATATATGTCCATTTATTTTTACTATATTATTGCCATACAAGTTGTTACAAATCGTGAAAGCCTGTATCATTAAAAAAAAAAAAAATTCAGCCAATGTATCCGATACAGTGCAACCCCTAGATAACGACATCACCCAAGACCGGAAAATTATGTCATTATCCAGAGGTATCGTTATTCTGTGGTTTTCAAGATTGTGGAAAAAGGGGGTGTGGAGAGACCCTCATGAAAAAAACATTTAACCTTTTGAACAACCATCATTGTCTATTCTTCTGAGCCAACAGTCCAAAGTCTCTGGACACTTAACCGATATTCAACCAATCGTCGTCATTGAAGATATAGGCACCCATCAAACTGTTGCCATACAATATTATGAAAAAAAAAAAAAATAACCAACTCCACAGCTTTCTTAAGTGAATGGGTATGCCCATTATCTAGATATCAGTATAAATTTTTCCTTTCGGTTTAGGTCATATTGTTTAATCGTAAATAGATTATTATGGTGGATGAATATAGATCTGAGGAAATCATTCTTGATTGTGGGGTTCCCCAGGGTTCAGTACTTGGACCCATTCTTTTTGTTCTGTATGTTGGCCCTCTGTCTAAAATCATCAGAAGTTTCGGTCTGTCTTACCCCCAATACGTTGATGATATGCAATTGTACTGCGTTTCCAATAAGAGAAATTTACAAGAAGTATCAGCTGATAGTAAGAATTGTATCCAAAGTGTTAAGAAATGGATGAATGAGAACAGGCTGAAACTAAATGATGATAAGACAGAGGTGCTGTATGTTGGGAACAGGAAGTGGAAAAGTGAAACAGATTTGAAGCTGGGGGATGCCTCCATTCAAATTGTTGACAAAGTGAAAAACCTTGGCACCTTCTTAGACTCTGGACTGTCGATGGAGCATCAGGTTAATAATTTGGTTAGTTCTCTCTTTTTCCAACTAAAAAAGATTGCTTCCATTAGACGTTTCATATATGAGGATTTGACCAAACACCTGGTTGTGTCCCTCGTAATATCGAAATTAGATTATTGTAATGCTCTGTTGTTTGGCGTCTCACAATATAATCTGAGACATCTTCAGATTGTCCAAAACAGCGCTGCCAGACTAGTATTCATGCAGCATAGGTGCGATGGCTGCCTGTTGAGAAAAGGATTAAATTCAAAGTTTGTGTTTTAGTGTATCATTGTCTTGAAGGTACTGCCCCTTCCTACCTTTCGGAACTAATTGAAATATATTCAAAACCCCGCCTCTTACGGACGGCCAGTGATTCCACCAAACTAGTTGTCCCTTGAATATAGAGGATTATTTATCATATATGTAATATCTTTATTATTCTTTATTCTTTAGATGTCCATCATTGTGAGGTTTGAATGAAACTAACAAGTTATAAATAAAACAAGTTCGAACCAACCAAATGCCTTATGGTTATTTATGATGGACATCTAAAGAATAAAGAATAATAAAGATATTACATACATGATAAATAATCCTCTAGAATACAGAAAAATTCTGGAATGAGATCCTTTTCTCATTTCGGACCCTCTGTTTGGAACGCCTTACCACAGAGCATTCGTGAAAAAGAATCTTTGTCTATTTTTAAACGTTCGCTTAAAACATATGTTTCATCTTTAGTAGATGGTATGAGAAGCAAGATAGGTCTGTCTGGTTTGTGTTGTGTGTATGTGTGTGTGTGTGTGTGTGTATGCTTGTGTGTGTGAATGAGTATGTTTCAGCCAAAGTAATTTGTAATTTAAGCGCTTAGAGTCTGGTGTCTCTGAGTTATAGCGCTATATAAGTTTTCAGCATTATTATTATTAAATTATTAGGATTAAGTGATGTAACAGCAGCTATGTGGTCTAGTGGTATGACAATCGCTTTCGGATCGGAAGGTTCTGGGTTCGAGCCTCACTCAGCGGATAGCTGAGTCCTTGGAAAAGGCTCTTTACTTACATTCACCGTAGTCAGGTGTAAAATGAGTACCTGGCCGTTAACAGCGTTGTCTCTGTCCGAAAAATTGTAATATCGCCTAACAGGCGTCATGTCCCGTCCTAAATGTTAAGTTCTTGCTGTTGGCCAGGGACCCCTTGTAAAGCGCTTTGAGCGCGTTAATTGGATATTGCGCTATATAAAAGCTCTTTTTTTTTTTTTTAAACTACAAATGGTGTATGTAAACAGGAGAATCAAGTAAAATAGAATATTGAGTGGGCAAAAAGGCAGATGTCTATTTTATATTCCAGAAAAGAGTGAAGTTTTTATCTTTTCCAATGATTTCATAACACATCTGCCTTCATATCACATCTGATTTCATATAACATCTGTCTTAATATCACATTTGTCTTCTCAGATTTTGTTTTTAAAATATTGTTATCGGTCTAAAAGATATTATGATTTATTTTTAATCTACTGATTCTTTTCATTGCAGGTAAATCTATACGGTTGATGTGTGTTACCAACATGAGTATTGATTTGTATGTTAATGACCATCCAACACGAGTATTGATTCGTATCTTAATGACCATCCAACACGAGTATTGATTAGTGTGTTAATGACCAATAAACACGATTATTGGATCGTTTGTTAATGACCATCCAACACGAGTATTGATTCGTATGTTAATGACCATCCAACATGACTATTGATTCGTGTGTAAATGACCATCCAACATGAGTATTGAATAGTATGTTAATGACCATCCAACACGAGTATTGATTAGTGTGTTAATGACCATCCAACACGAGTATTGATTCGTTTGCTAATGACCATCCAACACGAGTATTAATTTGTGTGTTAATGACCATCCAACATGAGTATTCCATCGATTGAACCTTCAGAGAGTACCAATTTCAATGTTTTGAGAGAAATACACGGCCTGAATTTCCCGTATCAAGTTTTACATCCAGACATATTTGTCAGCTTGATTAGAGAGAATCTTCAACATAAGGTTGTTTGTTTAAATAATAAAGGAAATCACATATATTCTTCCAAGTGCAATAGAAGACTTGAAACACTCTCCGCTATGCAGGCATGTTTTCATTATGTTAACAAGAATTCAATACAACACCAGAGTCTGTCTGTTGACAAAGGAACCAGCTGTGGAGATGGGTTGCACTCTGGAAAACTTCAAAGTGTGAATGGGAACACTGTTGTCATGAATCAACAGTCACTTAACAAATCTTGTGACAATGCCCTCATCAAAGTTGGAAAAATAGAGTCTGTGAATTCTTTGAAAAGTTGGTTTCAACTAACGTGTGATAAATTAGCAGATGAGGATTTTTTAATTCAGGTGAGAAATAGTGGGAGAATGGATGTAATTTGATTATCTGGCCCCCCCAGGAAAACGTGACCGATGCGGCTGCATAATTTACCACTTACCGCATAATTATGCAAAATATGGTTTTTAACGTGAATTTATGACCATTGTATGAAGAAAAATGAAACTGAAAAAGTCTGACAATGTTCCCAAATACGTGACAGGGGAGTTTGGGGTGTTTAATAGCAAAACATAGATGCTCAATTTCTTCTTGGGTTAACCAATTTCGGCTTAACAGTCTTTCACTGTACATTGTTTTAGTCAGGAGATCCTACAAATACATTTGTATGTAGTATTGGTACCACCAATACTCACCTGGATGGAGTGAGGCTCTAGTGGAGTGCCACATTTTTGGCAGTCCATTTCTGATGAAGTGCTCGCTTTGGCTGCTTGTGCCAAGTGGTACATATACACCACGATCAACAGCGCTGATGCTGAGCGCAGCTTTTCTGTTTACAATCTGATATTGTCAGACAGGTGCAGGAGTCTTAGCACAACGTCTCTGCGACATCTAGCTTTCTGTGCTACAACAAAAAATTAAGTTTTGAATTTGCGTTGTAGTTCTTTAATTTTGAATTGGTTAAATGTAAATAAAGCAATGGAAAAATTTAGACAGCGATTTATTACTTTTTTCTTGTTTTTGCATAATTTGTAATTTTCCTTGCATAATTTGCAATTCCCCCCCCCCCCCCCCCCCCCCCCCCCCGCATAATTTGGGATATTTTTTTGCATATTTCTTGGGGGCCGGAATTATAAATAGATATGTGTTGGACGTATCAATCTGTTAAAACAGCTGGATCGAATGCTGGGTTACAGCAAACTCTATTCACCTGATCAAACTGACTTGAGTATCGAATCAATGCTGGGTTACAGCAAAATCTATCTATCTATCTATCTATCTATCTATCTATCTATCTATCTATCTATCTATCTATCTATCTATCTATCTATCTATCTATCTATTTATCTATCTATCTATCTATCTTTCTGTCTGTCTATTTTTCTGTCTGTCTGTCTGTCTGTCTGTCAGAATTTAAATAAGTATTTTATATTTTAACATTACATATATAATATATCTATGTATTATAATTTACAGTTGATCCATTCGCAAGAAAACAACCAATGTATATTTGCTACCCACATAATCAAGAAAATCATTTGCTCATGTTCTATCCAGTCTGACAAGGTGAGTAAGAATTAATGCATAGTTGTTTTTGTTAAGAAAATGTCATGTAAAATGTAGTTAACTTCTGTCATACAATACAACCAGGTACCACAATAGACGTAATTTTTTGTGGCAGAGAAAAAAACCTATAATATATTATGTGTCATGCATTGAGAAAATGACTATTTTTAAACTGGGTCATTCAACAATAAATACCTCGACCATCAAAAATCATACAGAGCTAAATTTGATATCGACTTAAAGAAGAAGGTTTCAGCTCGTACTTAAAGAAGAAAATTTCAGCTTTATTTCTATTTCACTTCAACAATAATAAATGGGCAGTAAAGGTAGAAAAATGTAATTTTAAAACTTTACAGCAGCGAAAAAACCCAACATATTATTGATATAAAACATGAACCTAGTCTATCTAATAGACAAACATGTTATCTCTGTTTGTACCAATTTGTTTTAATGAGGGTTGTTTGACGGCCGAGGTATCACATTTTTAAAAAGCCCATCAAATCCTTGTTTTCAGCTTTTGGTGTGATCGGATTTTTTACACCTCATTGTAGTTTGTAACAGCACACAAATACGCTTCAACAGTCGTAATGTCACTTCCCTCGTAATGACGCATGGTAACTTAATAACTGGCTCTAAAATATCGGAACAATGGCGGACACCCTTATGAAATAATTCTCCGCCGAGCATAAAAGCATATCCAGAGGGGAAAAAAACATTATAAATCTGATCATTTTTGACTTTTACACATTCTGATCACAAGACATAGTTCTAGCCAGCATGAAGAATAAAAAGTACCGATTTTCTTTGTTTAGAACCACGACGGCCGCCGTTGCTGGGCGATGTGACATCAGACTATTGAATCCAATTGCCGTGAGAATGAGATCTCAAATTATTGACAAAAAGAATAGAGTTCATGAAAACAACATGGATATTTTATTAAAGTACTTTTATCATCATTGTTTTGATTAAACGAAGCTGTGATTTTATCAATTTATCCATGTAATTTTTTCATATCTGGATTGTCTCTCAATATTTATATAGTGGCAAATTTATACACACACTCTACACTCATGGCGGCCATATTGTTACTATGACAAAATGATTGCTTGGTCTAGTTATAACTATAGTAGATTTTTACGGTTGAAGGTGTATGTCGTTTTTAAAACAATTGCATAGGAATATCCACTACTTGCAGTTTATAAATAGTCAAAATACACACAATGATTTGTCCCAATGTGTTAGACAATTGAAAAAGCATTGCTATTTTTTGGGAAAAAAGGTACTTGTAATAGTTATAATTTTGACATTGGAGAAATAAAAGACTTTGAATGCTTTCATGATAGACTATGTATTGGAACAATAAGAGTTACTAGTGGCTAATGAAGGAGTATATGTATAGAAGTTAAAACAAACATTCTTTATGCCATTAAAACTTGATCAAAATAGATAATAGGTTGACGTGTATTCTTTTTTGTTTTTGTTTGTTTGTTTTGTTTTTTTAAATTGCGAAGAGATGTAAATTTAAGAAGAGAAAAGATACAAATAAAGAGATCAATGTGTCAATACTTCCCATCTCAATAACCATTTTAAATACTAAAAATTATAGCCATGTCTACTTCATTATGTTTTGACTTTGATTCAATCGTTTAGATCTCCAGTCAGTTTTTTAAATTAATTTTTACGAATGGCCATCCATAATCTGTTGTGAGTTTAACCCTCTCGTGTTCAGATTCTTTTTGGGGGAGTAGATAATGAGTTCCCTATATGGCCATGTCAATCATGTAGACATCCTTTGATGATATAAGCCTACTCTTTGATATCTGTAGTCGCCTTTTCGTTTTCTACGGTCACTCATGGCTAAACTCCGCCCAGAAACGATTTCATAGGTCCGTCCATCACCAAATTTCAAACTTTTGTTCTCGTGAGTTCATAAGTTTTTTGACCGAAGAACGATTGGCTACTGAGCATCTTGACCCTTCATCGATTGGTCGTTCTGGCAGCTCACGTGTCAACAGCCGTCAACAATGAATTGAATCATCCTCGATGCAGTGGAAGACGGCCATGGAATAGTTGCGTCACATCGCCACGTTGTTGAATAAATTATCCAGGCATGGTCAATAGGTAAAAAAGCCAAATTATGTTCTAGTTACTTTTGAAACAAACAAAGTATATCACTGATCTCGTCTCTTTGAGATATAAAGAATGATATAAAAATCAAGAAAATCGGCCGATAAATAAAAAAGTTGCTAAAAAAATCTAAAATAAACAAAAGCAATTTTTAAAATCAAATTTATTCGTAAAACAGTTGGTTTTCAACCGATTTTTATGAAACAAAGACCAATGTACTTCTTTTTTCAAGCTGATTTCAGCAATGTGACTTTCAAATTCCTCAGAATTATATTTTTTACTTTTAGATTTTAGCTTTTAGGCCTACTCCATAAGGTGTTATATTCCTTGCATAACAATAGCGTAATACATCGACGGGGAGAAGCGTCTTTGTTTCGGCCAGCTGGATAGATAGCCTGTGATTGGTCGAAGACTTTGAGATGCTTGATTCACAATTCTACACGAACGGACCCCGGCGGTCTATCAAAGAGGTGTAACAAATTTATTTACCGACTATTTTTCTTGGTGCTAAAATTACAAAGTAATAATTTTGCATCAGAAAAAATAACTCTGAAGTTCCTATCTCTTTATTACAATAAAATTGATACCTCGAATGACAAAATCGACCCACAAATAAGGGAGTTATAAATTATTCGTAATATTTTTTAAAGTTTACAATAATGGTCTTCAAAGTCATTTTTCATCACCAAAGTCGTAATTTTTTACCGATTTTTACCAAACAAAGTGCAATGTCAATGATTTTCACACGCAAATAAAATAGGATTTAAATCGCAATTTCTGAAACTATTTTCTTTTCTGTCGGCAAATTTATAAAAATCAAAGCTGAAAACACCCTGCGGCAGTGACAGGGCCTGTCATTTCCTTCACAACGATTGGATTTTACTTACTGAGGCCAGTCTTGGCTACCCCGCCCATGAATATTATGCAGTTGTCGGTTTTTGTCGGGTTGAATCTTAAAGAGTTAAGTTTATTTTCATTCAATCAATGAGAGAAGATTTATCAAGAATTTCTTCTTATTCTTGCAGGTAGTGACAGTGCTGAACTACATAGGAGACAAATGGAAAAGAACCAGGACCGTCACTGGAAATGAATTGGACCTGATTCATGCCATCATCTCTCATCAACAAAATGGAGAGGAAAAATATATCAAAAGTCAAGTTTACACTTGGTTTCTTGAAATTATTTCTTTTTCTCCCGACTTAGCATGTTGGATGGGAAGACTGTCAAAATCGGGAAATGAACAGTTTCAGAAAAATATGTCAATGTTATCTATCATTGGAAAAGTATCAAAGTTCTGTGTTTTATCTAGTCAAGAGGTCCCTGCTTCCATAGGAAACAAACTCGTCAATATGTTGGAATCGCATCAGGACACATTTTTGTCTTTTGCATTTTCAAATCCAATCAGGGAGCAATTCATGCTCTTAAAATTTCTTAAAGTTTTCAATAATGTTATGAGTTTTTATTTGTGTTCAGGGAAAGTCAAATCATCTGAAACCGTAGTAAAACATTGTGAAAAAATATTACAGTCTTGTCCTTCTATGTTTGCGATGTGTGCTGCCAATGGATTCATGAAGACAATGGCATTTTGGGGATTCAAGGATAGTGGCAGACTAGTTAAGCAATGTAGCAATCAATCGTCTCAGACACCAAATTTGGTCATGGCAAGAGGAATATTTCTTCTGGCTGTTAAGGCAGCAGCTGTTTTAGCATCAACGGATTGTCTTAAAGGTTTGTCATACTAAAATTAACAATATTTGTAATGATTGGAATGGGGCCTGGTGTAGGAACCAATCAAAACATGGTGATTTGTTCCTGCGTAAAATTCATTTGATCCATCACTATCAGACTTTTTAAAAAATTATTTGTTAGAAATTACACATCTTTGATGTCAGTTTGCTTGGTGAATAAACATTGTTTCTCTCTTTTTTTATCAGGACAACAAAAAAACACATGACACTGGGATGGAATAGAGATAGAGAAAAAGAATTAGCATCACAAGAATATATAACGGTTTTGTTAGGGAAAAAAAAAAATAAAAAAAAAAAAATTAAAAAAAAAATAAATAAATAAAAAAAAAAAAAAAAAAATATATATATATATATCTATATATATAAAATACAAATAAAGTCACTCACATATTTTTGGCCAATACACGTGTTTCGATGATCTCCATGTCGTCAGTCGGCATAATGTCCGTAGTGTGTTTTTTTTTCATTCTAGGGGTCGATATTTATTTCTTAAGTCCTTAATTCCGTTGTGTTGTTGATTTAGTGGTGATCAGTGTTGCTATGTAGTGACATGATGTAGTTTGTTCTCATTGCGTTTATGTGTTGTGTGTGGTGTATACATGTATGTGTGTTGTGGAATGTGGTTGCGTGGAGAAAAAAAAAGGGGGGGGGGGATGGGAGATACTAGTTCTAAGGATAGTGGTAAAAATAATGATGGTAATGATAATAAAACTAATAATAATAATTATTATAATTATAATAATAAACATAATAATAATAATTATAATGGGCTGGGGGGGGGGGGGGGATTTAACCTTTTGTGTTTTGAGTTTGAATTTATTAGAGTGTCTGCACATTGTCATTAGTTCTGATCTTTTTTAAGGTGTTGTTGTTTCTGTGGTTGTGTAATAGTATTTCCAGTTTCTCTGTCAGGCACAGGTTGCATTTTCTAGCACTGCATCTGTAGGGGCTGCTTTGCTTGACTATGTATAAATTATAAAAACAAAAACCATGAAATAATAGTGCTCAACTTTTTGATAAAAGGAGCTGTTTATAAAACATTTCAAGTATAATTATGATCAACTTCTACGATATTGTTTCAAGCGTTAGATGATGAGAGCTAACACTTGAAACAATATTGTAGAAGTTGATCATAATTATACTGAAATATTTTATATATTTAAGTATATATAAATTATGCCTTTTCCGCCACGACATCATAAGATATCGTTGCCTAGGCATTCCACGAAGGAATATAGATAACTCATCAAACAAGATGTCTGATGTCAATAGGAATCACCCATGTTTGGGGGTTAATAATCTTGCTCAAGGAAAAAAACGAAAGTGCCTTAACCACTCTGCCACTTCACCGTATATATTTATTTATTTTTAAAAAAAATTTTGTCCTGAAAACAAGAGAAAAGCAATGAGTAAAAGGGTTTTAGAAATGACATTGATAAAGTTTTATTTTTAAAAAATACAAAGGTTAGAGAGAATTATTATAAGAAATGAAGTGAGTAGGAGAGTGCCAGAAGACAACAGAGAATAAAAACTTCGCGGCAGCGATGGGGGCTCGAACCCGCGACCTTACTGGTATGACAACTCCATCTGACCGGGGAATTGTGCCTTTACCAATTGAGCTATCCACGACCCCCAAAAAGTCGCTTCAAATTCTAGTCTATCGAGAGCCACTTCTCCCTGACCTCTTGAGGTCACGGATTCAACACACACAAATGCCAAAAAGTTGGCCAGCATTTTAACATGTAACATAGAAACGATTGAGACATTCAGTATGCTATTGTTATTATTATTATTATTATTATTATTGTTGTTGTTGTTGTTGTTGTTATTAATATTGTTTTTATTATTACTATTAATATTGTTATTATTATTATTATTATTATTATTATTATTATTATTATTATTATTATTATTATTATTATTATTGTTATTATGATTATTATTATTATTATTTTATTATTGTTATTATTTCTTTTATGTTTTCAGATGGCCTTGAAGATGCGTTCCAAGCTGTCTGGGTTTGTTTTGAGTCTTGGATGTGGAGACATTTTGAAAATGACTGTGTGATGTCGGGCTGGATTCCGATATTGCTTGGAGATCAGGATGACAAATGGATTGAAGCCCTTCTGTGTTTGCTCATTATTTACAAGGAATACAACCAGCCATCCAATCACAAGGAACGAGAGACTTCAGGCAGCCAAATTCCAAAATCAAATAACACAGAGGGATTTTGGAGCTCTTTATGCCCTCATAAATTGTTTTTGCAATTCGTAGAATTTATTTGTTTTGACCATGTTGTGCTTTCAGATTTCTTAACATCTCCAGAGACTAATTTCCTGGAATATTTTACAAAATACTTGGCTTATTTAGGAAGTAACTGGAATGGATTCCTCTCGTATTGCCTAAAACAGAGTACATTTGGAAAACACAATGCAGAAACAGATCATGCATCTGAAATAAAATCAATTTCTCGGTTTGCAGTCGCGCTGTCAAATCAAAAGGAAAGAGTTTGCTTGGATACGGATGGTGTGTTAATAAAACGAAAATTCTCTGATGATTTAGAGATATCTCAAGCCTGCAAGTTGATCAAAGCAGATGGAAATAATCCTCGGTTTCCTTTAGTAGACTATGCACTCTCAGACGATAGCAGTCCTGACAATGACAGTGATTCAGAGTTGTTTGATAATCATCGAAGGCATTTTAATCTAAATATCAAACCAAAAACTAAAGAGCTTCATTATTTGGTTGAATCTGCAGATGTAAATAAGTATGAGGAAAATAATGTAGTTCTTGTTGGCTGTAAGGATGATTTAGATTTAACAAACACAGCATATACATTTAGTGAAGACCCAATGACAGGAAATACATCTAGTGGAGTCCCAATCACAGGAAATACATCTAGTAGAGACCTAATCACAGGAAATACATCTGGTAGAGACCCAATCACAGGAAATACATCTAGTAGAGACCCAATCACAGGAAATACATCTGGTAGAGACCCAATCACAGGAAATACATCTGGTAGAGACCCAATCACAGGAAATAAATCTAGTAGAGACCCAATCACAGGAAATACATCTAGTAGAGACCCAATCACAGGAAATACATCTAGTAGAGACCTAATCACAGGAAATACATCTGGTAGAGACCCAATCACAGGAAATACATCTAGTAGAGACCCAATCACAGGAAATACATCTGGTAGAGACCCAATCACAGGAAATACATCTGGTAGAGACCCAATCACAGGAAATACATCTGGTAGAGACCCAATCACAGGAAATACTTCTAGTAGAGACCCAATCACAGGAAATACATCTAGTAGAGCCTCAATGAAGCAACAAGAAAAGCGGCCTTCATTTCCAAATTCTGCAACACTAAAACTGCCATTGTTTTCATCCTCAGTCACTTCCATGTCATCAGATGAAGATGAGAATGTCACACCTGATGATGAGGAAAATGAGATTATTGGCTATGAGGAAAAAATCAATAGGAAATCATGTGTTGAGAAAAGAAATTTATTAGAGATTTTTATGACTATGTTAATTCGACTTCGTTTTCATATTGAAAGACTTGACAAACAGCAGTTGTTTCCGTACAACGCCATGTTTTTGTTGAACTTGTTAAATTCTTGTGAAGAGAAATATGAGAGTATGTGATATTAACATTAAAAAAAATAAAATAAAAATTTATGAGCTGGTAATTCTATTTACAGTAGCGTTTTCCAAGCTCTTTTAAATCTTATTTTCTTCTTGGAAACTCTCACTAAATGTTACTAGGGAATTAATATAACGTGATAAATTATTTGTAAGTAAGGAAGATGCCATAAAGGTAAAAGGTAGAAGTCAGATTGTGGAGCGGTGTTTGCAGTACCACACAATTTTAGTCCGTGGAGATTAACCCTACTTCTTCATCATCACCAATGGAAGCTTGTGCTTATGAATGTGTCTCTAAACAGTGCCCCCCCCCCCCCCCCCCCCAAAAAAAATAAAACAAAATTGCAATAATTTTAGGCCATTCCAACATCATAAAAGAGAGCATATTGAAATAGTTAAAAGATTTAGATGAAAATGACAAAAATGCGCCAGAGAAACGGTAGAGTGAGCGGAATCAACCGAAATCATATGTAAATCCATGAGCCCTAGAGCAATTCACTTCTTTCCACTGAAGGTGAACTGCGTCAAGGCAAACTCTCTCTTAAATTAAACTCTGAGGTTAGTCACAATTATTTATTTATTTATTTTTTAAAAAGTTTAAATCATTAGTAATTTAAACCATTTAAAATAAACTCTATCAGTGAGCTAGGCTAGTCCAGATAAGATAAACACATCAATCTGGATCTGCACCACTTGGATTGATAGGGAGTCTCTCAGTCCCTTCCCCATCCCCCCCCCCCCCCCCCCCCCCCCCCCCCCCCGCCTCTCTACCTCTCTCTCTCCCATCTTTTAGTCTCCTAATCATGCAATATATTTACTTGCTGCAATCAAAAAATAACACTTTAACAACCTTTTATTTTTTGTGTGACAACTATTTTGTTGTCGATGGGGAAATCCAATCGTTCTGCGGATAGGGATTTGGAAAAAATGTTGGGGGTCTTGAAATATTTTTCAAGATTTGACTGGGGACCCTGTACTACTAAGAGTATGTATGTCATATTTAGGGCCTGGCTAGAGAGGTCTGGGCACTCAGACAATACGCCTTAGGAAAAGAATTCCAAGTGATTTTTCCTCGTCCATTTGGAGATGGACGTTAAATAAGGAGGTCCCCCTGGTGTACAAAAGCGTTGTCTTTGGAAAATAATGCTATCTATAAATCACCTTACAGGCTGATTGTATTGTCCTATGTTTTGTATGTTACATTGTCTACCAGGACTGGGTGGGGTTCCCGACCTCCCATAGTGGTCAGGGAGGTACTTACTGCATCTTCTATCCCCCTATATCTGTTTTCCAACTTGCATTCTGTCTTGGTCTTGGAATGAGATTACTTGGTTTTATCCTGACCCTGGCTGAGAGGAAAACAGTCAAATGTGTAGTTAGATTTGGGAGATGATATTTTTTTCCTTGTAAATCATCTCTGTTACTGTTATGCATCGTATTATGTTTTGTATACATATTATATATGATTTGTAAACATTTGAGTGTGTTCCTCTTAGTGGAGACCTATGTTTGTGTCTGGATGAGACTTTTAGGTGATCGCAAACTAAGTACTTTGATAGTGTGCTCTTGGAATCTACATCTGTTTCCTATTTGAACCAATTCCCCTTTTGTCTTCCCTTTTCTTGGGTGCTTTAAGTGTATTTCTAGAACTTTTTACTTTCCCATTTTCTTCCTTTTTACTGGCGCTGATATGACCTTAATGTGTTGCAAGCGCTGTAAAATCCTTAAAAACATAAAAACAACATGTCCACCAGGAGAAAATATATATTGTAAGCACTTAGGTACCATGATTGGCGCTATTTAATAATCCATATTAATGTCCATAATATGCATGTTGCATCACTTAATATGTAAAGTAGTACTATCGTTGGTCACCATCTGCTTGCAGTACATTTACCTACTACAGGACATGCGTCATTAACCGTGTACAGTCCAGTCCAGATAATTCGAAATCTGATTAACCGAATTTCTTTTAAATCGAAGAAAATACGATGTAATGAATTATTTTCTTCTTTTTCTATATAAAATATTCATGATTAATTCGAATTCGAACAGTCGTTATTCTCTTTATTCGAAGTGCAAGTGCTTGCCCATCACTAAAAAAAACAAACTCTGGAAGGTCATAACGAACTGCCTGTTCTCCGTATCCACCCTCCCACACGTTTTAATGACTAAGCTGACTAATAATAATAATAACTAGACCCCTGAGGCATGTAATGGCGTGTTGTTCCCTCTCCGTCCCACCCGCCCTCTCTCTTCTTTCTCCAAATTGACCAGCTGTCTAGCGTCATCCCTCTCTCCTGCTCGCGCTCTCATCACTAAGACTAACTTGTGGTCTGCTGGCCGCTGGCTAACAAAGGGGGTTGGTTATAAATAGATCTAATACACAGTGATAACCACAAGCTGACCAATACACGGCACGAACAATCATAGGCCACACCCCACTCCACGCGTTTCTCTTTCTCTTCTGTGCTGTCTTTCTTTATTGATCGATGGATAAAACTAAAACTCATCAATCTAATCAGTGTACCGTAAGTGTAAATGGTAAGAGGGAAACCCCCTTTTGTCAGGGGAGGTAACTGAGTAATATAACCCTGATACCTAGAGTCAGGTTTAGTTATTTCCCTTGTTTGGAGACAAATCGAATTCTGATAAATAGAAGTCATTTGCTTTTCCCACCCAATTCGAATTATCAGGACTGCACTGTATTGCAAACAGTACCACACGAGGTCATTGACCTTGTATTGCATACAATACCATACGAGGTCATTGACCGTCTATTGCATACAGTACCATATGAGCTCATTGACCTTGTGTTGCATACAGTACCATACAAGATCATTAACCTTGTACAGTCCACTCTGGATAATCGCAACACCTTAGGACCAATGAAAATGTTGCGATTAACCAAAGTTGCAATTAACCGAAGTTGAGTTTCCTGTCCAGTATTGGACCATTTTACATATATATGGTAAACTCAAACCAGACGATGTAAAAGATCATTAACCTTGTACAGTCCACTCTGGATAATCGCAACACCTTAGGACCAATGAAAATGTTGCAATTAACCGAAGTTGAGTTTCCTGTCCAGTATTGGACCATTTTACATATATATGGTAAACTCAAACCAGACGATGTAAACATTGTTCTTAGTCCACCACTGAGTAATTTGATTGAAACAAAGCATATGGCAGCCCTGTATAGATTTGCCAAGCAAAAGCTGCTTTGATGCAAATCGGCATCTTTTTCAGATTGGATTAACTTTCACTCTTTTGTTCTCAACATTTGTTAAAGTCGAAAGAGATTAGCCATGATGAGAGACAATAAGCTCTCACCAAACGTGTTAGTCAATCCCAAAACAAAGGATATTGCTCAGTCTCTCCTTACAACTGTCATTGTCTACTTGTTGTCAAGACTATGCCCAGCCTCCTATTCCTATTTAATGGCCACAGATGACACCACAAACCCATACTGCAAAGCCTCGCCCTATGTAGCATTAAATCTCGCTCACTCTCGATTCTTCAACCTGTCGGGATTCCATCCATGATTAAATTTAATCATGATATTTTGATTGATTTCTTGAATTTGCCCATTTTTGAGGGCGAAAATTTGTTGCAATTAACCAGTGACTATTATATAGAATTAATTCAGTTTCTTGAGAAATGTTGCAATTAACCGAAAGTTGCTATTAACTGAGTTGAGTTGTGATTAACCGGAGTGGATGTACTTGTATTTCATACAGTACCATACATGGTCATTGACCTTGTCTTGCATACATTATATGACACAGCCGTTTACTGCTTTCACTTTAGTTCGACAGGTAAATTTTGCCGGACGCTAGTTCATAACAGATGACGAGTCACGGCCTGTGTCGAAAGGGAGACTGAGCAATTTTTCCTATTTTGATGATTTTTTTCTCAAGTTCAAAGTAGCGTAGTAAAGATGCTATTAGATGTAGCAATAAGATATTTTAGAGTCATAACAAGTGGTTTACATACTTTTATTTGATATAATTTTAGTAGATCATTTGGGATTAGATTTTATAGGAAATAACCATAAAAATGGGTCAGAAATTTTAATTACTTCAAACGATATAATCAAAAATTACATAGTTATCTGAGTTTATACAAATAAATGAGAAATACTGCAATAATCATCAATATTCACAGAGTAGAAATATATAATCAAAGTCGTTTTGTAATGAAGCATTGTTGAGATATCCGCTCACCTGTACAGCAATATCCTTTTTTGACAGCAATAAAAAAAATTCGTGATCACCGAATTGTAGGGGTTTGTTGATCAAATGATCAAAACGAACTGGTTTTAGTAATGGCAATTGACAATTCTTAGGAAAAGATATGTAATATGCATTCCTTTGACGTTTGTATAGATGTAAACTATATAATAATAATAATAATAATAATAATAATAATAATAATAATAATAATAATAATAATGATGATGATGACGATAATAATTACAATAATAATAAGGATTACAATAATAATAATAATAATAATAATAATAATAATAATAATAATAATAATAATAATAATAATAATAATAATAATAATAATAATAATAATAATAATGATGACGATGATGATGACGATGATGATGATGATGATGATGATGATCATTTTCATGAAAATAATATAGTGGCTATCACCTAAACGCCTGCTAATTTTGGAAAAAACGCATTAATTTCTCTTTAAAATAGCTTTCGAAATGCCCGTTTTAAAAAAATGGAATTCGCCTATAATATGTCCCCTGACAGACAGGAATTAAAAATAGAAAGAAAGAAAGAATAAAGAATTTTACTGAATCATTTGCGGCCAAAGAATTGACTCATCGCCTCCGAGAGTTTTATTTAACTTCCCAACGCCCCAAATTACTATCATTCATTCAATATAATTTACTCCTCCCCACTCCACGCTCTCCGGCACTTTCCTTCCATGTCCCTCAAACCGCTTTCTTTCCATGGAGCGTCCAATCAGCTTTTTACAATTTCCCATTTCCAATTGGCTGCTGAATAGGGACAATTCTAATTTCAATTGTCCACCACTCGGTCATCAGCAAAGTCAAGAAAGCTCCTCCTACTCAAATCACACATACCCACGAATATGATAGGCCTTGTAGACCAGTCACTGGTCTTTGATGTTACACAACCATCCGCCAGCTTTGATCACATCGCTTTTGATGATGTCACTCAATATCTATCTTCTTCTCTCAACCCCGTTGACCGTACCACGAGTCAACATAAAAAAATGTCGCGGTGAGGTGCGAATCGTGAAGATGGAATGACGTAGCTGTGTTAAAGTTATAGGTTCAAAGTTCAATTGTCAGAGAGAACTGATAAGAGATCAAACTGAGGTGGTAAAATGAAAATTAGTTCGTGGTAAAACGTTGCATAAATTAGTTTTATGTTATGTACACACACACACACACACACACACACACACACACACACACACACACACACACACACACTTACTCTCTCTCTCTCTCTCTCTCTCTCTCTCTCTCTCTCTCTCTCTCTCTCTCTCTCTCTCTCTCTCTCTCTCTCTCTCTCTCTCTCTCTCCAGTGCTGCGACAAAAAAAAAAAAAGGACGCCGACCAGATAGCTAATACTATTTAAAATGGAAATTTGTTGAAAATGGTCTGCTTATTGAACAACCAAAGCATCGTGGATAACAGAAATGATCATTGTGAATCAGTTGAAACACGTGATATCGATGTAATACTAATACTAGTAATAATCATAAAATATCAGTGTATTTATCTTACTCTTGATCACCACTGTAATAATAACAATATTATTATTATTGTTAATAATAATAATAATAATAATAATAATAATAATAATAATAATAATAATAATAATAATAATAATAATAATAATAATAGTAGTAGTAGTAAAAAAATAAATAATATCCATTTTTTGACAATAAAAAATCGTGATAAACGCATTGAAAAGGACGGAAGGGGGGGGGGGGGGGGGAGGATTAATGATCAGATAATCAAAATGAACTGTTATTTTAAAATAAATTGACAATCATAGGTAAAAATAAGTTATAAGTATTCCTCTGAACTTTGTATAGATCTTAACATATTTTTATACTTTTTATTAACATACGTAAAACCTCACGATTATTTTAAGGAACAGCATCTAATTAATTAACCAACGTTCTGTTTTCTTTTTTTTCACCGGTGGAACTTCACTTGCTAATTCTGGAGTAGTTTGCATGAAATGTTTTTTAACCACATATCTCATTTGAGCCCTTTCACAGCTTATTCGGCAGAGTCCATTTGCATTGAGACAATGCTTGTTTTCAGTATGACCATTCATCTGAGTAAAGAAAAAAACATCATTAGTTATTATTGATATTGATGATGATGGTGATGATGGTGATGTTGATGATGATGATGATGATGATAATAATAATAATAAGAAGAAGAAGAAGAAGAATTGTAATAATAAGAGTTATAATAATATTATTGATTGATAGTAATAATAAGATAGTGATCGCCTAGATGCCTGCTAATAATAATAACGTAATAATTTTCCTTTAAAATATAGTTCTAAATGCCCGTTATTCAAAATGGAATCCGCCTATATACCCACTCTGAAATATTTTTAGCAAAAATAAGATAGAGAAAGAAGTTTACTGTAGCATTTGCGGCCAAAAAATTGATTTATCACCGGTCTGCGAGAGTATTATTTGACACCTAGACAACGCCCCAAATTACTTTCAATTCATTTCAAATTTACTCCACCTCTCCAGAAATTTCATCCCATGACATCCAAACTGCTTTCTGTCCATGGAGTGCCAATCAGATGTTTACAATTACCAATTTCCAACTGGCTGCTGAAAAAGGACAATTATAATTTCAATCGTCCACCAGTCGGTCATCGGCAAAGTCAAATAAGCCCCTCCCACTCAAATCACATATCCCCTCGAATGCTCGGCATTGTAGCGCAGTCCACCGGGCTTTTGAGGTTACACAATCATCCGCCATCTTTGATTACATCGCTTTTTGATGATGTCATAATATATCTATCTACCCTCTTTTCTCACGCCCGTTGACTGTATCAATGGGCGATGTAGAAGAATATCGAGGGACGGTGCGAATCGTGAAGACGGAATGGCAAATCGGTGTGAAAGTTATAGGTTCAAAGTTCAATGCAATAAAAATCGTTCCGTGCTAAAAATGTGCGTACATGAGTTTTATACACACACACACACACGCTCTCTCTCTCTCTCTCTCTCTCTCTCTCTCTCTCTCTCTTTCTCTCTCTCTCTCTCTCTCTCTCTCTCTCTCTCTCTCGTGTGTGTGTGTGTGCACTACTACTACTACTACTACTACTACTGCTGCTGCTGCTGCTGCTGCTGCTGCTACTACGATTACTACTATTACTGCGCTATCATCATCAACATCATCATCATCATCACCATAAAACAACAACAACGTTATCATCACCATTGGACTCGTGTTCTTATGTCTCTGGAGTTTGTCTGAATACGGGACTATTTTGTTAGCCAACAAAGAATTAGACAAGGTGTGTTTACACATTCATTGTGCAGAAACCTGTCATTACAAATCGGTGAAATAAATGCTATATTAAAAGTAGATTATTACTCTTGTATTTACTACCATGTGTTAGGGTAACAAAACTCAGATATCATCAATTTGAATTTTTTAAACAATTAAAAATATTTTTCAGGTTAATTTTAAATAGAAAAATATACATGTTTCACGAAAGAATAAAGTATACTCACCATTTCTTGATATCAATGAAAATAATTGCGTCTTGAAGATGAAAATGTGGCCGTTATATCCATATAAAATAGAAAAATATAGAAGAAGTGTATGGTCAGCAATTGCAGTGTAAAAATGAACGATTTTACGAAATCTGTTCTATAGCCTGACTGACAATGAAATCCAAGCGGTGCATTCTACCTGCAGGGATAAATATAGGCCAGTTTTCACGTTCTGGGCCCGTTCTATTGAACGCGGACTAACTTTAGTAATTTACTAGTCTAGTAAATGACTAGCTAGTCTTTAGCCCAAGCTTAGTAAGTGTCTAAAAAAAATCGGATTCAATGAGCATTATTTAATCTCGGACTAGCTGGGCTTTAGCCTAGAAATGGGCGTGGCTAGTCCTGACCTATCCCTTGACTCTATCGGTTATTTTGTGCTGCTGTTTGGGTTCTTCTGACGCAAAAGATTTAATCAGCGCTTCATCCGCTTTCGTTTTGTTTAGATTCTATTTCCTTTTGAAATTCATTGACGAAAATGGAGCTCAACAAGAGAAAAACTATAACTTTTCAAACCCTGAAACTGCAGCCCTCCTGGAAAATACAATTATGTCGAGATTGCAGCACTCCGTAACAGTGCGAAAAAAAGAGAAGTACATATATTTTTTCTTTGTCACTAATGAAATGAAATAAAAATAGGCTATAGCACGGTCACTGACATTGGGCATCTGTAGGACTGTAGACTGTCCACCTCAAACATTTGTCAGTCCATATCTTTGCTTTTATGATGTCTATTTTCATTATGAAAAGTTCAAAGTGAACAACTAAATGACGCCGATTCAGTGGTGTATTTGGTCTATCATGAAATGAAATAAAAATAGGCTACAGCACGGTCACTGACACTGGGCATCTGTAGGACTGTAGACTGTAGGCTAATACACCACTTCAAACATTTGTCGGTCCATATCTTTGCTTTTATGAGGTCTATTTTCATTTTGAAAAGTTCAAAGTGAACAACTAAATGACGCCGATTCAGTGGTGTATTTGGTTTATCTTCATGTGAATAAATATTTTATTATTGACTTTTCCAAAATTCCAATAGGTCATTCATTTGTATGTCGTGATCTATTTTTCCTTGATTTCAGCTGTCTCAGCTCTAAACTATACTTTTCTTTCTCAATAAATAATTCATTTTCTGTTTGCAATGTATTACAGAGATGATTTACCACATGTAAAAATTTCAAAGTTGTATCTGAAGCTGTTTCTGAATTATACTTGATTATGCATTGGGATGCGGTTTTTTCGTCACATTTTTTTCCTATTAAGCTATATAGAGATTTTCCTCCACATAAACGGTCATAACTTTTTAACCAGTTGAGATAGAGCGATACTTTTTTCACTCTAGTTAATGTTTCACTCCCCTTTATTTTTCTACGCTAAATTAATACCCATAGCCACTACAGTGCACTCTGGATACGTCGACGTTGCCTAAGTCGATTTTTACCCAAGTCGATTTTTTTTCTTGGTCCCTCCCCCTTCTTCCTATATAACATTAGTAAAAAAAAAAACCACTCCACATTAGTCGATGTCGCTTAAGTCGATGTTCTTATCACTCATGACTACAAAAAAAAATCACAAATAAACAAGTATTTCCATTGGTTAAAAAAGCTACCAGTAAGAATTTTAAGTGGTTAAGAATATCCGTGAACGATTGGCGCACATCGATGTGATGTAGGTGCTTTGCCTGACGTCCGTGTTCAATGTACATGAGCAGTATTGAATAACTTTAATGTCTCCATCTCAAATTTTACGTTGTCGCAACTTCAAGTTCAAGATTTTTTTGGTTCTAATCCCAGGCCATCCTATGTAATGGCCCTCTTAATTAGTATCAATTTTATCAAGAGGAATTCAAGTCAAGTCCACAACTACAATGGCAAACCTATCGCGGAAAAGGAAGATTCGATGCATTTGGAAATTTAGGCATGCGACAGAAAATCATCGCATAGGAAATTGGCATACCAGCTATTTCTGTCTCGACGATTTACAAGAAGCATGACCTTGACCTAGAGGCGCCTACTCTTCCGCTTTTCGCGGAATAATTTCACTTAATTGGTATACATTCCATATTCAAGGCATTCTCATCGAGGAAAATTTTTTTTTAAATCTCTAGCGAAAAAAAAGTGAGCTATGGCTTATTTCGTCATCTCCTATGGTCAATCAACACACATTTTATATGTCTGATTAGTCTCTTCAAAGTGTGTGCTGCTGATGTCGGATAATATTATATGTTTGGGAGGGGGTTGACCGAAGTATTATTATTATTATTGTGACTCCAATTCGTGAGGTCAATGACCTTGGTAATATTATATGTTGGCTTCAATCGGTAATAATATTATTTGAGTACGGTCAGCTTCTTTCCCTTTTTAATTTTAGCCCTGTGTCCGTGTGTGTGTGTGTGTGTGTGTGTGTGTGTGTGTGTGTGTGTGTGTGTGTGTGTGTGTGTGTGTGTGTGTGTACCGGCACGCGCGTTTGCTTGATTACGTGTGTGTCCTGACAAGGTTAAATCCATCCATTCAATTCTTCGCTCTCAGACGGCCAGGACTTGTGTGTTCTCTATTATTATTTGACCCCATTCTTAGTCTTTACACAATCTGTGCATTTTTACACATTTTTTATTTTTAATCATTTGAGTACTTTTGGATTGTCTATTACATTTTCTATTGCAAAGTATGTCATAGTCAATAACAGTAAGTTGATTCCGCTTTTTTATCTCAAATTCCGATTTTTATGTATTCTGATTCCTCTATGGGACTATTGGGGGTAGGAGCCTCTCATGACCACTACAGAGACCGCGCGATATGAAGGGACATACTTATTCTAGATTGGTTTTCTTTGTTCAAATGAGTTTTTGCTCATTTGGTTACACTCCGGTTAAGTTGATTTTCGGATAAGTCGATTTTTTTCTCGGTTCCCCTGGGCATCGTCTTATCCGGAGTCCACTGTATTTTGAAAAATTCTTGCAAGTGCCTACTGTAGGTCCCTGTCACTCACAAGGTTGCTTTGTATTTGTATACCTCGTGTTTATCTACTTCCTATCTCCCTGCTCTGCTCTCTGATCCACCCTTTTACTACTTGGCAAGAACAGGCAAGGTGGCAACCCGGTCTCGGGTTTCTAAAAAAAAAAAAAAAAAGAAAATTAATGAAAAAAACCCAAAAAAAACAGGTTGGCATGTTCAATGAAAATTTTAAAGCATCATAATAGCCGACATGGCACCCATAATTTATCAATAAACAATATAAATAGATGTACTGTAGTGCGGAGGTTAGGCAATAAATTTCACCCTTCCTCTTTGCCCCTACAAAGTGGGGCTTTGTTGTCTTGTAGTATGACACTTGCATTTGGACCCGTAGGCCCAAGATTCAAGTCCCTCCCTGAGTGGTTCAAAGTTGAGTCATTGGAAAAGGCTCCTTATTGAGTAATTGGCCATTAAAAGTAATGACTCTGTCGGGGAAAAGTTGTGATATTGCGGTGTTGCTATTGGCTTGGAGCCCCTTACAGAGCTTTGAGCATGTTTAGCAGTATACAATCTAGCATCTGTGTCAGTTGCCACAAAAAATGACAAAAGTTTTAAGCTTTCAACTCACTTGAATATTTAGAACAAGTCAACCAGAAAAATTCGAAATGAAGTGGAAGTGAAAATAAACTTCTTTCTAAAAGTGAAAGGTTGTTTTTTTTTCTTTTTAAAAAAAATTCCCAAGCGGTGTCTTTATTTATTCTTTTTGTTTTTTTTTCAGTGCAAAAAATAACAGAAAATCGCTAATGCGTCAAAAGTTATAACCACAACAAACGTAAATGCTAGGATAATGCTCTTTATATATGCTCAATTTTTTTTTTTTTTGTCTTTTAGAAAATATTTTTAAAAACTAATTATAAATGAAATTCTACCACAACATTATCATATTAAAAAAATTATGAAATTTTGAAAAATTAGGAGACTAATTTAATGCTGTACTGGTTTAGGGCAAGCCGTTTACGGGTTTGGGGCATGAGCATACATATTTGGGGTGAGGGGGTTTGGTATCTATTTTCGGTTTTTAAGCAAGGTTAACTGATAATACCTCATATGTATTTACATCAAACTAACAAAAGATGTCAAATAATTGCAGTTAGAGCTGTTGGAATTTGAGGTATAGAAAAGCATACAGATTTAGGGAGACCTACCCGAGTACATTTGATAAGCAAGAAATAAATCTTCACCCTCTCCAGTCAGACCCTACAAATATTTAATGATAAAATGCCAATTTAAGAGGTATGACTGATAATAATCTACACTCAAAAGCATGACATTTTTTATGCAAATAATTTAAAGGATACAGACTAATTATACGAGTAAAGTTTGCTACAACCATAATAATAAATAAAGATTTTATGGCAACAAAAAGCAATCAATAGAACTGATTCCAGTGCAAAATGAATGTCCTCAACAATCTCATTACATAATCGTTGATTTACATATTTTTTTCGCCTTTTTCATTTTCAGGTTTGGGAAAAGATCAGAATGAGAATCAATGCCGAATTCTCAAAAACTGTTCGGTGATGGAGCTAAAAAAAAAAATTCAAGGACACGAAAAGAATAGTCCAAAGTCATGTTGATTATGTAAAGCAGACTGGGGGGGGAAACCAGGACCCTCTTCAATCTTTACTGAACAAGTACCGGTACTCGTCATTATTGGCGAGTGTAGTAACATTGTTGATGGTATTCAAGGTAAATTTCTGCAATTATAATAGTTCCATACATTGTTCTGTTTACAAATGTAAAAGGCTGTCATCTAGGCATTCCATGAATAAAGTAGTAGTAGTAGCATATGGCTACACCTCCAAATTTATTTCGTCAACCCAGCTTCTAAAGTCTTCCTCCACCCTAAGGACGGTTTCATAGCCACCTTCAAGTTTAGTGACTGGACAGTGGAGGACGATGTGATCGCTGGTCTCTGGGGCTGCCTGACATGAATACAGATAGTACCTTACAATATTTTAAACAAGTAATTTGTACTATGTATGCATGCATCTTTTGTGATCGTCTAATATTGACATCCTTACAATTGCCTATGCACTGATTCATTTTTCTCTAACATAACTATCCTCTTTTGGTAGTTAAGTCTCAAAAGTATATCTCCTCTATTGCATATCTAACAACTGCCTCTGGGACACGTTTCCTCTTGATTTTTTATCAATTTTAAAAACATTAAAAGAATAAATGAAGGCTGAAGTCGAGTATCAAAACAAGATTATTCACATTTAATAATTCAATGGTAGTTAAAATCTTGAAATTTACTTTACACCATCAATCCTGAAGTAGCTGACAAAATTATATGAATATTTCAAATTTGAAATAAGTGATGGAGCAAGAGCTTTTGTGTCATAAGGAATTGCCATGTATTTTTTATCACAAATCGTCAAAGTGGCATCACGCAACATTGTATTGAAATTCCACTTTGGAGTTGGGTCCTGTAAAGATTTATTTTGTTTCATTTAGTGTTTTATTTAGGGCAATCCAATGGCACAGCGAGTTATCATGCTTGCATATGAATCAAAGTGTCATGGGTTCAATTCCCAGCAGATTTGTTATTTCTGGGATTCATGGGTCTCAAGATCAGAAGATAAGATTACACTTGGATGCATTTCATGGTTAAAAAAAAAAAAAAGAGCCAGAGACCGGTAATTATATGATGCAAATTTTACATTAAAAATCAATTGATATCGTATCATATTAAAATTGATATAAATAGAATTAAAATCATTATAATTTCATAACAATTCACCTTTTAAAAAAAACACCACTGTGTTCCTCCTCATTAAGTTTGTAATGGGTAATCTGGACTTGAAGTGCAACTTGTGAATTCTATAGCCTACTTCATTTAATTCAAATTTATCAACAATTTTCTTTACAGTAATGGGCACTGAGAGTTTGGTTCCGAATCCCAGTCCAGCCAGAAATATTATTGACATATCTGACTGTAATCTTGGAGATTACACCATAATCAGTAAGCATAATTCTTTTGCTACAAAGTCATTAAATTATTAATAAAATTTCACCCGAAAGACTAGAGAAAATTTTTTTTAAATGAGCTTTTGTATATAGCAATAAACACAAAACGTGCTCAAAGCGCTTTACAAGGGGTCCCTGACCAACAGCAACATTTAGAACGGGACATGACGTCTGTTAGGCGATATTACAATTTTTCGGACAGAGACAACACTGTTAACGGCCAGGTACTCATTTTACACCTGAGTACGGTGAGAGAATGTGAGTAAAGAGTCTTTTCCAAGGACTCAACTATGCGCCGAGCGAGGCTCAGGGCCAGGACCTTCCGATCCGAAAACGAGTGTCATACCACAAGACCACATAGCCACTAACAGTGTATTTAACATTGACAACAGTACTGAAAGGACTATCACGGCTAACAAGTTGGTCAAAATGGGGGACATTGAAGTGACAGTGGGACCACGAAGTATAACATAAGTGTGGTTGTGTGATTTTGTTTAATCAACATTCTTTATTTGTTTGTTTTTAATGGTTTTACGGCGCTTGCAACACATTAAGGTCATATCAGTGCCAGTAAAAAGGAAGAAAATGGGATAGCAAAATGTTCTAGAATTATAAATCCTCTTCTGTTTTTAATTGCTTGCGACATATTTAGGTCATTTCAGCACCAGTAAAAAGGATGCAAATGGATAGTCATGCAATTCTAGATTAACAATTCAAAGCACTAATAAGTAAAACAAAAAGGGAATGGTTCTTATATGGAATGGATGTAGATTCCAAGAGCATGCCATCGGTGTACTTAGTTTGAAGTCACCTAAAAGTGTCGTCAAGGCACAAGCACAGGTCCCCATTAAGAGGAACACACTCAAATGCTTACTTATCACATATTACATATGTAAAAAAAAATACTGGTTCCCCCTGAGAGAAAAATACTCAAACAAAAGATGATTTACAAGGAAATAAAACAAAAATGCATACTGTTGCTGAGTCCATTGTTTTCTCAAATATATTTATATTAACACTTTTAAGCACTGACAAACAGTTTATAAGGATTTGTTTAAAAAGTGGGATGTAGTTCTAAAATCATCTTAATTAAATGGCCAGCATTTCATGTTGCTTAAGGAGATAACATTGTTCAAAAGTTTTTATCATTCCAAATTCTGACTTTGACCTGAAGACTATGTGGGATCAGAGAAGTTTCAAAATGAAATGACGTTTTTGATTTCAGCACCACTTGATTTCATAATGTGGCCAGTTTCATAATTCACAGATATAAACATGTTTTGTTTCAATGCGGTGAAAAAGATGTTCTAAAGATTTTTTTTCCTCCACAGCTTCAACACTAGCCAGACAGATGGATATGAATGAGATTAATGAAATCAGTTTTGTTGATTGCTCTGTGGTGGAGTCAGTAGTTGTAGTAGATGATTTGTCAAATCACTTTCAAGAGGAGACAACAGAAACTCTTCCCCATACACCAGAGGAGTGGAATGCCTCAGATGGCATCAGCCAAAAATTACGACAAGCTGGCCTCAAGAGGAGATGACAGATCACTGACAATCCATTAGTGGATCAATGGCTGCAATCGGAAATACTCCATTATAAAAAAAACCCAACTCCATTGTTGAACAAAATACCATAAAAATTGAATACATGAAATTTAAGATGAGGCATCTTAATTATGACACTACTTATAATTAAATTACTCTTTTTATATGTTTTGATATTATAGCTGTCATCTGCATTTTTTGCCAAATTGGGACCTAAAATTTGCCCAAAAAAACCCCCAAAATTTGCCAAGAAATTTGCCAAAAAGACCAAAATTTGCCAAAAAATTTGCAGAGGAGAACTTAGCGTTTCAGTAAAAATTAACACGCGATACAGAAAACAAAAATTTATAAAAGACAATTTATTACATTTAAGGAGGCTACATTTATTAATTTACACAATGTAAAGCGATTTATGCGCCCAAACTTTTAGACAATCACACACACACACACACAAACAAACGTACACTTTCAGTCAGACTCATCAAAGGCCTAGTTTTCTTTTACTACTCAAAAAAAGAGGCATCGATAAACTTATTGTAGTAAAGGAAAACTAGTCCTTTGATGTTGTTTTCTGTGAGTCTACGCCTTCTGGAAGACAAGACAAGATTGTAAAGAGAAAAACTTTGCTCAGCATCAGCTGACGAGCATGTTGAGAAGGCATATCGGGACGCCAATGCAGCGAGAGCTAGAACATAATCTGCCACAGACTTCCAAAATAGGGTCAGATGTATAATTCCAGTATCAGACTCTTTCACAGCACTGGGCCCCAGTTTCTCAATATACCTCGTGAACTCATGCTGAGGAATATCACAAAAATTTGGAATTGCAGTGTATGCAGATACACTGCGAACATGAGATCATTATCCGTAGAGAGTAGCTTCCCTTGGTTTGGGCCCTGGCAAAGCTGCAACATTTCTCAAGTTTCGCACTTTCTTTTTCGTTATTTTGTTTTTGCTTCTTTTTTTTTCCCAAAATTTGCCACGCGATTTGCCAATTTTCCCAAAATTTGCCACGATTTGCCAATTTTGGGAAATTTGCGGCCGCAAAAAATGCAGATGACAGTTATAGGAAATTAATTCATGTATGAAAATCACAGCTGGGAGCGTTCACAAATGACATCATCATTTAGTTTCTATCCATGACCCAATTGGTTTCTAATGTCTTGAATTTGAATATTAATTCAATCACATGTATTTTGAGTTTTAAAAATGGTTTAAAGCAATCCATGGAGACATGTTGCAATACATTTGTCCATAGTGTAGAAAAAATTGGCCTCATAGTATCTTAGAAAATCGCAGTTAAAACCTGTCTTATGAATTGCCTTAAACCATTTTTTAAAAATGGTTCTTGAGATTTTCTAATTGTTATTTAGAGGGGTTTTAGTCCTGTATTTATCTCAATCTGTACTTTTGATAGAGCTGATATGTTTTTGTTAAAATTTACTTAAAATCGCATGCATGCAGTGTTTAAGGCCTTTTTTTTACTACAATCACTCCATTGTTCCTTATGTTATTGGTAGAACAAATCCTCTGGAATAAATACAGATTGTTATTTTGGCCTATTGTCACAAACTTGTACAGTGGCATGGCGATTTAAGACCCTTATCACAAATGTGACTTGGGACTATCCTGGGCTTTGGCTAAGCGGCTGGTATAATGATTTATACAAAAGGTCTTACAATATGTAATTGTCTTATGACAATAGGGCAGTTGAAATTTGATTGCTCAACTCAGGATTTTGATGACCTTAAAAAAAGAAAATTTTAATGCCCCTTTGTTTTCTGTTTGATAACCGACTCAGGCATGAGAATTCTTGTTCAGTTTTCCAATTTATATCAGACCCATTCCAGAAAAAATTACAGTGAATGCACTTTAATACTTCCTGCAAACAGGTTTGTTTTTGTTTTTAAGGGTTTTACAGCACTTGCAACACATCAGCACCAGTAAAAGGAGTAAAATGGGATAGTCAAAGAGTACTAGATGCCTGATAGGCGATTGTAGTTATATGATATAGAAATTTGTTTCCATATGACCAGCTGGAACAATAATTAAAACAGCGTGACATTTATGTAGCTCATCACAAAAGAATACTGCACACAGTATACTTGCAGAGTGATGTACTACATTAATGATTATATATTATTTCCTGATTAGAGAGGTTCAACGATATTTTAAAAGCACTATTAATCAAAGTCAGCCTGGCTGCCTTGCCAGCAGCAAGACGTTCTGTTCAGATGCTCCTTCCTGAGTCCCAATAGGAGAAAAGTTATGATTGCTGTCATCATCATCATTACGGTTGTTTTCTTCCATGGGTATGGCCAGCATCAACAGCAAGTTGTGGAGCCAAAAACACATAAATAACCTTGCAGGCTCTGTCAGGCGTCATTCTGAGCTCGTCATGGAGACAATTTCATCTTCTTTTAACCACTCCAATGACTCTGTTGAAATGACAATAATTGCTTGTACTTGTACATGTACACTTAAAACCAATTAAAATTAAATGGACCTCTCTCTCTCTCTCTCTCTCTCTCTCTCTCTCTCTCTCTCTCTCTCTCTCTCTCTCTCTCTCTCTCTCTCTCTCTTTATTTGTTTTTTTTTTTTGTTTTTGTTTTTTTCTCAGTCATTTAATTAGAATTAGAAGGGAAAGAATTATAATGGTTAATCTGAGTTCTTCAAAAAAAAAAAAATGTAATGTTTATACTAGCATGACAATGACAGTATGATTACAACTATTTTTTTGGTTAATTTTCTTTTATTTTCATTGATCATTTGCAAATTGTATTGTTAAAGTGGATATAAAAATAAACCTGAAATATTAAATTTCAAAAATTATCAAAATGTTATTGTTTCCTGGAGGGTGGGATTATATGATTGGTAAAACTCACCTTTCAATCGTGCATTTTGTGATACGATGGGCGGTGTTAAATGCCTCTTCTCCTCTATTTTGGGGGTTTTGGTATTGGGGTCATTAGCCAATTTCTTAACATATAACGACTGTCTCCAAGGATCACACCATCCAAAGCCCTGCGATGTGGATCCTCAAATGCAAAGAATAGCCCAGATTTCCTAAAAAAAATTGCATCATGCACTGAACCAGGCCACTTAGGAACCAAGTTTGTAACTTATAAAATTGCATCAGAGACGACCTAAAAATGGGAGAAGGAAAATTTTGCAAATAAAACCTGCAATAAAATCTAACTCAGGAAGTGTAGTCAACTTACGTACAGTACAGCTCGTGCACAATGGCCTCTTATAAAATAATAAAATTCCTTTTATTCATCCCATAGGAGAAATGTGTCTCAGGGTCTGTTCCAAGGGAAGAATGGAATAACCCAGGCGTCAGGGAATGGAGATGGGATGAGGGTGGGGGAGTAATAGTCATTGGGTGACCTTTTAACAACCATATACTTTGTGTAACATACCATGACGACTCAACAAAAGGCTAGTGGGTGGGAGGCAATATGTTGATAGTCCTATGCCTAATAAAGCGAATGATGTGTGACAACTGACTGATTGAGTAACTGTGCCTGATGAAAACTGATTGGGTAATGAGCTTTTATGTGAAGCCTGATGATGTCTTTTCTTATCACTGGGATGGTGCTTTACTATTACAAGTTTTGAAGAGCATTTAGTAGTTGTTGTAGTGACTGCCAGTAGTGGGGTTAGAATGGATGGAGGCAGAGGAGAGGGGAACAAAGAAATAAACCATTGCATTGTTCCAACTTGCCCCTTTTTATGATGTAATGTAAGTGGTAGGAAGGGGTGGGGGGGGGGGGGGGGGGGGGAATAGTGATAGTCGGAGGGGTTGTGATTCTGTAGCTAAGTCTGTCAGATCTCATGAAAGTACTTTGTGATAGACTACCTTCCTATTCAAAGGGTAGCAAGCAATTGTTATTGTCTGTTTCATGCCATAGAAACCGGGATAAACCCTGGCTCCTTGGGCTTCATGCCTCTGAAGGACTGCTATTCATTAAATTATTTTTTTTTTCATTTCAAATATTTAAAGATATTTAAACAGGTCTTTGATGCGAAGTTGGTCCCTCTAGCTCAATTATCAGGGTATTCGCTTAACATGCTAAGGGCAAAGTAGAGATTTTTATTTGACCCCACTGACCACCTAGGAATGATGGGGCGGGTAATCTGTATTTGTTAGATCTGGTGGAAAGTTCTTTACAATAAACCTGTGTCCTATCCAAGGGGTAGCAAGCAATTACTATTGTCTGTTTCACACTAAAGAAACATAGATAAACTCCCGCTACACCAGCCTTGCAGCTCTGAAGGAGTGAAGGAAGAACTATTTGATGCGATTACTTTCAGCATGATGTCTTTGTGCAGATGTGGTCTTGTGGTATGACATTCGCTTTCGGATCGGAAGGTCCTGGGTTCGAGCCTCGCGCTCGGCACATAGTTGAGTCCTTGGAAAAGGCTCTTTACTCACATTCTCTCACTGTACTCATGTGTAAAATGAGTACCTGGCTGTTAGCAGAGGTGCCTTTGTCCGAAAAATTGTAATATCGCCTACAGGCGCTTGTCTTGTCCTACATGTTAAATGTTGCTGTTGACCAGTGTCCCTTGTAAAGCGCTTTGAGCACATTTAGTGGATATTGCGCTATGTAAAGCTAAATTTTAATAATTAAAAAAAAAATGTCATTGTACTTGACGCTTGTGCCTCACCAGTATGGTCTTTGCTTCGTACCCAAAAGATACCTAGTTCGAATATACACCATGGCATGCGGCCATCAACAAGCCACCTCTCCCTAGCTCAATTTGCAGCGCTGTGCTGCGGGTGATATCGGAGTTATTCCAGTATTCCCATTGAATAAACCCTAAGACAAATTTCCGCATGAGGACTATTAAAGGGAAATTTATAATTATTATTTACTTTATTGGGAGAAGGTTCCTGTATCACATCATTCATTTAATGATGTAGCCAACTAGTAGCAAATCATGGCATGTGGCATTGAAATTAGAATGAATGGCGAAGTGATAAGAATAAGTAAGAGAGGTGTCAATTATGCGAAATGACAATGGAGTGTGTGAGTGCCTGTGTGTATGCATGTGTATCATATTGTACACAAACGTAACTGTCAATGTAACAGTAAATTTTCGGTGGTCGAAATAACAGGGCGCATTAAAATAACCTTGAATTAATCAAATCCTTTTTTACATTGGCTAGGTGAAATTAGTTCAAGTAAGGAATGGAATGACAACTAAAAATAATAATGAAAAAATTTGGGATATTCGAATGAGTTCAAGTTCAAGGAAACTGTACTCGAATGTATTACTTTCACTTTTTAAAGTCTATCCAGTGAAATATTTTATTTAAATTGACCGTCGACAACATCTTTGTAATGTGTATTTGAAGTGAAATTTTAAAAGCACGACACAAGTTTTGAAACAACATATTACGATTTTTTAACAGCTTTGGTATAACCACAAGAGAGGATTTTTAGTTGATTCATACTAAATTAAATTGAGCTTTATACACATAGCGCAATATCCATTAAATGTGCTCAAAGCGCTTTACAACAGTTCCCTGGTCAACAGCAACATTTCACATGTAGGACGGGACATGACGCCTGTCAGGCGATATTACAATTTTTCGGACAAAGACAACACTGTTAACGGCCAGGTACTCATTTTACACCTGAGTACGGTGAGAGAATGTGAGTAAAGAGTCTTTTCCAAGGACTCAACTATGCGCCGAGCACGAGGCTCGAACCCAGGACCTTCCGATCCGATATTTTTCTTTTCTTTTTTTGTTTGTATTTCTTGTAATGTTTCGAATGGCTCTGATTTCTGCTTCGTATTGAAATAGTGTCATAGTTTGTATTTTACTCTCGCATCTATTATAATATTATAACGGTAAATCTCATCATTTAAGCTGGGATGAAATATACTAATTTTCCTTAAGCCTTAACCCTATCCCTCCTAAAAATCTCAAGTCCAAATACCCTTATCCTCCTAAGCCAAGGGACGTAACTCTTAATTACTGTTTTTTCTTAAAGGTGTTACAAAGTTTAAAAAATCATAGAAAATGTACTAATTAATGAAATTTATTGCAATTAACTCCAAAAAATTGGTCATTTAAAATAGAAAAAGTACATATGTCACATGTTGATGTTTGTTAATGAATACATATTTAAAAAAATTATGAAAATAAAACAATTGTTGAAATTCAGTCTTGTTTTTCACTTTTCAATCATGTTTTTGTCCTTTTAAGTGAATAAATGTCAAAAATTATGGTACTTAGAGAAGCAGGATCCTTTACACAGTCTTATACCACATACCACACAGCCATAAACAGTTTCTGGGGTTCTACCAGCATTTGTTTTTGTTTTTTCCTTGGAACACTGAAAACAGGTGCGGTGACGTCCAGGCATTCGAGTAAGTTTGTGCGAGTCAGGATTGACTGCTGTGTAGCTAGTAATATTTGGGACGAGACCTGCTGTAGATGCAGTTCTCTTCCTCCCATTCAAATCAGCCTTAACTCCAGTAAATTCGGTGAATTCTTCAACTTCAATAGGTTGGAGTTGTGAACTCCCCTCTCCATTATCACTATCACGGGGTTCACTGCCGATTCCGTCTGAAATTTCATCAAAATCGAAGTCTAGAGGCTCAAAATCTACATCAATGTCACTTTCTATATCACTTTCCCTTTCAATAATATCATCTTCGTAGTTATTTTCATCTACAACTTGCGTTTAATCGATCAGTGATTGCATGAATTGAAACGCCATAGCTAGAAATCATTGTACATGTGTTGTCAAGTGTAAACAATCTTCAATAATTCGTATCGGTTAAAGTTCCGGTCCGATTTTTATGAAATAAAAACCAAAACAAAAAGCAACTCTTCATTTTAAAAGAGTTACTGCGCCGAGAGCGAAAACGAAACTAAAACTACTGGAAGAGCTCATTAAAAACTACGATGTCTATCTGTCGCATCAGCCCGCATCAGGAGGATAGGTTACTGAACTGATGTCAACAGTCGCAATCAGTCGCAATACGGGGGATAGGGTTAAGGCAACGTGCACTAATTTGCAGGTCTGATAACCCAATACATCATGAGCTCATTGTTATAATGAAAATCTCAAAAAATTACACAAAATAATGTCCAGTGCAACAATGTTACGAGGCCCATATTGCATTCGGATGTCAGACCAGCATATATGCATATAAAGATAACATTCCCTTTTTTCATCCAATGGGGAAATTTGTCTGTCTTTAGGGTCTATTCCAAGGGAACACTGGAATAACCCAGACATCAACCGCAGTGCAGTGCCGCAAATGGAACTAGGACGAGATGGATTGCTCAAGGCCGCATAGTACAACGGGTGATCAAACTAATTACCTTTTGGGTACAAAGCAAATACCATACTGCTGAGCCACGCTGCCCCATCGCCTCGAGTGAAAAATCCTATTTTAAAGATTGATTCTCCTCAGCAATTTGTCAGTCCAACTGTACAATTTTTTTTTCTTCAATTCTAAACTGGTTTTGCTCATGAAAAATGTTCCCTTTCAAAAATATTACAATTACAGTGAAAATAATCTCCGACAAGAGCTCGAAAATTGGTTGAGGGAATGCAAAATTCAATAGTGCCAGAGAGCGGTGAAAAAATTTCCATTCCATGTCATACCAGTAACAGTCATAGTGGTTTGTGTGTGATGATTAGAGAAATCTACCAACACTAACACTTAGTTTGACTAGTTCAGTTGAGAAGAAGAAGAGGAGGAGGAAGAAGTGGGAGAAGAAGATGAACATGATGATGTTGATGAAGAAGGACGAGGAGGTGTGAAGATGAAGGAGAAGAAGAAGAAGTCTTGGCACCGATTTTGGGTTGGATGCATGAGAATATAAGAAAACTTCTCTTTAAAGATTAGTCTAGTATGAGATTAGAATTAAAATTAAAATGAATACAGATACTAACCTTTCCTCCAGAGAAGACGATCAAGGTCGTCTTTTAAAAGATCACAAATTATAAAAATGTGTTCACGATGAAAACGGAAATGTTCGTATATTGTATATTTCATCGTCGTTAAACGAATCGATGGGATTAGGTCTGACCCGAAACACCCTCTCCTGTTGAATCAGTGTTCTCTGACGAATTTGAAACAGCACAGCTGCCGCCATTTTCATGTGTTGACAGTTGTTTTGGCAGTACTGTCAATGACAGTGTCATAGTCATAGTCATACGAATCACCTCATGTGATCGAGAGTAACTTCGCATTGCTTTGCTTGGCACAAAAATAAAGAAAATAAAAGGGGGTAGGGGGTGTTTTAGCTAAACAACATAATTTTCATATTAAAAAATAATCTAGGTCTAGTTGTGTGTTTGTTATTCTCTAAATATCTAAATCTAAACTTCGAACCAAGCGAAGCTGAAATCTCAGACTCAGACTCACTGAGTCACTCAACTTCATCAGATTTATTGGTTTCCCGGACAAAAATGTGTGCTTTCGACGATCTGTGACCTTTAAACCGTTTCCTTTAGCATTGACAAATATCATCAGATTACTTTTGTCGTTATAATTCTTTTTCTATGTATTTTTTTCTCGCGAACCGAGTCGTCTAACATTGGCCGCCATCTTTGTTGACTTTGTTGACGCCGTTTCTTAGTTACTAGTCAGAGACTAAACGATCAAGTCCGACTCGAGCAAGTGACTAAATCTTGGCCAAACTTAGTCCGAAGGTGACGTGATTTTAGTCTGGGACTAGCTTAGTCAGCTCACATTAAATCCGATTTTTTCTAGTCATTTACTAAAGTCAGAGATAGTCTGGGACTAAGCGCTAGTCCGCGTTCATTAGAACGGGCCCTGGACATCTGTTATGACGTAACCACACGGTGGTCTCCCCGTCATCGACGGTGGGTCGTTCCCATTGGGGGTGAGGCGGTAGTAAACTAAAGTTAAAATGATTGGACAGAGTTTCTCGACCAAGGATCTTCGGTTGACGCAATCTACTTAGATTTTGCTAAAGCTTTTGATTCTGTTCCCCATCAAAGACTCTTAAACAAACTGGAAGCTCATGGTGTTCAAGGAAATACTCTAAGCTGGATTAAGCATTTTCTAGTAGGCAGGAAACAGAGAGTTAGCGTGCAAGGCACAGTGTCAAATTGGACAGAAGTTCTTAGTGGAGTGCCACAAGGCAGCGTCTTAGGTCCAACTCTTTTCGTAATCTTCATTAATGATTTACCAAGTATTTTGTCTAGCTCATGTTCAATGTATGCCGATGATACTAAAGTATACAGAAAGGTAAACAATCTAGAAAATAGAGACAGTCTTCAGTTAGATATTGACAATCTAGTCAACTGGGCAGACGATTGGCAACTGAAGTTCAACGCTGGAAAATGCACAGTGCTACATCTTGGAACGAAAAACAAAATCTTTCACTACGATATGAGACAGCATCACTGTAGCGACAGAACAGCTCTGAATAAGTCAAAACTTGAGAAAGATTTGGGAGTACATGTTGATACTAAATTAAAATTCTCAAAGCATATAGAAACACAAGTTAATAAGGCAAACAGAATCCTTGGACTCATCAGAAGATCTTTTACCTATTTAGATGCAGCAACTATGAAAATACTATTTACTGCATTAGTCAGACCCCATCTCGAGTTCAGCAACTCAGTATGGTCACCACAATTTGAGAAAGATAAGAAACTTATTGAAGGCGTGCTTCACAGAGCAACAAAAGTAATTCCTGGGTTGAAAGATAAGCAATATGAGGATAGACTGAAACGTATTGAAATTCCAAGCATGACATACAGACGAGTACGAGGTGATATGATTGAAACATACAAGTTTACACACAGTTTGTATCAAGTCGAGAGTAAACTTTTCGTGTTTGCAAACAATAGAACCAGAGGTCATAATTACAAGCTGCATAAACCAAGGTGTAACACATCGCTTAGGCAACACTACTTTAATCAACGTGTGATCGACCTCTGGAACAGTCTCCCTGAAACGGTGACCAATGCTCCAAGTGTCAACGCCTTCAAAAATAGCTTAGATAGCCACTTAGCAGATTACATGTTTAGCATAGTTGAACCGCCCATTAAGATCCCATCAAAGGGTTAGACGTATATACAGGTCAAAAGATCTGTTAGGGTTAGGGCCTTCAATTTATCAAAAAGTTTATATATTATAGATACAGGTCAAAAGATCTGTTAGGGCTTTTTATTGACTTTTATATCGATGAACTGAATGCCAAGATCAGCAAAGGCACAAAACGCCTAATACGCTGGAAAACTATACTAACTATACTAAAGATGTCTAGTGTAATAAACGGCTGTGATGAGGTCATTGAACTTGTATTGCATGCAGTACCATACGAGGTCATCGACCTGGCGTCATTTTACCCCTCTCATCCCTAGGCCTATGATACATTTATGTTTGTTTTGTTTTTAAGGGTTTTACGGGTGCTTGCAACACATTTAGGTTATATCAGCGCCAGTAAAAAGGAAGAAATGGGATAGTATAAAGTTCTAGAATTACAATTAAAGCATCCAAGAATAAGGCAAAGGGGAATTGGTTCAAATAGGGAACAGATGTAGATTCCAAGCGCACACTATCAGTGTACTTAGTTTGAGATCACTAAATGTTTCATCCAGAGATAAGCACAGGTCCCCGCCAAGAGGAACACACTCAATTGTTTACAACTCATACATATGTAAAAGGAAAAATAATACAGTACCTACGTAACAGAGACATGATTTACAAGGAAAACAAATATCATCTCCCAAATATATACATTTGACTGTTTCCCTCCCAGCCAGGGTATCCGGCCAGGGCCAGGACAAAACCAAGTAATCTCATTCCAAGACAAAGACAGAAAGCAAGTTGGAAAACAGATATAGGGGGATAGAAGACACAGTATGTACCTCCCTGCCCACTATGGGAGGTCAGGAACCCCAATCAGTCTATGCCTATGAGGCTTGTCATCAAAGTCAATAATATACAAAGTCAGTTCGGTGAACTCCACTAAAGTCGATTCTTGGATAAGTCCATATTTTTCAGAGTACAGTCTTTTTTCATAAAGGAACAACTAAGGGCTTTTTATTTATTCCTTCCCATTTCGTTTTTTTCATCAACTGGAGAAAATTTAACATATTTTTCAATAAGTTATTATCATAGATCTAATTGATAATAATGTCCATAGCTTCAAAATTTCAAGCAATAAGAGCTCTAGCAAGGAGGTTATCAACAATAAATGAAGTAAATCCCATCGTGACAGTGATGACCCCATGTCAAATTCTATTGATTAATCACTTTAATTTAATTGGCTACCAAAGATACCAAACCAGAGATCGAAGCAGCCTTCAAAGGAAGGTTTTGGGATTCATGAAACGTCGGTTATTTCAGCACGATGGAAAGAGAAAATAATATTAATAAATCTAAAGGTCACCCAAGCTTTCAAGGACAGAGGGACCTAAACATATAGAAATAAAGGAATATCACAGAGCAATCTATTCATATCTTTTATATATGTGTGTAGGCTTAGGCTAAGGCCACAGTGCAAGCGAAGTGGGCAGGGCGAAGCAAAGCTATTTACTTATGTGGCTGCGATGGGAAGAAAGCGAATCAAAGCGATCCATGCTTAATGTGTAATCATTTCTTTCAGAGTCTGCTGTGTAGACTGGAGACAATGTGTGCATCGAGCGATGCGAGCAAAGAAAAATGGTCAAATCTCTTGCTCCGCTCTGCTTTGCTGCTGATATGCCAGTCACCTCTTTATATTTGTTTTTTATGTTCTTGTCCCGCTAGCTTCACTCGCAGTGTGGCCTTAGCCTTAGACAAGCCTGATGTAATATGCTTTGAATAGCGATGGTGGGAAAAGCCTAAAATCTGTTAGAATCGAATTTCACGAGAAACAATCCAAATGGCCTCTCTCTCTTATAATATGCTGATTGTTGTGTGTGTGTTTTGTACTCCACAATGTCTGCCTGCTGTAAGGCCTGTGTTATACTGAAAATGTATAGTAGTTGGTAGCCTCTATACACACACACACACACACACACACACACACACACACACACACACACACACACAGATAGTATTCATGATCTAAGCTTAGCCTAACTCTGTTGCTTTTAGCTGTTGCTTATCTGAGCCTAATATGGGTTCATGACGTAACAATTTTTGTTTTTTAACGGTTTTACGGCGCTTGCAACACATTTAGTCATATCAGCCCCAGTAAAAAGGAAGAAAATGGAATAGTAAAATCATTCTAAAAGGACTTGAGGAAAAAGTAAGGGAAATGATTCAAATAGGGAACAGATGTAGATTCCAAGAGCCCATTCGGGCAGTGTACAACTTTGAGATTGCCTAAATGTTTCACCCAGACACCAGCACAAGACCCCACTTAGAGGAAGACACTCAAACGTTTACAAATCATATCTTAAAGTTTTAAAAAATAACAGTACATAACAGAGAGATGATTTACAAGGAAAAAAAAAATATAATCTCCCAAAACTATAACTATACATTCGACTGTTTCCCTTCCCAGCCAAAGACTTCGGCCAGGGTCAGGACAAAACTAAGTAATCTCATTCCCAGACAAAGACAGAAAGCAATTGGAAAACAGATACAGAGGGATAGAAGTAGAAGACAGAACAAGTACTCCCCTGCCCAATATGGGAGGTCGGGAACCCCACCCAGTGACATAATAACTATAGTAAAGATTTGGGCCTATTGTTTTGTTTGTTTGTTTTTTAACGGTTTTACAGCGCTTGCAACACATTAATGTCATATCAGCGCCAGTAAAAAAGGAGAAAATTGGATAGTAAATATATTCAAGATGTACAATTAAAAGGACTTGAGGAAAAAGTAAGACAAGGGGAAAAGGTTAAAAAAAAGGAACAGATGTAGATTCCAAGAGCACACTATCAGTTAGACCCAGGGCCAATGGGCGAAACACTCCCCCCCCCCCCCCCCCCCCCCCCCCCCCCCCCCTGGGAATTTTATGAGACCAATTTTTAAAGTAAATATAATGTGTGGGCTTTCCATTTCTGGCCGGCTGCCAAAAAAAAGTGTCATCTTCACAGAGTTATTGCCCTTGAAAGGTCATCAAGTGCGTTAAAATGAGCTTGCCACTGCCAAACTTTGAACTGCCATAGCTTCCTTAGTTTTCATCACACATGTCACAAATTTGGATTGCACTGATGTATATAGACTATATTAGATAAATAATACTAAATTCAAGGTTCAGAGTATTTAGTATGTATGAACTTCAAGGATGAATTTTAAAATATTCAAATTTTCAAAAAAGTTTCACAGACACTGTCATATAACTTTAGAGCATTACATATTTCTATATACATCAAAGAGAATGTTATAGCCTGTGTATAGCTAGACCTAAATCTAAAGTTTCGTAGATTTTTATTCACTAGTTTTGAAGATATTGGATATTTTGTGATTGTACTGTTGACAGAGCAGTTATTCCCCTTGGTGGATTAGAGAAAGGTTTATGGCAAAATGAAAGCAGTTTATAGTAATATGACAGGAGAAATTTGGTACTTAGGGATCATTTTTTAATTACATCAGCCCAAGGAGAGATTGGGGGAGGGGGGTGTCACATCTATTCTGACTCTGGTTTGGGGGGGGGGGGGGGGGGGGGGGTGGGTCCAGGTAAACACTGACATCAGCTTTTCTACACATGGAATTGTCATCCAACAACCTGCAAGCAGAGCACAACATACATCGGAACAACCATCAACAAGCGCTGAATTGAGTTGCCATGAGAAACAAGACATACATTCCAATAGATCAGCTGCATCAGTAAATGTTATTTCAGGAAGTTACACAAAGTATAAAAAGAGATCGGTCACATACAAATCATTGGAGCTCCAACCTTGCTTTGTAAAAGCAAAAGCAGATCCAGTACTACCAATGCAGGAAAATTCATCTCTTATTTCTATCAGCAAGACCATCAATTGTGACATCGGCTGGGTTTTTCTAAGAGCAAAGATGCCAGGCAAAATCCCTGCTTGGAAAGGATGGTTATGTCAGACAAGTTCAAGTAGTCAAGATGAACTCTATGAAAACTCTGTTGTTGATTACATGCCCCCAATAGATGCATCAATCAATGAAAATTCCACTGTTCAAAAGGTTCTTCAATTGTCCAAGGAAGCCACTGAAGAATTTGGTCAATCCATAGCTCTGATCGAATTTGATTTGGCAGTTGCCAAAAAAGCATATAACATCATATGGCAAAATCCCAGTGAATTTAGTAATGTGTCAGTACACCTCGGTGCATTTCACACAATGGTGTCATACTTGGGGGCACTTGGAAAACTGATGAGAGGATCTGGTATAGAGGAAATAATTGTTGAAGCAGGGATATGTGCCAGAGGTTCACTTGAAGGAGTTTTTACTGGAAAACATTTCAACAGGTCAATGAGGATACATAGCGTCTTGCTAGAATCTTTTGAGCGACTTTTGTTTCAATCATTTGAACACCACAAACATATGGAAATGCTCATTTGTGCAGTAGAGTCTGAATTAAATTCCCATTCAAGTCTTTGCACAAAAAACATAACCGAGTCTGAGGCTTTTCATGAACTCTCAGAGACATATTTTCAATTCAGGAAAGAAGTGCAGACTGGGAGACATGGAAAAACTGCCCAATTCATCCTTCGATACATGGAAAGAGTCTGGAACCTTTTGAGATTCGATGAAGGCACAAGATCAAATGATGTAGATCTTTACACACAATTCCTTGGACATCTATGCCCACTGTTTTTCTCAATGGACCACCATAATTATGCAAGATACGCATCATATTATTACACAAAGCTATTGAATGCAACACCAGAGGAAAAAACTTTGCTGCAAAATGGAGGTTTGAGTGTGGGTAGATCAGGCATGCCTAAAACCAGAACACCAATTGATCTGACAATTGAACAGACAATCAATCGACATGCAAAAACAAAGGGTGGCATAATTGGCTTCAGCACAAATCGACCTGCTTATTACAGATGGTGCGTCACTCGCCATAACCGAGCAAGTTATGTACAGGCGACACAAACAACTTTAGGACTAGAAGACAACATAGACAGCCAAGAGAACTTAATCAATCACATATTAAAAAAAGTGAGCTTCTAGTACAAAAAACAGTAAGTGCTATTAGGGGATTCATAAACCCTTTTGAAATAGCAGAAAGAGAGTTGGTTTGTTTATCTTCTGGCTTGAAACTACCAAATAATGTTACTGAAAACTTGATCAATGTTGAGTCTGAAGGTAAAAAGATTTTTGATGAATTCGTACAATATCGACTGATAGATAAATCTATTCCATTCCATAACCCAATACAGAGATCAAAAGTGAAAACATTTTCATCTTTGAAGACAGAAGTCAAAATAAGTTCCAACAAAACGAAAACATTGAAAATTACAGCACAAAGAGATATGTTTGGCCAGTTGCTCATATTAAGCCAGTGTCATAACATTGATCTTCGTAAAGTGATGTGCTATCCACTAAGCCCAGTTCCGTGGGCTTTAGCAACAAGTGTTGGATCTTTCTTGAAGACAAACAAAGCTAGACTTATGAATAGAATGGAGAAATATGAAATTGCTGACTCAAGAATGAATTTCCTGAAGAGCATCTACATTAATGATGGCAATGCAGTTCTCCAAGCATTGGTTTCATTACCAGAAACATTTGGTGAACTGGCTCTGAAACTGTTCAGCACACTCCCAAAGTCTACAAACCTTCATTTCATTACAGTCAGATACCTCGAGGATTCAATAAAAGCAACAGAAAGATTTCGAAGGGGTGATTCTTCAAATATCACTTTTCTTATTGGAGGACCGTTAACAAAGTGCCAAGCGACTGGAAGCTATTTCTATCAAGTGGGGAGAATAAAATAATCCTAATGAAACTAATTTTAAAAGAATGGGATCAAATATGCATCAAAACTACAAGGCAGAACATTTTCTTTGCGATCGAAAACACATGTGTACATCTGAGCAGTGAGGATGGAATAACCACAGACTCTAGACCAATGCCTGAGCTGGATTGCAGTCACGAAGAAGCTGACACTGACACCAAAATTATTGTTCACTGTACATATGCAGCTCAACATTCAAGGAAGGGAGAAATTGTAGTAAGATCACCAGATACTGATGTCTTTTTGTTGCTTTTGGCATTTGCAAAGAAAATTGAAGTCCCTTTACTTTTTGACACAGGTACAGGGAAAAACAGAAGGCTTCTCAACATCACAAACCTTTCTAGCAAATTATCACCAGAAATATGTGACGCTATGTTGGGATTTCACAGTTTCACAGGTTGTGACACTACCAGCTGCTTTGCTGGAAAAGGAAAAGTACGTCCATTTGCCCTATTGACAAAAACACCAAGATTTCACACACTTATTTTCTGAATTGGGAAATCAAGAAGTGCTACACCAAGCTGTTTTATCAAAGCTTGAAAAGTTTGTGTGTCTAATGTATGGAGACAGCAGAGCAAATGGCGTCAACAAACTAAGAGCTGATACGGTGAGAAAAAGATTCACCCCTGGAGATGACAGACCCCTCTCCCACTGTAAAGGCATTGATTTGTCCCAGCTCCCTCCCTGTAGGAAAGGTCTACAGATGCATAGCAAGAGAGCAAACTTTCAAGCAATGGTTTGGAAGCAAGCAGCATCAAACTTCCCTCAAATTCCAAAACCAGAGGAAAACGGTTGGAAAAGGACAGCTTCTGGTAGTCTGGTGATCGACTGGTTTGGAGATGACATTATACCAAAAGAACTAGTTAACATTATTGTTGATGAACAGCAACCTAAAGAAGATGACATTGAGGAAGAGGATGGTGAAGAGAAATGGTCTTCTGAATCAGAGGATGATTTTTCAGACTGTGACCAATGGGTGGATGATGAACTGTGAAGAAAAATGAGTAAGTTCCATACCTCTCAAACCGTAACAGAATATATATATATATATATATATATATATATATATATATATATATATATATTATATATATATATATATATATATATATATATATATGAATGTGGTGAGTGTGTGTGGCACAATTATAATATAAATGTATTTCAAGGACACCTATTCTCAGTGGGTCACCGCATTCTCATCCTAAAATGCTATAATATGTATTTCGAGAAAATGATGTTTTTGTTTATTAATTTTCTATTTGGCATTAGTAAAGATAGTTTGTATGTATTTCAAAATGACCCTCAAATCATCAGTTTCAAACATAATATTTAGTTATATTAAATTAGACATTAATTTTTTTTTATGTTTTGCACCGAATGACCTCTCAGGGGCAATAACTCTGTAAAGATGACACTATTTTTTTGGCAGCCGGCCATAAACGGATAGCTTAGATGTTATACTAACTAGAAAAATTGGTCTCATAAAATCCCCAGGGGGTGGGGGGGGGGGGGGGAGTGGGGGTCCCGGTAGCCCTTAGTCTAAGTGTACTTAGTTTGAAATCACCTAAACGTCTCACCCAAACACCAGCACAAGTCTCCACTAAGAGGAATACACTCCAATGTTTACAAATCATATGTTAAGAATAAAACAAAATAACAGTACATAACAGAGAGATGATTTACAAGGAAAAAAAATATCATCCCTCAAAACTAATTATGTAGTTGGTTATGTACACTTGATTGTTTCCCTCTCAGCCAGGGTATCCGGTAAGGGCCAGGACAAAACCAAGTAATCTCATTCCAAGACAAAGACAGAAAGCAAGCTGGAAAACAGATATAGCGGGATAGAAGACACCGTAAGTACCTCCCTGGGAGGTCAGCAACCCCACCCAGTAAGAAAAGGTAAGACAAAGGGGAATTGGTTCAAATAGGAAACATATGTAGTGATGTAGATTCCAAGAGCACACTATCAAGGTACTAAGTTTGAGATCACCTAAAAGTATCATCCTGGCACAAGCACAGGTCCCCACTAAGAGGAACACACTCAAATGTTTACAAATCATATGTAAAAGGAAAACAATACAATGCGTAACAGAGAGATGATTTACAAGTAAAATGACTTTCCCTCCCAGCTAGGTATCCGGCCAGTGTCAGGACAAAACCAAATAATCTCATCCCAAGTCAAAGACAGAAAGCATGTTGAAAAACAGTTATAAGGGGATAGAAATAGAAGACATAGTAAGTGTCCCTGCCCACTATGGGAGGCCAGGAACCCCACCCAAGGAGCTATTGTGTTTCAGTCTCGTGTTATATCTGATTAGACTTTTAAACGACTCTGAGATAGCCTGTAAATTTTACTAAAGGCAAAGAGGAAGACATTAAAAAAAACAAAACCAGTCGATATCCAATCAAGTAATCATTATAATTATAATCAACAAACGTGTATTGTAATTTGTAATGAAGATCCAAGAGACATATCTGCATACAAGGTGTAAACTGAAAGCAATAATATACTCTGTATAAATAAATCCATTTGAAAATTGTTTATTATGTAGATTTATGACATAATTGATATGCACAGTGAAAGAAGCAAATTAACAAGTAAGGGAAGTTTCACTTATGATACTTGAGGTAAAAAAAAAAAAAAGATTTAAAAACAAAACAAACCGAGAAAAAAAAACCATTTCCTATTTCCAACTTAGACAATCATAAAATGTTTTTTTCTTCTCTTTTTACCTCCACGTGTATCGATCATTTGCTATCAGTGTCTGTGTCGGTATTGAATCAACACCATTTTAAATGTGAGCTGTTTAAATGTCAAGTATAAATTGTCATCTTGAAACTATGTTATAATTAGATGGACACATAACATATGGCCATGAATATACTGTATAAATAGATGGACACATAAAACATGTCCATGAATGTATGGATATATGGACACATAACACATGGCCATGAATGTACTGTATAAATAGATGGACACAGATAGATCACAGATGACGTAAATTATTACAAAAACTACAATAGAAAAACAACAAAGTCAAATTCATTTAAGAAAATTAATAATTCAACAGTTGAATTAAAAATCCATTCATTTTTATTTGTAGTTGGAATATAACATAAACATAATACCCTCGCCTTTCTCTCTTTGACGAACACTAACAAACTGTTGTCTGGATGTTAGAAAGTCGAGAATCCATTGTGAAGTGCAGCTATTGACTTTCATTGATTGTAGTTTTGGGATAAGGAGGTGTGGCTGAATGGTGTTGAAAGCACTGGAGAAGTCGATGAAAAGTGTTCTAAGTTGGGATTGTGGTTGGTCTAATGTCCTGTAAATTATGTCTGTGTATGTTAGAATTGCATCTTCTACTCCCCTGTTTGACTTACTTATAGGCAAACTGGTGATTATCGAGATGTGGCTCACACGATTGTTTTAATGACTGAAGTACCAGCCTTTCAAGGCACTTCATGGCTATTGATGTGAGGGCAACTGGTCTTAAGTCGTTGATTTCTTTGATTTGTGGTTTCTTGGGGACTGGCGTGATTTGAGATGTTTTCCAAATTTTTGGGACGGTTTTTTTTAGTTAAGGAGACGTTGAATAGATTTGTGTAGACTTCAGTTAATTCGTGGCGGCAGGTCTTGAGTGTCAGCGCAGCTACTTTATCTGGCCGACACGCTTTGTTGGTTTTTAATTTAGCAAACAACTTAAATACTTGTCTGCTGTTAACGCTGAGTGGATTTTCGTCTGTGTTGCTTAGTTGTTCTTTTAGCATGTTAATCTCTTTGTCGTTTGTTTCTAAGCGGGCGTAGAATGCGTCCAGATTTTCGACTTGTTCTTGTTCTTTTTCCTTTTCAAGTTGAAAAGTGGTCTTCGATGAGTTGTTGAGACCAGCTGCTTCTTTCATGCCGCCCCATACTGTTTTCATATCGTTCAATTAAAATTTTTCCTCGATTTTTTATTTGAAGGCATCTTTGCATTCTATTGTTTTTCTTTTCACTTATTTTTGTTTTGTTTGTTTGTTTTTAAGGGTTTTACGGCGCTTGCAACACATTAAGGTTATATCAGCGCCAGTAAAAAGGAAGAAAATTGGATAGTCAAAAGTTCTAGAATTACAATTAAAGCACCCAAGAAAAAGTAAGACAAAGGGGAACTGATAACAAATAGGGATCAGATGTAGATTCCAAGAGCATACCACCAATGTACTTAGTTTGAAATCACCTACAAGTCTCATCCAGACACAAGCACAAAATCCAACATAGAGGAACACACTCAGATGCTTACATTATACATTCAAAATAAAAATAATAATACACAACAGAGAGATGATTTACAAGGAAAAAAATATCATCTCCTAAAACAATAACTATGCATTTGACTGTTTCCCTCCCAGCTAGGATTCCGGCCAGTGCCAGGACAAAACCAAGTAATCTCATTCCGAGACAAAGACAGAAAGCATGTTGGAAAACAGATACAAGGGGATAGAAGACACAGTATGTACCTCCCTGCCCGCTATGGGAGGTCAGGATCCCCACCCAGACTTCTTTTTGTAATCGTTTCCTTTCTTCAACATCCCTTTTCATGAAAGCTATTTTCTTTTGGTTCAGCAGTTCTTTCATTTCTTTTGTCACCCATGGCTTGTTGTTTCCGTAGCATTTTACGGTTTTTGTTATTGATGATGAATCTTCACAGAAAGCGATGTACGAACTGATGGCGTCTGTTGTTTCATGAATACTACTGCATTGTTTAGTTAGATTTTCCCAGTCTGTTGATTCAAGGGCACCTTTAAGTTTTTGAATGCCCTTGCGGTCCCATATCCTGATTGTTTTTTCAACGACTTTGTTTGATTTTAATTTTGTTATGTAGTTTGGCATAAGGAGTACCATATCATGGTCCGAGTTGCCAAGAGGGGGCAAGGCCTTGGATTTGTATGCTTGTTTGATATTAGAGTATGTGAGATCGACTGTTTGGTCGCTTTGAGTTGGACAGGTGACATGTTGATACATTTTTACACTGGGGTCGAGTGAGGCACGATTGAAGTCACCAGTGGTTATGATAACTGCGTTGGGGTGTTGAGTGAGCTGGCAATTGATGGTTTCAGTTAGCGTATTAAGTGCATGTGTGTATGATGGTGTGTAGAGGATGTTAATGATTACTTTGCTACATTCTCTAGGTAGGTAGAAGGGTCTTAAGGAGACAAACTTCCTGGTATCGTTCACAACCCTCTCCGGTGGATCATATGACCTTGTCGCGGTCGGAGGGCTTGCGTGTCTCGATGATCGTAAGTGAGAGGCCAGACCAAGAATGATCTACAACAGTCAGCATCGTCAACAAGGAAAGAAGAAGGGAGGAAATCAACCGTCGAGTTCAGCTTCCCCTAGTCCACACCCTTTGGGTGTGGGTGTTGTCCACGACGTGGGGGGAGGGGTGAAAAGGGACTGACTCTCTACAGGACATCCTTCCGGATTCCCAACTTAGACCATCTGACCACGGGTAGATGGAGCTCGTCATCGGGGGACCGACATCCATCTAAGAGAAGGACACTCCGAACAAAAACCCGGACAGATGGAGTTCGTAAACGGGGGACCGCAATCCATCTAAGAGAAGGACACTCCGAACAAAAACCCGGACAGATCGAGTTCGCTAACAGGGGACCGCAATCGATCTAGGAGAAGGACACTCTGAAGCAAAACCGCCACTGCCTTGTGGACAGACCTTGGATGGTCAAAAGCTAAGGAAGCAAATCCTGAAAAACAGCACGCCGAAGACAGAGCAGCGGGGCCGGAAGGCGCAAATATCACAGGAAACTGGAAACTGCCACTGCATGCTTAAATCCCAATATGACACGTCGTTCACAACCATGATACAAAATGGTATCGATTATAAATTGTAAATATTGTTTTAAGATGATAGCTACAGAGTTTGGCTTTCTATTTGATTGTTTTGTTTTGTTTTTTTAAGGATTTTACGGCGCTTGCAACACATTAAGGTCATATCAGCGCCAGTAAAAAGGAAGAAAATGGGATAGTAAAAAGTTCTAGAATTACAATTAAAGCAGCCAAGAGAAAGTAAGACAAAGGGGAACTGGAAAAAATAGGGATCAGATGTAGAATCCAAGAGCATACCACCAATGTACTTAGTTTGAGATCACCTATAAGTCTCATCCGGACACATGCACAAAATCCAACAAAGAGGAATACACTCAAATGCTTACATTATTCATTAAAAAGAACAAATATAATAATGCATATCAGAGAGATGATTTACAAGGAAAAAAATATCATCTCCCAAAACAATAACTATGCATTTGACTGTTTCCCTCCCAGCCAGGACTCCGACCAGGGCCAGGAAAAAACCAAGTAATCTCATTCCAAGACAAAGACAGAAAGCATGTTGGAAAACAGATATAAGGGGATAGAAGACACAGTATGTACCTCCCTGCCCGCTATGGGCTTTCTATTTGACTGTTGATAAAATAATGATAATAACAACAACATCATCAAAAACGCTGGCAATAATAAATAAAAGATAATCACCTCACCTCACAACCCCTTGCAATAACAACCAAAATAATTTATAAAAAGTAATTACAGTAGAATCAATCAGTCAATAGATGTGGCATGTAAAACGGGTTATCTTTACAACTTGCTGCTAGAAGCATTGATAAACTGAGTCCATTTGCTTATGGGAACCTCTTCCTTTTGAGAAGCCAGTTTCTGCAGTAGATCACTTGGTAACCAGTGGCTTGAATATGCTGAAAAAAACAAAAATAATAAATAAAATTGGCATGGTCAATTCCCTCCCTCGATTGGATGACAAGCTCAATGGGAACCACAAATAGGAGTGACTTAGAACCATTAAACTTGGATCAAAAGACATCATAAAGATAACTTCTTGAGTCTAGGATATTTTTAGATTTACTTATGCTGGAGTCTGGGCGAAGCATGAGCTTGAACTTTTATATATATAGCAATATCCACTAAACGTGCTCAAAACGCTTTACAAGTAGTCCCTGGTCAACAGCAATACATAACATGTAGGACATGACGCCTGTTAGACGATATTACAATTTTTTTTCAAACAGAGACAACGGTGTTAAAGGCCAGGTACTCAATATACACCTGAGTATGGTGAGAGCTCGAACCCATGACCTTCCTATCCGAAAGCGAGTGTTATACCACAACACCACACAGCCACACGAAGCTAAGGGTATTCCTAAATTCAGAGGAAAAACAAAATATCAATATAAGATAAATGAAAGGAAATGGTGATCAATAGCATTAAGATCTGTTATGGCAGGGCTGGCATGAAAAGTGAGATTGAGATGGGTAAGTTTTGAATAGCCAAGGGGTGTGGGGTTTGTCATCATACACATATATCAGCCTTCCTGCAGCAGTTGTGGGGAAAACACTCAAATCAAAAAGGTAGTTCTTCAAAGTCATCAGGCCCATGGAGCCAGAGTTTATCCTAGTTTCTGTGTTGTGAAATGAACAACAGCAATATCTTGCTATCCTTTGGATAGGATGCTAGTCTATCACCAGTGAAGCGAATGCTCTTCCAACTGAGCTATCCAGATCTCAAGTGAGCAATATAAGTCCCTCTTCAATTATTTAGTATTAGCAATGACACCATGGGCACAATCAAACCACAGACTAAAATAGCCTTATCCCACTTCCTTAAATCTTATCTGTTTTAGAATCGAGGTCATGTGAGAAGAGAAATCGTTTATATGAATGAGTCCATTCTTAAGCCATCTTCATATAAGTGCTTAAAGTTGTATATTAAGGGCGTTAAAGCACCATATATTCACGTACATTATCATTACAAGAAATTCTCTGGTAACAAAATAATTTACAACAAAATACTCTGAAGGCTCTGGGTTCGAGCTTGGCTCAAAGCTTTGTTGAGTCCTTGGAAAAGGCTCTTTATTCACATTCTGTCACCGTACACAAGTGTAAAATGACTATGTTATTAACAGTGTTGTCTCTGTTGGAAAAAAATTGTAATATCGCCTAACAGGCATCATGTCTCGTTCTATCTGTTATGTATTACTGTTGGTCAGGGACCGTTTGTAAAGCACTTTGAGCATGTTTAGATCAGCATTTCTTTATATTATTTACTAATTATAAATTTTATTTTAAATCTAAAACGACTAAATTTTCTGACATTATCTTCATGCATAACATAACATATTATCTGTATCATAGGATTAGATGAAGGAGACAATAGCCTGTAGGTACATACTGAAAGCACATAAACAGTTTGTCTGTGTTGCTTGGTCATTAGTCTATGATCAGTCATTTGACTTTGGCAATCGCTATCAGTATCAGGCTGCCCTATTGCCAAAGTCATTTGCGCCCACCTTCAGACTTTATTTGGCAGACCTAATTTGATCGTTGATGGCTCAAAAGATTCCTCTCAGTCTATATTAATTTCCACAAAACAGAAGTATAATAAGTAAAATGAATGCCTGTTTGTAATGGCCTTTAGTTCTGGGCAAATATTTGAGGGTATTCCACTAGTTGCTTCAAAACGAATAAGCTATGATCTTACGGAATGTGTAGTGGTAGTGGCAGATTCTCTCATAAACCTTCTTGACTCCCACTTGACTGGCAAAGAACATCGGTCCTCCTCTATACCTTGGGAAGGAGAATCCATACAACCTAGGTGTAAAAAGACACAAGTGATTATCGTTGAATTCCATTCATTTATCTTACAAGATCTTTTACTTCGAACTTAACTCTTATCAATTTATTATACAAATAGGTACTAAAACAATTCAGATCTTGATTTTGTTCTATTCTGGCACTGGATTGCAATGCAATAACTTTCCACTTTTTAAATCCAATCAGGTCAGAAATCTATGTAAAATACAATTTTTAATCATGTAAAATACATTGTTTATCAATTAATGTAAAATGCAATGTTAAGCAATTTATGTAAAACACATTTATCAATTTATGTAAAATACATTGTTTATCAATTAAAGTAAAATGTATTGTTAATCAATTTATGTAAAATGTATTGTTTATCAATTTATGTAAAATGTATCGTTTATCAATTTATGTAAAATACAGTGTTTATCAATTTATGTAAAATACATTGTCTATCAATTTATGTAAAATGTATTGTTTATCAATTTATGTAAAATACATTGTTTATCAATTTATGTAAAATACATTGTTTATCAATTTATGTAAAATACATTGTTTATCAATTTATGTAAAATACATTGTCTATCAATTTATGTAAAATGTATTGTTTATCAAACATCAATTTCTTACCAAATGACATCCAAATCCTCTGGCTTCTCTGCTATTCCATCTTCCAGGATTTTAAAACCTTCATTGATCACACCATACAGACATCTCTCGAAGATTTCCTTAAGAAGATGGAAAAATACATTGAGTGAAGGGTCAAAAAATGTCATTCCGAGCCATAGGACCCATGAAGCGGCAATTTATCCCAGTCTCTATAGCATGAAAGACAATAGCAAATTGTTTGATATCCTTTGGACAGGAGATCAAACAGACCCAGCTACCCAATCACTGGGGGCAAGGGGGGGGGGGGGGGGGGAGGAATGTCTAGTTAACTCTTTGCAACTGAAGTGATTGCTCTACCAGCTGAGCTATTGGGAGTGAAGAGTATGAAGCTTTATCCCAAGAAAAGATGGCTAGACTGACACAATCCGTGCAGTATTGGGTGCCTGAACACGTGGCTGAGGTTTGAACTCCCACCCCTCACACTCACACTTGGTATTGATTGGAATATTCAAACTGCAATACATGGTAAAATGTTCATGAAAACTCGTGAATTTCATGGAAATGCTGTAATTACTGTTCAATTTGTTTAAAATGTTTACATTATAAGAAATTTGAGTTTTTATACAGCATAATTTCCACTAACAGGGCTCAAAGCGCTTTACAAATGGTCCCTGACCAACAGCAAAACGTAACATGTAGAATGAGACACCTGAAGCCTGTTGGACGATATTGCATTTTTTTCCGACAGACAGAATGCCCTTAACAGCCAGGTACTCATTTTACACCTGAGCACGGTGAGAGAATGTGTGTAAAGAGTTTAAGAGCCTTTTCCAGGGACTCAACTGTGCACTAAGCAAGGCTCAAACCCAGGACCTTCCGATCCGAAGGTGAGTGTCATACAAGACCAGATAACTGTATAATAACCTTTATCAATACCCTATCAAAATGTTATAATTCATGATTAAAGATTCATAAAAATCCTATTGTAATCAAACAGAAAAAGTTCTTGTTTGTACTTTGATCCCCAACAGTCAATGGATTAACGAGAAACAAATAGTAGTTATTCTCTCGTAGCCTTTATTTTTCTATCACTTGCTCCAATTCCAGCAGTTTCAGATCTATACTGAGACACGTTTCCAATGACAATTACCATAACACCTCCCTCCTTAAATTAGTTAATTACTATTCAAAAATTAAAATTAGAATTTTCTTTCTCAGAACTTAAAAGTAGAAGAGGATCGTTTTGAGGGTTTTACGGGGCATGCAACACATTAAGGTCACATCAGCGCCAGTAAAAAGGAAGAAATGGGATAGTAAAAATTTATAGAATTCAATTAAAGCACCCAAGAAAAGGTAAGACAAAGGGGAATTTGTTCAAATAGGAAACAGATGTAGATTCCAAGAGCACACCATCAAAGTACTTAGTTTGAGATCACCTAAAAGTCTCATCCAGACACAAGCACAGGTCCCCACTAAGAGGAATACACTCAAATGTTAACAAATCAAATATAACATGTAAATAAAACATAATACAGTACATAACAAAGAGATGATTTACAAGGAAAAAAATATCATCTCCCAAGGCAATAACTATACATTCGACTGTTTCCCTCTCAGCCAAGGACTCCGACCAAGGTCAGGACAAAACCAAGCAATCTCACTCAAAGACAAAGACAAAAGGCTATTGGAAAACAGATAAGATCGGGATAGAAGACACAGCAAGTACCTCCCTGCCCACTATGGGAAGTAGGAACCCCACCCAGAGAAGAGAATCCATAGCATCAAAATCTATTTGTTGACAAATGTGAAAGAACAAGTTAAAAAAAATAAATTTCCACTAGTATTGTAATAAGTGAACAGTCTTTTACACTTGTTTGCGTGTGGATGGAAAGATTGAGGAGGGGAGGTGGAAGATTTTGAAAAAGTTAAATAAGCAATTTGTAAAAAAAATAATCTTTTTCTCTACCCGCCAGTGGTTAGTGAATGCAGATTATATCCTGTGGTACAAAATAGTGTTGCCTAGCCTGACTTGAAGTTTCCACATTTACCTGTGGAGGAATGTTCCTTCTTTCCAATCCCAACTGTCGACAGTGGTCATTGATCATATTGGTTACTTCAGGGTCTGGAAAAGCTTTTCTTGACATAGGCTTTTCATACCGATACCAACCTTTGCCTGATAAAAAAGGATTGTGCAAAAAAAAATAAAAAAAATAAAATAAAAAAAAATAAAAAATAGCAAAATTTAAAGTATCTTGTTTTCATGGGGTTTGAATGCGAATTGAAAAATAAAATCCACACATTTCAAATTATTGTCATCTAAAATTTTCCAGGAATCAAATCTTTACAAAAAAAACCCTGTGCTCCTTTCATAAAAGTACAAGTGCATTAAACTGCAACTGGAAACCACCATCATTTGTTTTTGCAGAAATCTCTGATGAAATAATTTATGCTCTCTTAAAAAATACGATTCTGACTGACATTTCTCAGCACAGGAAACAAAAATTGAAAACAGTGACAGAAAATCTACAAAAACCAACTGCTACAGTAATAAAAAAAAAACTATTCATGAATGACATCGTTGATTACCAGTCTTCAAACCCAGTCGTCCCATTTCATACAAACGATCTCCCAATGAACTATGACGTGTTCCATTGATGAAGCGAGTGTCAAACGTCAATTTAATGCCTTTTGCCTTTGCAGCTTCTTGACGAATACGCCATCCAACATCAATGCCTGGAATTGCAGCCAAAGACCAAATTGCATTGGAAAAGGTAAACAAAAAAGAGGAAAAGCTGAGTTAAATGACTTTTTGAAAAAGGCAAAGAGTCGACATCACTTAGATAGTTTAAAACAAGAATAATAACAATAAATATTGTTATTTAAATTGATAATTCAGGTCGGTAAGTGAATGTGTGGAGCAGGCACTTTTCTCCACTCATTTTTCCTGAATTAACTGGCCCCCCGGAAATATGCAAAAAAATATCCCAAATTATGCGGGAGAAATTGCAAATTATGCGGGGGGAAAAAGGCAAATTATGCAAGGGAAATTACAAATTATGCAAAACAAGAAAAAAGGAATAAATAGCTTTCTAAATTTTTCCATTGCTTTATTTACATTTAACCAATTCAAAAATAAAGAACTACAACGCAAATTCAAAACTCAATTTTTTGTTGTAGCACAGACAAGCTAGATGTCGTAGAGACGTTGTGCTAAGACTCCTGCGCCTGTCTGACAATATCAGATTGTAAACAGAAAAACTGCGCTCAGCATCAGCGCTGTTGATCGTGGTGTATATGTACCACTTGGCACAAGCAGCCAAAGCTGGCACTTCATCAGAAATGGACTGCCAAAAATGTGGCACGTCACCAGAAGAGGTGATGGAGTTCTTCACCGCGAGGGGCCCCAAGCTGCCGGGTCTACCTCTTGATCTCCTCCTCGGGTACAGTTTTCAGCTTTGTGAGGCTCTCAAGTTGATCCCAAGGTGGAGACAGGAGCAGCTTAGCAGGGTAGATCTCAAGAAGACAAATCAAATCGTACACTTGGAATCAGGGTTGCCAGATTAATTTCAGGCATTCTGCCAACTGGATTTTAAAAGTCTGCCAAATACCACAAAAATCGGCCAAACCATACTATTCATAGTACCCCCTTTGAAAACTCATCAGTTTTGTTAAACAAAAAATTCTCAAGGCCGATGTCATAATTATTTTTTTTTCATTTCCCAAGTTTAAAAAATCACTAATACATAAAAATTGCCATGGAAAACGTGTTGTAGACCTATACATTCATCCCTAGGCCTCGGAAAATTAAATCTGCCAAATATCTGCCAAACTGCCAAACCGATTTTTCTCTGCCAGACGACTTCAAATTCTGCAAAAAAAAAAGGACATTTGGCAGAAAATCTGCCAAATTGGCAACCCTGCTTGGAATTGGAATAGCATCCCTTTAAAGTTAAATCGAAGTCACTGTCACGTATTTGGGAACATCGTCGGACTTTTTTGGTTTCATTTTTCTTCATACAATGGTCATAAATTCACGCTAAAAACCATATTTTGCATAATTATGAGGTAAAAGGTGAATTATGCGGCCGCATTGCGGTAAGTGGCAAATTATGCGGCCGCACTAAGGCCGCATCGGTCGCGTTTTCCTGGGGGGCCAGAATTGATATTCACCCTCAATATTGGCACTTACTCAATGTCTCAATCGTCTCTACATTATACGTTTGTGATGAGAATATTATTAGGTACCACAATAGATGTCATTTTTGTGGCAGAAAAACTATATATTTTGTGTCACGCATCAAGAAAATGACTATTTTTTAAAACGGGTCCTTCAACCTTTAATACCTCAGCCATTTTTGTATCGTCTTAAAGAGGAAGGTTCAGCTTTATTCCGATACCACTTCAACAATAAAAAATGAGCATTAAAGGTTTTAAAAAACGCTGTTTTAAAACTTTACAGCCAACGAAAAAAAACCCCGACATATTATTGATATAAAATTTGAACCGAGTCTGTCTAAAAGATAAACATCTTATCTCTATTTGTACCAATTTTTTTGTAATGAGGGTTGTTTGACGGCCGAGATATCGCATTAAAAAAAAAAACCCAACAAATCCTTGTTTTCAGCTTTGAGTGTAGTGAGAGAATGTGAGTAAAGTGCATTTTCCACGAACTATCACACCTCAAAGCATGACTCAAACCCAGGATCTTCCAATCAGAAGGCAAGTGTTGTAGCATAAAATCACACAGTTCTGACTGTAATCAATGATTAAAGTGAATCTTCAATACTAGCCTGACAACCTGACCCCATACCTGATAAATCAGACACTTTGAAAAATCCCATTGGCATTCCAAAGTCTTCCATGACTTGGTCCACATCTTGAGGCAACGCCCCTTCCTCCACAATAAAAGTCGCCTGATTTAAAATGACGTAAAATTAAAGATAACAGATACGATAACAGAATAGATAACAGTTCTCATCTTTCATCTAATTCTTTTATTAAAAGACAAGTTTAGAACTTCAAAAGTAGAAAAATTCTTGGTCAAAATATAAAAAAGGCATTCTGTATCAGTACAATTGTATAAATTTTTTAAAAAGTAGTCCTTCAGAGCCGTCAGGCCCATGGAGCTGGGGTTTATCCCGGTTTCTATAGCATGAAATGGGCCATAGCAATAGCTTGCTACCCTTTGGTTTGGAAGCTGGTCTATCGCAAAGTACTTTCCATCAGATCTAACAGATCCAGTTACCCAATCACTTCTGGGTGGATAGAGGGGCTGGGTGGATAGAGGGGTAGGAAAATAATCTCAAATTCACCAGGGATCAATCTCGGTCATTTTCCATGTGAAGCAAGTGTTCTACCAACTGAGCTGTCGGGACCCCCAGGTACAACGGTATAAAATGAATTAATTCTACGTAAAATGAAATGATCAACCATATACAGTCACATCTCCTTAATCAGGACATCTCCATCCCCAGTATTAATGTCTCTGTTCAGAAGTTTTGACAGAAATTATTTCTTGGTAAAATAGATGCGATGACTCATCAAACAAATAGAAAGCATGACTATCCTTTGTCACTGTGGTGTAGTTTTGTGAGAGCAAACATTGGGAAGGGCTTGTCAAACACATTTTCCGACAGATAAATCTAAAATTCCGAGATCATTTGCATGTCAAATAATATTTTGTAGTACAAAGTTATTCTACCAGTACCGGGTTGGTTAAGTATATTCTAATGAATGGGAACTTACTGCATGATTGTTGTCGTGTGTGTAGTATTACTGAGTTTGCGCGAAAGGGCGCCAACGGGTCCCGTTAGAGATAGACGACGATTGGGATTGTTTGGAAGCTTTAACCCTTTGCCCACTAGTCATTATGACATCCGAAATGCTATCGCCTTATACATCTACGCCAGAATAGAAATAGAGGGTGGAGCCTACCACGATATAACATTTTATGGATCCCTAATTTCATCATATCAGTTCTGTCCACTGACAGGTGGGTGGATATCGCTTTCAAGAACTTATGTCCTTATATGAAATCCTGAGTTTTTGACCAATCAACGGATTGCTCTTTTGATAGCTCGCTTGTCAACATGAGTCAGCTCAGCCCTTGATTTATGTAAAGGCATCACAGGCGGTATATGTTGTGTAACTTCAAAGACCACGGTTGACCGAAAGCGATGAATGGAAGCCCTACTGTTGCGTGGAGAACGAGGTCTTGTATGTATAGTTACGTCATATCTCAACGCTCGTGAATTCTTAGTACGGCTGGACTCACAATCAAAACTCGAAATCTGTGTTTTAAACTCTTGAATCAATCGAGTTACATCAGTGCGTTCGTCTCATTGAGAAATGAAAAACGATATATAAATCAAGAACATCGATCGGAAAATAAGGAAATTATCATAAAATTATAAAATTTGAGAAAGCTATTTTCAAAATCAAATATATTACAAAAAAGGTTATTTCTAGACCGATTTTTATGAGACAAAGACAATTTTTCTTCACTTTTCAAGCTGATTCCAACAATGAGGTTTTCAAATTTATCGCGATAAGATTATTTGTCATTATTTTTTTTAATACCCAATTGACTGCTCAGGAAATGAATACGTAATCCTTGGCGGCTAGCGAGTAGGTGTTAAATTTTGCTTACCCTTTCCCACGCAGACGCACACACACACACACACACACACACACACACAGAGAGAGAGACTGAACACACAATGTATGTCTTTCACTTCTGGCCAAAGTTGCCTTATTACAACTTAGACTCGAATGATAACAGCGAGTAGGGTGTCAGATTAAACTTCAGTTTTAAAGGTCTAATTCAATTCACACCGTAATAAATCATAATAATGATGATTCTTGATATATTAGAGCATTAAAATATTTAATTCACATTACTATAAATATATTTTAAATATATGTATTTTGTAATTATTTTAGCGACGATACGAACCCCTTTTAATCGTCGAGCCGAACGATAGGATGCTAGACGACGATAAGTCGGTGTGTGTGTGTCTGTGTGTGTGTGTGTGTGTGTGTGTGTGTGTATGTGCGTCTACGTGGGAAAGGGTAAGCAAAATTTAACACCTACTCGCTAGCCGCCAAGGATTACGTATTCATTTCCTTAGCAGTCAATTGGGTATTTTAAAAAAATAATGACAAATAATCTTATCGCGATAAATTTGAAAACCTCATTGTTGGAATCAGCTTGAAATGTGGAGAAAAATTGTCTTTGTCTCATAAAAATCGGTCTAGAAATAACCTTTTTTGTAATAGATTTGATTTTGAAAACAGCTTTCTCAAATTTTATAATTTTATGATAATTTCCTTGTTTTCCGGTCGATGTTCTTGATTTATATATCGTTTTTCATTTCTCAATGAGACGAACGCACTGATGTAACTCGATTGATTCAAGAGTTTAAAACACATATTTCGTGTTTTGATTGTGAGTCCAGCCGTACTAAGAATTCACGAGCGTTGAGATATGACGTAACTATACATACAAGACTTCGTTCTCCACGCCACAGTAGGGCTTCCATTCATCGCTTTCGGTCAATCGTGGTCTTTGAAGTTACACAACATATACCGCCTGTGATGCCTGTACATAAATCAAGGGTTGAGCTGACTCATTTTGACAAGCGAGCTATCAAAAGAGCAATCGTTGATTGGTCAAAAACTCAGAATTTCATATAAGGACACAAGTTCTGGAAAGCGATATCCACCCACCTGTCAGTGGACAGAACTGATATGACGAAATTAGGGCTCCATAAAATGTTATATCATGGTAGGCTCCACCCTATATTTCTGTTCTGGCGTAGATGTATAAGGCGATAGCATTTCGGATGTCATAATGACTAGTGGGCAAAGGGTTAAAGCTTCCAAACAATCCCAATCGTCGTCTATCTCTAATCGGCCCCGTTAGCGCCCTGATGCGCAATCTGTCTATTGACAGAGTTATGTCCCATGTATCATTGCCTTGTCTGGAAGAGTGAGAGCCCTCATTTATTATGTAACTTCCTCCCTGTAGTTGTAATTGTGTCCTTAATGACGTTACTGAACATGATGTAATGAATGACCACTCTAAATCTCTATGATATCGTCTGTCTATTCAATCATCTATATATACATGATGTTCTACACGTTAAATGTACATTGTCTTAGTACTCAAGTATTGTACCAGTAGGGGGCAGCGTGGCTCAGCGGTACTGTCTCTGCTTCATACCCAAAAGGTACCCAGTTCGATCACCTGCCGCTGCGCTGTGTAACATTGAGCAAGTCGCCTCACCCTAGCTCAATTTGCGGCACTGCACATGCAGCTGTCACTTTGGTCATTCCAGTCTTCCCTTGGAATAGATCCTAGAGACAAATTTCCCATATGGGATGAATAAAGGGAATTTTATTTTATTTATTTAGTTGGTTATGTATATGATGTTCTCTATGTTAAATTTACATTGTCCACCAAGAGAAACAAACGTTGTAAAGAACTGAGACTGAGACTACGGTATTGAAAGCTTTCGACAAGAAGTAGCTATGGCATTATGGTTGTGATATCTGAATTGTTTTTCCTTCACAATTCCCTTAGTAGATTCCCATTTGTAAGGAATGCGAGGACATTTTGCTATTGGGATTACAAACAATAGAGCTGTATTCAAAAACATAAAAAAAGGGTCGGTAACGTCTCTATTAAAAATAAAATCACAGTCGACATAACTCTGGATTCGTGTCTTTTGATCAGTTACTTATTTAGCCCATTTTCTCACATTTGCATTAAAAAAATAAATTTGAAGTAATTTGGCCCATTTTCAAAAAAAGGAACACCCCCTCCCTCTCCTCCCCCCCCCCCCCCCCCCCCCCCTTTCCATTCCAAAACATAAAATAAATAAAAAATAAAAAACAAACAAAAATAAAAAACAAACAAAAAAAAAAACACATAAAAAAAGACATGCAAACAAAAATTCAAAAATAATATTTTAAAAACAATATCTAAAGAAAAAAAAAAGATTGACCTCATTATGGAATTGAAATGGGAATGTTTACCTCTTTTCCATAACTATGATTCATTCTGTTTGCCACAAAACCAAAACAAGTTCTCACAAGTACTGGAATCTGGAAGAATGTATAAAAGGTGAAGTAATGAAACAAAATACCAAATACGAAATGTTTCAGGCTCAAAACCCTTCATCTACAGTTGTAATATTTAATTCTTAAAATGTATTACATTTTCTTTAAAATTCTGATGTTAACTGTCTTGTACAGCGCCATTGAATAGGGTAGGTGGAGATCGGTGCTCTATAAATTTTATTATTTATTATTTTTTTATTTATCACAAGATAGCAAATAATACTGTCTATTTAACATTAAAGATACGTAAATAACACAGGATAACACAGGGTCTCATGGCTCTGAAAAACGAAGTAAATTCTATTGCTGAACGAGTAAAAATATAAACAAATAAAGTACTAAATTAAAATCCAAATTCTACCTTGCCAATGGTTTTCCCAAGCTGCATGATCGTGGCCACTGTGCTTGGGGATGTTTTGGATCCATAAACATTTTCCAGCAGTTTCATCACATGGGCCGGAGCAAAGAAATGAATGCCAGCAACTTTATCTGGTCTGGACGTTGCTGAGGCAATCTAGGGGGAATTAAATAGACATGATAATACAACAACTTTATCTGGTCTGGACGCTGTTGGGGTGATCTGGAAGGGGGGGGGGGGAGACTAAATAGATAATAAAATACAACAACTTTATCCAGTCTGGACGCTGTTGAGGTAATCTGGAAGGGGGCGGGGGGGATTAAATAGATAATAAAATACAACCTTTCTTTATCCGGTCTGGACATTGTTGAGATAATCTGGAAAGGGGGGGGGGGGGGGGAATAAATAGATAATAAAATACAACTTTATCTGGTCTGGACATTGTTGAGGTGATCTGGAAGGGTGGTGGTGTGTGTGTGTGTGTGTGGGGGGGGGGGGGGGGGGGTTAAATAGATAATAAAATACAGCAACTTTATCCGGTCTGGACATTGTTGAGGTGATCTGGAAGGGTGGTGGTGGTGGGGGGGGGGGGGGGGGGTTAAATAGATAATAAAATACAGCAACTTTATCCGGTCTGGACATTGTTGAGGTAATCTGGAGCGAGGGGTGGGGAATTGAATTGATAATAAACGATTTAATAAGGATTAGAGGATGTCTACTTCAAACTGACATAGGTGTAATCCATTCTGTCACAAATCCAGTGATCTCGTGTTGACATACAAGTTAGAACTGTGATGGTGTAATCCATTCTGTCACAAATCTGGTGATCTCATGTTGACATACAAGTCAGAGCTGTGATGGATTTCTGATCTTATTCTCTATGACCAGAGAGGCATTTTTTGACAGAAAAAAAGTAAATGATTCTCTAATGATAAGTCCATATATAGACTAACATTTCAAATTACTCGATTTCTATCCAAACTTAATAAATGGGGATTTTTTTTAGACCAGCTGGCAACATTAAAAAAAGAACTTGAGCTATCATCAAAGTGCCTAATATTTACGATAAATTTTTCAAGGATGTTTTTACCTTATGTTTATGCAAAATGACAACATTTGTTTCAGACTTTCAACGTGAGAATAAAACAAGTTTAAAAAGCAAGAAATTGGAAATGAAATTATTGACCTTTGACCTCCTCATAGAAAATCCAGTTAATTCTATTTTATATTTCATTTGTAATTTCAGACTTTGTCAACAATTATAATTTGCAAATAATTTTCATTCTTTAGAAAACGTTTTATATACTTGTACTGCAATTTTTTTTTTTCCACTCAATTATAAAACATAAAAATCTTACCTTGTCAATATCCAGCGTGGAGGTATTACTGCACAGCAAGGTGCTTGGTTGACAAATTTTATCAAGAGTGGAGAAGATCTCCCTTTTCAATGCTAAATTTTCGTAGACAGCTTCAATAACCTGTGGTGACAATTGGTAACAATTAGGATTTAGCAAAATGGTCTGAAATAAATACGGTTATAAACATTGGACCCATAACACCCAATAAAAATCTTACTATATCAAATTTTAGATGGTTTTTTTTTTCCAACAACAAATAAAATTAACGTGACTATTTGGATAGTCCGCCAAGTTCATCGTTGTAGTAAAACCTATCCATGTCCTTAAGCAAAAGTCAGCATTTTCCACATGTATACATCATTGGTTAGAAAGAGTACCTCAACTCATCCCTTATTTCCCATCTATACAGAATTGGTGAGAAAGAGTCATGCCAACTCTTTCCTGATTTCTCAACTATACAGAATTGGTTAGAAAGAGTCATGCCAACTCTTTCCTGATTTCCCAACTATACAGAATTGGTGAGAAAGAGTCATGTCAATTCATCCCTGATTTCCCATCTATACAGAATTGGTTAGAAAGACCCATCCCTGAATTCCCATCTATACAGAATTGGTTAGAAAGTCATATCTCAATTCATCCCTGATCACCTATACAACATTGGTCGATCTCGGGTGCAATCAAGATTTTTGTCCGATCTCCTGTGACTGGGTTAGATCTGGTGGAAAGTGTTGTTTTGCAATAAACTAGTATCCAGTCCAAAGGAAATAAAGTAATTGCTATTGTCCGTTTCATGCTAAAGACACTGCGATGAAATCCGGCTCCATGGCTCTGAAGGACTATTATATATATATATATATATATATATATATATATATATATATATATATATATATATATATATATATATTATATATATATATATATATATATATATATATATATATATATATATATATATATATATATATATATATATATGTTACTATAAAAACATAACTTAAATTTTCTCACTGATTTTTTTACATAGAAAAAGGAAATGTCCCAGACAGTTAGTGTTAAGTAAAGACAGAAGTGAAGGCATCGAATTCAAGTAAAGACAGAAGTGAATGCATCGAAATCAAGAAAAGACAGAAGTGAATGCAACGAATTCAAGAAAAGACAGAGGTGAATGCATTGACTTCAAGTTAAAGGAGCAATTGCATCAAATCAGTTTCAGCAACAAATCATTGATGCCATTAACAATGAAATGGTCCCAAATAAAGTGAACTAATTTTCTCTTTGATCAGTGTTTGAATGTGTTTTTGAATAACACTCTGGTATGCACCTTACTTGACCTGAAAAAATTAGCAACATCGAGCTGTGGCAGAAAACAAACCAACAACAACATTGAAAAAGAAATGTTGAAGAGAAAATGGAAATGGATCGGTGATACTCTTAGAAAACCGAAAAAAAGAACCACCTGGCAAGCTTTGACCTGGAATCCTCAGAGCAAATGGAATAAAGGCCGACCAAGGAACACATGGAGAAGAGATGTCGATGCAGACACTCAGTGGTTTGGACAGACATGGAGAGGATTAGAAGTGATGGCACAGGACAGAAAAAAGTGGAGGACCTTCTTTGATGGCCAATGCCACTGTAGGAACAAAAGGCCAAAGTAAGTAAGTAAGTAAGTAAGTAAGTCAGTCAGTCTGTCTGTCTGTCTGTATGCATGTAAGTATGTATGTATGTAAGTATGTATGTACCTTACTTACTCGAATATCTCGAGCTTTTTAAGTGAGGGTTGGCATCACCATGCCAAGATCAAAGCTGGACTGAGGATTTAAAGGAGGAAATATAAATGAGAAAAGTTTCAACCTACCAAATCAACGTTTTTCACGGCTTCAAAATTCTGAGCTCCACGTAAAATTTTTTGGCAGTCAAGCATTTGGTGCAGAGTCATATATTTGAGATCAACGCTTCTTTTCAAGATGACTGTAACCGTTCTAAGTCCTTTCTTGAGCATCTGCATTGGTTGGTGGCAAAAATAAATAAGTTCAAATTTAAAATTCACGAAAATGAAAGGAAAAAAAATAGTCACAATCATTCAACGAGTCAAATTCAGTTTTCGCATAAACTGATAGAAGTTTTATGCATAGGATTTATGTGCAATATAAACCCAATAATTAGCTTATTATGTCTGTCTTATACAGATTTTCAGTTTATTTTGTCAATCATGCAAGTGGTCAAAGTTATCAAGGGCAAGTTGCCATGATTATCATAGGAATTTTTTTTATCAATAATAATATATGGTTTTCATAAAGTTCTTACAAATAGCGGCTATGCGGTCTTGTAGTATAACACTCGCTTTTGGATCGGAAAGTCCTGGGTACGAGCCTGGCTCGACGCATAGTCAAGTCCTTGGAAAAGGCCCTTTACTCACATTCTCTCACTTAACTCACGTGTAAAATGAGTACCTGTCATTAACAGCATTGTCTCAGTCAGAAAAAAAATTGTAATATCCCTAACATGTATCATGTCTCCTACATGTTATATGTCACTCAATCATAAAGTCACTCAATCATATAGCATAAACCAACGAAAAATAATTAATTATTAAAAAGAAATATTTAATATTTATTTTAAAAAGAATTTTGCATCAGTACTGCCAGATATATCTTGTAAGGGAGTTCCATAAGGGGTGCCAAATATTCAAACGCTTGCTTGCCGATTTTGCAAGTCATTTTTATATTTACAAGAATGTGCTTACCAGAGTTAGATCTCAGATTTCTGGCTCTGGGATGTAACATTTAAGCATCTCATTGTTTGTTTTGTTTTTAAGGGTTTTACGGCGCTTGCAACACATGAAGGTCATATCAGCACCAGTAAAAAGGAAGAAAAAGGGATAGTAAAAAGTTCTAGAATTACAATTAAAGAATCCAAGAATAAGGCAGACAAAGGGGAATTGGTTCAAATAGGGAACAGATGTAGATTCCAAGAGCACACTATCAGTGTACTTAGTTTGAGATCACCTAAAAGAAAAGTCCAATCCAGACACAAGCACAGGTCCCTACTAAGAGGAATACACTCAAATGTTTACAAATCATATATATAATACATAAACAAAATACAATACAGTGCATAACAGAGAAATGATTTACAAGGAAAAAAATATCATCTCCCAAAACTCTAATTTACATTTGACTGTTTCCCTCCTAGCCAGGGCTGGACAAAACCAAGTAATCTCAATCCAAGACAAAGATAGAAAGCATGTTAGAAAACAGATATAGGTGGGTAGAAGACACAGTCAGTACCTCCCTGCCCACTATGGGAGGTAAGGAACCCCACCCTGTAAGCATCTCATTAATAATAACAGTGGTAGTAATAATAATAATAGTAATAATAATAATAATAATAATAATAATAATAATAATAATAATAATGATAATAATAATAATAATAATAATAATAATAATAATAATAATAATAATAATAATAATAATAATAAATAATAGTAATAATAATAATAATAATAATAATAATCCTTTCTTAAAAAAATATAGCCTTTGGAGAACATTGTGCTTATTTGAGTCAATAAAAAAAATTGTACGGCGCACAACTCTACTGAAAGATTTGAAAATTAGAAATGTATTTTTTACAGGTAGATAAACAGATAACTTGATTTCTTTTTATAATTTAAAGTCAGTTTGAAAGTTCGTTAAGTCAAACAGATATAAAAAATTTACAGATGACAATAACACTCTCAAAATCAACCAATTTCTACACTGTAAAGAGTTGTCAGTTTGGCGTTTTTAAGCAAATCGTTGCATTCGAAATAATGTATTCACTTAATTACTTTAAGGATTTCAGACCTACACTAAGTTTTCAACAGTTTTCATCTATTAATGACATCAAGTATTATTATTGCCCCTTTGATGCTTTCAATGTGATAAATAATAATAATAATAATAATAATAATAATAATAATAATAATAATAATAATAATAATAATAATAATAATAATAATAATAATAATAATAATAATAATAATGCTGAAAACTTATATAGCGCTATAACTCCGAGACACCAGACTCTAAGCGCTTAAATTACAAATTACTTTGGCTGAAACATACTCATTCACACACACAAGCACACACACACACACACACACACACACACACACACACAACACAACACACAACACAAACCAAACCTATCTTGCTTCTCATACCATCTACTAAAATCGAAACAAATATGTTTTAAGCGAACGTTTAAAAATAGACAAAGATTCTTTTTCACGAATGCTCTGCGGTAAGGCGTTCCAAATAGAGGGTCCGAAATGAGAAAAGGATCTCATTCCAGCATTTTTCCGAATTCGAGGGACAACTAGTTTTGTGGAATCACTGGCCGAACGTAAGGGGCGGGGTTTTGAATATCTTTCAATTAGTTCTGAAAGGTAGGAAGGGGCAGTACCTTCAAGACAACGATACACTAAATACACAAGCTTTGAATTTAATTCTTTTCCCAACAGGCAGCCAATGCAGGTCATGAAGTAGAGGTCCGGCAGAGTCGCACCTACGCTTCATGAATACTAGTCTGGCAGCGCTGTTTTGGACAATCTGAAGACGTTTCAGATTGTATTGCGAAACGCCAAACAACAGAGCATTACAATAATCCAATTTCGATAGTACGAGGGACACAACCAGGTGCTTGGTCACATCCTCAGATATGAACTGTCTAATGGAAGCAATCTTTTTTAGTTGGAAAAAGAGAGATCTAATCAAATTATTAACCTGATGCTCCATCGACAGTCCAGAGTCTAAGAATGTGCCAAGGTTTTTCACTTTGTCAACAATTTGAATAGAGGCATCCCCAAACTTCAAATCTGTTTCACTTTTCCACTTCCTGTTCCCCACATACAGCACCTCCGTCTTATCATCATTCAGTTTCAGTCTGTTCTCATTCATCCATTTCTTAACACTTTGGATACAATTTTTACTATTGGCTGATACTTCTTGTAAATTTCTCGTATTGGAAACGCAGTACAATTGCGTATCATCAGCGTATTGATGGTAAGACAGACCAAAACTTCTGATGATTTTAGACAGAGGGCCAACGTACAAAACAAAAAGAACGGGTCCAAGTACTGAACCCTGGGGAACCCCACAATCAAGAAAGATTTCCTCCGATCTATATTCATCCACCGTAATAATCTGTTTACGATTAAATAAAGATGACCTAAACCAATCAAGCGCTGCACCAGACACGCCATAAGTAATTTCAAGACGTTTGAGAAGAAGATTGTGATCAATAGTATCAAAAGCAGACGATAGGTCAAGCAAATTCAGCAAAGAACATGAACCATTGTCTATAACAGAGAGGAGATCATTAACAACCCTAACAAGTGCGGTTTCCGTCGAATGATGTTGCCTATAAGCAGACTGAAATTTCTCTTCAAGACAATTATTTTTAAGATGAGACAGTAATTGTTTCAAAACAAGCTTTTCTAAGATCTTAGAGAGAAAAGGAAGATTAGAGACAGGGCGATAGTTTTTTAAGTTCTCTTTATCGAGATCAGGTTTTTTCAAAAGGGGTTTGACATGAGCAACTTTGTAAATGTCTGGTACAGCACCTGACTGCAACGAATTATTAACAATACATGTAAATGGTGTTAAAATTACATCAATGCATTTTTTTAAAATGGCAGTATTTAAGGGGTCTAAATCACAACTTTTAGTTGGAGACGACATAATGCAATCACATAAGTCAGCTTCAGTAATCTTTGAAAAATGTGTTAATGAATCACCATGAAACTTGTCGAATGTTGTATGGATCGATTCAGACGAGAGTTCTTTCCTGATGGTATCCGTTTTTTCTTTAAAATATTGACCAAAGCGAGTTGGTAGATCTACACGATCGATTAAAGATGGGAGAGCTGGTTGCGTCTGTTGTCCCAGCAGTTCCTTGGTCAAGGCAAAGAATTGTCTCGAACGTCCCACGTTTTTGAGGCTTTCTTCATAGAATTTCTTTTTGGCCCTGAAATTGACGGCTTTTGCATCATTTCTAGCCGTGATGTATCGCTTCTTATCGACAGCATCTCTGGACTTGAGCCATTTTCTTTCTGCCTGCCTCCTGGCTAATCCATTCAATTTTATTTCGGTATTATACCATGGTGCTTGTCGTCTCACTCTTACTGCTCTAGTTGTTAAGGGAGCATGCTTGTCCACCGTACCAACAATTGACTCGTGGAGACCATTCGCATCATGTTTATTTTTAACGTTATGGTCAAGGTCTTGTTTAAAAATGTTCATGTTTTTATTCTTCAAATTACGAGATGTTATCATCTTTTTTACTTCGTGCTTCATTGATGGTTTCGGGTGGATAATACCCAGGTTTAACTTATGGCCACACCCTCAACTCTATCTGTCCAGTAGAGTTCTTACTTCCGTTGTGTTGTTGATTTAGCGGTGATCTGTGTTGTTATGTAGTAGTGTGTTCTCAATGCATGTATGTTTGTGTGTGTGAGTGTTGTGTGTGGTGTATAGTTAGTATGTGCTTGGCTAAGAAGTTCACAACATTGCCATCCGGAAGTATATCGGACCAACACACAAATCTGTGTGCAACCATGATCGTTTATAGTCAGGTTAATACAGCTTAGTGAGAATTACACATAAACGCGGATGGCAAAAACCAATAACAAAGACCTGAGTGACGTCAACTTCGAACTATCTATACATGTGTGTGTGTTTTGGAATGTGGTTGCGTGGAATAAAAAAAAGTACAGAAATTCCTGAGCGAGGAGGGGGGGGGGGGCTGTTTGCGAGGAACTGTCAGATTGGCATTTTTCAGCAAATCGTGGCATTCATACTGATATTATTAACTTGATCAATGAAGGTATTCGGATTTATAGAAATTTTAAACAAGTTTCACCGATTAACAACATCAACTAATATTACTGCTGATATTACTGTCGTTTTTATGCCATCGATGTGATAATTATTGCCCTGGGAAATATTTAGTTAAACGTTGTTGGCAAACTGTCAATTGGTTCTGTCTAGCTTCTAGCCCGAACAAACCAAAAGTAGACAGATTCGGGAACATGATATTTTTCGCGTCTGCTTCAGATTTTCATTTCACCTCACATAAGTTAAGTAAAGGGGAGACATTCCAAAAGCTCCTATATCCCCAGTATTTTTTTGACCGTTGATCTTTTGTCAGGCGTTTATTTATTCAATTCGTCATCATATAGAAGCATTTAAAAAAACTCTAGAACAAACCTTGATAGCTTTGTGAAAGTTTAAAATTTCCTAATTTGACCATTGTTTTGATTCTCGGCCGCCATTTTAATTGGTGAAGTATTGAAGGTAGTGCAAAGCAGTCCAAGGGTTTTTTTTTATCCTATTAGGGTTAGTCATAAGTCTTAGTAAAGGTGCTAGGGTGTTTATTTTCCTATTAGGGTTAGTTAAAGGCACTAGGTTTTACTTTTTCTTGGGGTTAGTTGAGGGAATATTATTTGTTTCCCTTTGTAGGAGCCCAAGTAAAGCGTGGTAAAGACTTGCGACTTATTGATATTGATATCTACTGACTGATAAACTAAAATCATGCTGAATCATGCATGGCAACGACGACAAGCACATCGATTAAAATATGCATCTAATCGTAATCAAGCTATCAAGAAAATGATTCAGGAAATATCGAATGAAAATAGTTCTTTCCCCGCGAAATTGCAGGCTTTTTACTAGTAATAATAATAATGATATTAATGATAATGATGATGATGATGATAATGATGATAATAACAATAATAATAATAATAATAATAATAATAATAATAATAATAATAATAATAATAATAATAATAATAATAATAAAAATAATAATAATAATTATAATAATAGAACTTTATTGTCCAAAGACATGGAAATTCATTTTGGTTCAAAATGATTCCTGGACAATCAGAATGCAGTTCAATTAAGTTAACCGATACCGTTTGTGGATCCCTGATACTTAAAAAGCAACCTTTTTCAACTGTTGACCCCGTTAAACTAGCCTTTTGTCAACAAAACGTCTACCTCTTCATTTTTTTCCACCAAAATGACTGCAATTCCAGCCCGGATGAGACAGACGGCGATTCCAGATCCCATAGTGCCAGCTCCAATAACAGCACATGACGTCACGGCTTGTGGCTTTGTATTCTCATGACTTGCTCCATTTGGTAATCTCCACTATTAAAGGTTGACAAAATAATAGACATTATATATAAAAATTTTGCATTGCAGTCCCCCCAAAAAAGATATAAATTTTCAGTTTAAAGCAACAATAACAAGCTTCTTTACCCATTGTCCCACAACATTAAAATGATTTTGCAAGACATGAGAGAAAGTTTTCACTAGATATTTTGTTTGTTTGTTGCTTTAGGTCTCTTCCAACACAATTGAGGTTATATGAGAGACCGCTGAAACAAAAAAACAAGCAATCTAACAAAAATAGTACAAATATAAATCAAAATCATAACCTAAAGATATCATAAGCTAAATTATAAATAACCAAGAACAAACAGGCAGAAGATTTACAGAAAAAAAAATATCCCCTGTCAAAAATACAATCACAAACCAAAGAAGCAGGATAGGCTAGTAAAGAGAAGAAGAAACGACATCACTATCGGATCGTACACCCATGCGAACATCATAGGTATATGATTCAAGGGTGATGCTCCCATCCAACCACACGCTTTCACTAGATATGGGAGAAAGTCTTCACTATAAATGAGAGAAAGTTTTCACAAGAAATGAGAGAAAGTCTTCACTAGAAATGAGAGAAATTTTTCACAAGAAATGAGAGAGTCTTCACTAGAAAGGAGAGAAAGTTTTCATAAGAAATGAGATGAAGTTTTCATAAGAAATGAGAGAACGTTATCTTATTATTGCCCTTTGAAGCTTATATTTCTACAGTTCTTGGTAACTGTCGAATTCTTTTGTTATAGAGATGCGGAAAGGTCATTCCTAAATTGTTTACTGCATGTGTATTGTTTTTAATCAAAATAATTCTATTTCATCTCGTTGCTAAAATATCACATTAAGTTCAGTCAATTTAGACAGAGAATTTTTTTTTTTTGCAAACCTTACCCTTGGAGCAGCCCTGTCAGCAAAAAATGCGTATCTAAGGGACATCGATTGGGCACTGGAGATGAGCTGTTGAAAGAGAATGCGTTCTTGCTCCACAGCGTCCATGAATGGAAGTTTTGCAGCACCACGGATGGATTCCAGGCAGCTCTGAAAGAATGATCATAATGCATGCACTGAAACTATAAGCTTTAAACTTAATAAACAAAAATGAATATAACAGCTTAAAAAAAAAATAATAACAAAATATCCAACACAGAACCCTTCTTCAGCCAACAACAAAAAACAATAAAGACATAAATACATTACTAAATTCCTGATTGACGACAGAGAAATTTTGTAGGTCCTCTCTCTTGTATAAAAATATTGGAAAGTCTTCCAATTCAAAAGCAAGTATCTTACCACAAAACCACATATCTGCATCACATATACCAGGTGTGTGTCTAAATTGATACTAACATTTCTTCAATTTCAACATTTTCCGAAATTCCATTTAAAAAATGAATGCTTTGACGCATTTCATACAGCTAGGTTTTTAAAGAACCTTCAAATATCTTTTCATAAATATTGATGCCCTTTAACTTTCTCGTGGGTCTCTATAGCTCAGTTGGTCGAGCACTTGCTTCACATGCAAAGGGACCGAGATCAATCTTGGGTAAAGTCTAAAACTTTTCCTCCCACAGCCCACCTAGCAAGCAGTGATTGGGTAGCTGGGTTTAGTAGATCTGGTGGAAAGTACTTTGTGATAGACTAGCATTCTATCCAAAGGGTAGCATGCACTTGATACTGACCATTTCACACAACAGAGACTAGGATAAAATCTGGTGGGCCTATTGGCACTGAATGAACAAGCAACATATTACAGTTGGACTCACCACTGGGGCTATCATACCCTTGTACTTTGTCTTCACTTGAGTCAAAGCCTCTGATTGATGACATCAAAGGTTTTAGAGATAAATTTTGATAGTAGTTATAATAATAATGATATTGATATTGATGATGATGATGATGATGATGATGATGATGATGATGATGATGATGATGATGATGATGATGATGATGATGATGATGATGATGATGATTATGAAATAATGTCATGAGTATGAGATAATGATGATAATAATAAATACAACAACACTAAGAATAATAATAACAGCAACAATAACAACATCAACAAAAATATATTTTATAGCACTAAATGCCAAAACCTAAAAATACTTTACAATATCACTAGACTAACAATATGTACACTCATTCCGTGCAAAAAGGCTCCAACAGCTGTCATACACACTAACTTTACACGTTTTACCAAATAAAACAAAAAAAGATATATTCAACACATGAAAACTAAAAATAAGACAAATAATCAACTAATCGAATGGAAAACATCGATGGTAAAATTTCAGGAAAAAGAAACGTTTTCAGCTTTTCCTTTAAATTCTCAAAGCTGCTTGTGAGTTTTCCTGGCAAAAGAAGCAATTATAAAATGCAGATTATTACTTACTTTCAAACACTGTGTCCATCTTCTCAGCTTCCCTTACAGGTACCTCACTAAGTCTTCGTGAAGCTAATGGTTTACCAACCATGCTAAGAGCAAATGACTTGGCCTCATTTAGTAGATTGCCATCAACAACCTGAAGCAAAGGGGAAGAAATTTTCAATGATATTTAATCTAAAATTTCAAAACTATGTTTTCGTATTCAGCAACGAGGGCATCTTTTTTTTTAGATAAAAGAATAATGATTAAGAACCAAGAAATAATGCCAGGAATACAGCTAAGATTATTCCACTGTAAGGTATTCCCTATTCTGTTTTATGGTGGCAAAGTATGGGGCTTACGACGATGTGACCCAATTGAAACATTTTACATCTCATTCCTTAAGTCCGTACTTGGGGTAAAAAATAGTACTCCAAATTGTTTTGTGTATGGGGAACTTGATCGCCATTCACTGATTATTAAGATATAGATTAGAGTAATTAAATATTGGTTGAATATTATAAACGTGTTACCCACCAAACCAAAATTTGTAAAAATTGTATATAATGGGATGCCACAAACACTCTCCACCAACCCTACCACTGTTACTTGGGCAAGTCAAGTAAAAAACCTACTATTTACTTGTGGCATGGATAGAAAACATTTTTGATCATCTCTTACTTTGCCTACAATATTGTTTCAGCAGGAGGTTCATTCACGGCATCATCAGGGCAGTATGAAAATTGCACATCAATATCTCACGAAATATTTACATGAAGGGCTAAGTTGACGCCAGAAATACCAGCTCTTTTCATTTGTTGCAACATCTTAAAAACAATATCTAATTTGAGTCCGATGTAGAATTAGAAAGCAAAAGGTTCAGAGTGTCAATAATCAAAATAAGATTAAGCTCACATCAGTTTTCTTTTTATCTAGAAGGGGAGACAGGGAAATGTAAAATTGAGAAGTGGAGAAAGACTGTGTGACGTGTGTGGGGTATAGAGGACGAATTCCAATGTTTGTTTGAGTGCAAGAGGTCTGTTAATGAGAGGAGGGGATAGATTGTCTAAGAAACCGAGTATGATAGTTTATTAGACTCCTCCAATGTAAACAAAAAGTTGTGCTAAAGAAGATGGTGTTATTATGCGACATAGTACAGGGGCAAAAAAAAAAAAACAAGAGCAGAGAGATCAAGTTATTGAATAAATATAAAAACCTCTCCAGCGGGACATCTAGAGTGAGAGAGCAAGAGTGAAAGGAAGATAAAGTTATGGCAATAAATGTTTGTGAGCGTGTACGTGTCTGTGTGTGTTTTATGTGTGTGTCTAGTTTTTGGTTTTTGTGTTTATGCATATTTATTTTTGTATGTACATATGTATGTGAATATCCTATCAGGTGTATTTTGGTATAAGTTGAAGAGACCAGGGGCAGGGCAGGAGGGTGGGGGGTGGGGAGTTGCTTAGAGTAGAATATGTTGGTAACCTTTAGATTGATTGAATATCTCTCCTATACAACTATAATAAATAAACTCAGCCCAGCCGAAATTGCTTGACTTCCCGGTTCAAACACTGTTCACAATTTTGATGCAAAAGAATTTAAATGTCGCTCTTGCACAATTTTGTATTGCTGGTAAAATGAATAAGTGTTGAATTTAACTCCTAAATTTTTGTTTTTTGTATTTAACTCTTTCAGCATCACTGGCCGCACTGTAAAGCCAGTGACACCTTCAGTCTAATGAAAAGTCGCTGCACAGTGTAAGAAGTAAAAATAAATGTAAACAAAGCCCCGAATTTCTAGGGAATTACAACTGATCTGAATTAAAAACATTACCATTATATCAAGTACAATCATTTTGGGGGAGGGTGGAAATGGCCATATTGAATTTACAGTGAGATAACTCTTGCCAACAAACTAATTGAAGTCTGGCACTTAAAAATACTTTAAAACTACCAGCTGCTCCAGCTGTTAGGCGGTATTTGGATTCAATAAAGATCTGACAAAGACTACTTTGATATCGACCAATGAGACACTATGTTTCAAGTAACACAAACTGGGTTAAACTTCCATTCCAAGGGCTCAGATGCTTAAAAGGACTGCTTTATATTGACATCATCTTGTCTATGGCCCCATGCTTTATATTGATATCACCTTATCTATGGCTCCATGCTTTATATTAACATCATATTATCTATGGCCCCATGCTTTATATTGACATCACCTTATCTAAGGCCCCATGCTTTATATTGACATCACCTTATCTACGACCCCATGCTTCAAATTGACATCACCTTATCTATGAGCCCATGCTTTATATTGACATCACCTTCTCTATAACCCCATGCTTTATATTGACATCACCTTATCTATGACCCCATGCTTTATATTGACATTACCTTATTTATGGCCCCATGCTTTATATTGACATCACCTTATCTATAACCCCCATGCTTTATACAGACATCACCTTATCTATGACCCCATGCTTTATATTGACATCACCTTATCCATGGCCCCATGCTTTATATTGACATCACCTTATCTATGACCCCGTGATTTATACTGACATCACCTTATCTAGGACCCCATGCTTTATATTGACATAACCATATCTATTGTTCCATGCTTATATTGATATCACCTTATATATGACCCCATGCTTATATTGACATCACCTTATCTATGACCCCATGCTTCAGAGCGTCTGCAGCACTGATATGTCGTCCAGATGTAATCATGTCCATGGCATAAGATATCTTAGTGACTCTTGGCAGGCGGATCGTTCCCTGTGCACCAGGCAGTAGACCAATGTTTACTTCGGGAAACCCATATCTGTAGAATATACAAAAGATGACTGCAGGTACAAGAAATGCTTATTGTAAATGTAAAAATGTAAATGAGCCTATGTTGTCTAGTGGTAGGACACTTGCTTTCAGATCGACGCATAGTTGAATCATTGGTAAAGGCTCTTTACTCACATTCTCTCATCAGTAAAATGAGTACCTGGTCGTTAAAAGCATTGTCTCTGTCGGGAAAAAATAGTATTATCGCCTAATAGGTGTCATGTCTCGTTCTACATATTACTTGCTGCTGTTTGTCAAAGACGGTTTGTAAAGTGTTTTGAGCACGTTTAGTGGATAATGCTCTATATAAAAGTTTTTTAGTTTTTATTAAATGTTGAATGACTCATTAACATTTTAATTCTTTTACAATTTAGGCTACAATTAAAATAACAGCTAAATTTATTTTTCAAAAAATGAAATTCAAGATTACAATTAATAACTATCAAGATTTTGCTTGATGGAAACAATTCAGTCCATTTTTTACAATTCATTCTTTCCTTAGACTTTGTGCAACTATGTGGTCTGTGGTATAACACTCGCTTTCGGATTGGAAGACCCTGGGTTCTGTCCTCGCTCAGCGCATAGTTGAATCCTTGGAAAAGGCTCCTTCCTCACATTCTCTCATCATACTCAGGTGTAAAATGAGTACCCGTCTGTTAACAGTACAGCATTGTCTCTGTCAGAAAAAAAATTGTAATATTGCCTAACAAGTGTCATGTCTCGTTCTACATGTTACTTGTTGCTGTTGGTTAAGGACCCTTTGAAAAGTGCTTTGAGCACATTTGGTGGATATTGCACTATTTAAAAGTGGTTTTTTGTTGTTGTTTTTCTTTGTTTTAATTTTTAGACTTTTACTAGACACAGTTATAATTTTCAGAAAGACAGAATTTAAAAGTCCTATACATTTAAGAAAGAGACAATACCTGGATTTCTTGTCACCTATCCTATAATGTGAAAAAAGACAAATTTCCAGTCCTCCACCGAGGGCATTTCCATGAATGGCACAGACTACAGGTTTTTGACTGCTTTCCAAACTTGCTCCTACATCTGTCAGCCAAGGTCCTGTTGTATTCCATAGAACAAGTTGGAGAAAGCAACAATGGAGATGTTTTGAGGGGTATTACTTATTATGTAAAACTAATTCAAATACAGAATAACCTTGAATGCTCATGCTCAACATAATGTCAAATGTAAAGATTTTATAACTTCAAATATGGCAAGAAAGCATTCTTTAATTATGTGTCAAAAGCATAATAATAATAATAATAATAATAATAATAATAATAATAATAATAATAATAATAATAATAATAATAATAATAATAATAATAATAATAATAATAATGAGGAAGAGGAAGAGCAAGAAGAAGAAGAAGAAGAAGAAGAAGAAGAAGAAGAAGAAGAAGAAGAAGAATTAGAAGAAGAATTAGAAGAAGAAGAATAAAAAGAAGAAGAAGAAGAAGAAGAAGAAGAAGAAGAAGAAGAAGAAGAAGAAGAAGAAGAAGAAGAAGAAGAAGAAGAAGAAGAAGGAAGAAGAAGAAGGAAGAAGAAGAAGAAGAAGAAGAAGAAGAAGAAGAAGAAGAAGAAGAAGAAGAAGAAGAAGAAGAAGAAGAAGAAGAAGAAGAAGAAGAAGAAGAAGAAGAAGAAGAAGAAGAAGAAGAAGAAGATGAATAATTACAGCCATAAAGTCCGACCTTTCAAGTGCTTGCCAAATTCTCGGATATCGGCCCCTGATGAGAAAGTTTTTCCATTTCCAATTATGACAACTGCCTTGACTGCCTTGTCAGCATTTGCTTTTTCAATTCCGTCTTGGAGACCTGAACGGACATTGTGACTGAAACAGACAATTTTGAAAGTTTATATGATTGGTGTTTTCAATTCTGCAAAAGATAAAAATTAACCTAGTAGTCTGAGAGATCGGAAGAGGAAGAAGAGGATGGAGAGGAGAAGGAAGAGAAGAAAAAAAGGAAGAGGAGGAGGGAAAAGAACAAAAGGAGTAGAAAGATGAGGAGGAGGGGGAAGGGATGAGTAGAAGAGAAGAGAGAAGAAGAAGTAGTAGTAGTAGTAGTAGTAGTAGTAGTAGTAGTAGTAGTAGTAGTAGTAGTAGTAGTAGTAGTAGAGTACTTGTAGCGGTTGTAGTAGTTATATTGTTACATTGTCATGCTTTCTTTTCTGTTGTAGTGGATCAAGATCTAAATCAGTTTAATGGGTTTTTTTTATATCTTAGTTGTTTTTATTTATAAATTCCACTGCTCTATTTTGTATTTCTTGGATCGGGGTGTCTACGTACATGGTAACTTTAGGCAGTTTAGTGAGCAGCAACAGTGGGAGTCAAATTGTGACCCAACTCGCCCATAAGAAAGTTATGACTGGAAGTTGCGTTCGCTTTTACTAAAAGTTTTAGAGATGCATAACTTCGTAAAGAGGAATATCGCAGATATTTTGGTATCATTATTTTCGTTACTAACCGGGCACCTAGCCTCAGGATCTATGTACACTGTAACATTTATACAAGGTAACCTTGAATCTCACCTTTAATGGGTTAAATTGTATTGTTTGATTTTTTAAAATAACACACACACACACACACACACACACACACACACACACACACACACATACAGACCGAGGTCTATCCATAGCTTGTATTGTAGCGGTAAACCAGTTACCGGAGCTACCGTGTACGTAGATCCTGAGGCTAGGTGCCCGTGTACGTAGACACTGCCTTCTTGGATTTCTGATTTGTGGTGAGGGTCCCAGACACAGCTACTATATTCTAGTTTATGATTTTTTTAAAGTGTACGAAATAAATCAATGTTTGATACACTTTATCGCATACAAAACCATTTTTGAGATTTTTGATTAGAATTAGTTTCCTTGGGGGATACTGACAAGAATCCATTATACTTTTCTTTGGGGATTACCCTCATGAAGGTTGGAAGAATGCTAATAGTTTCACTCCATTTCAAAATTTTACACGGCAATCGGGATGATTTCGTTGGTGACGGACATGTGGCAAAATTAAATAGACTTCTTTGATCCTAAAATAATCTCGAAATGGGAGATTAATAAAATGAAATGTGGATCAGAAAAATAAGGGGAGGTGACGGAGGTGGGAAAATGTCTGTGCAAGAATAAAACATTAAGTTCATGAGTCTCTTAAAACTTGCGATGAAATATACTTCAAAAGTCAGTTTTCAAATAAAAATAAATATATATTTATATATATAATTATAGGAATAAAGCAGGTGTCCGTTGAGCAATAAGTCGATCTGATCGAAACAAGCAAAGTGTTTTTCATTCTAGGCCTAAGTAAGAGCACACTAGACTTCTAGTGGTAAAGTGAGAGATTGATGAAACCCTCACCTCAGAGCGTTGACCGGTGGATTGTTGATTTCTAATACAGCAACCTGTCCGTTGACTTTGTAATCAACCATAATGCTCAGGTAACGTGTCGGCCCTTCTGCAAATGATATATATCGTTCATACACAATCTTAAATGGGTTATTTTTTTGATTAAGCAAACGACATTTCAATGTTTTAACAAACGGACACTTCACACAGCTCAAAATCCTGTAGTTCATAGTACATCAACAAACCCGACCTTTCATGGGGTCAGAGGTCAGAGATCAAAGTTGAGTCTACAGTTCATGTGTTTGTAACATCCGAACATGTATGTTTACTGAGCACTTTTATATTTATATACTTTTATATTTTTACTCGTAAAAAGCCCGCAATTTCGCGGGGAAAGAACTATTTTCATTCGATACTGTACTCACCATCTATCTCTAAGTATCTCTAAGTAAGTATAAGTATCACCATCATTTAATGAGGGCAGATTGGTAAACAACGTTGTCTGTGTAATTTGGTATATCTTCGGTTGATTTTTCTGTGTGGCCCAACATGAAGTGTAAACCACTATAGCCTCTGACCCGTGACACAGCAACATACAGTTGTCCGTGTGTGAATACCTGTTGTGGTAAGAAAATCCCCACCTTGCTTAATGTCTGCCCCTGAGACTTGTTAATTGTCATTGCATGACAAATTGAATAAATAAACGCCTGACAAAATATCAACGGTGAAAATACAAATTTAAAGAATACTCGGGATGTACGAGCTTTCGGAATGTCTCCCCTTTACTTAACTTATGGAAAAACAAACATCCTAGCATCTTTACTAAGACTTGTGACTAACCCTAATAGAAAAAAAAAATATCCTCCGATCTCGAGCTAACCCTAATAGAAAAAATGATGACAAATTGAATAAAACAACTCTCGGACTGCTTTGCACTACCTTTCAATACTTAACAAATCAAAATGGCGACCGAAAATCAAAACAATGGTCAAATTTGGAAATTTTAAACTTTCACAAATCTATCAAGGTTTGTTCTAGAGTTCTTAAAATACTTCTATATAATGACAAATTGAATAAATAAATGCCTGACAAAATATCCACGGTGAAAATACAAATTTAAAGAATACTGGGGATGTAGGAGCTCTCGGAATGTCTCCCCTTTACTTAACTTATGGAAAAACAAACATCCTAGCACATTTACTAAGACTTATGACTAACCCTAATAGAAAAAAAAAATCCTTCGATCTCGAGCTAACCCTAATAGTAAAAAAAGAATCAAAATGGCGACTGAAATACCTTCATGTGATCAAGTGAATAATATCACTATGAATGCCACGATTTGCTGAAAAATGCCAACACACACACACAAATGTATACACCACACACAACACACACACGCGCGCACACACACACAAACATACACGCAATTAGAACATACTACTACATAACAACACTGATCACCGCTAAATCAACAACACAACGGAAGTAATAATAATACTTGATGTCATAAATAGATGACGCAAATTGACAACTTTTTACAGTGTCAAAATTAGTTGATTTTGAGAGTCTAGTGTCGTCGGTACATATTTTATGATATTATCTGTTTGACTCAACGAACTTTCAAACTGACTTTAAATTATAAAAGGAAATCAAGATATCTGTTTATCTACCTGTAAAAAATACATTTCTAATTTTCAAATCTTTCAGTAGAGTTGTGCGCCGTATCAATTTTTTTATTGACTCAAATAAGCACAATGTTCTCCACAATGCTATATTTTTTAAAGAAAGGATATGTTCGTATTGTAGGTCGTTAGTACCATTGCCCCAAAATTACATGACTAAGGCTGTAAATTGAGTGCATTCAATTTCCTCTCCTAACTAGTATGTCATAGGCGCATTTCTGTAATTTATTCCAACAAACACATGAAACAGCAGCAAACAATACCACATGTAACAAAAAATGATAGAACCTTTTACCATCATCCACTCATTTTTCTGAATTAAAAATTGACCCCAAATACCGGAGCATACTCAATATCTCAATCGTTTCTATGTCACATGTTTCTGTTGAGAACATTGGCTATTAAGCTTCAATGCTGGCCAACTAACTTCGCGGCGTTTGTGTGACCTCAAGAAGTCGGGGAGAAAAGGCTCTAATAAAAGGTTAGAAGCGACCTTTTTTGGGTCGTGGATAGCTCATACGGTATAGTGACGATCTCCCTGGCCAGGCAGAGTTGTCGTACCAATAAGGTCGCGGGTTCGAGCCGCGAAGTTTTTTTTCTCTGTTGTCTTCTGGCACTTTCCTACTCACTTCATTTCTTGTTATTACTATCATTGGTGTAACCTAAAACAAAACGTTTATAATATTACTATTCAAACATTTAATTTATTTAGTGAGAACTGATCGTCCAATGTGTTCTAAAAACAATAACTAAGAAACTCCGCGTTGTTTCACTTTGGTAGTAGGAAACTGAAAGAAATTTTAATTCCGAGATTCCTGTACGATTCGGCAACATAAACGAGTGAGTTGCATCCTAGAAGTAGCGTTAGCTCTCCTATTTCTAGGGTTGCATTCACTTTGCTATGATAGAACAAAAGATCAACTACGAGAAAAGGTCAAATGGAGGGCAATACGGCCATGAGAGGAAAATGAATGAACTCGGTTTACAGCCTTATTCGAAGGTCTGATAACCGAACGCAATTATAGGCTTGTTTTAACATTGATGTAATAGACAAAAATTTGCTTTGAGTATTTCCATTTTGAACAATGGGGTGATATAGACTCAGTTCACGTCGTCCCAAAATGATCTGTTTACTTTTAAAAATATTATAATTTCCTTTATTCCCTTCCATAGAAAACAACTGAAAAGAGTCCTGAATATACGATACCCCACAAAAAATAAACAATAAAACACTGTATGAAAAAATGCAGTGAAAGACCCTTATCTATTCAAATCCTGGAGGCAAGATGGCGGCTTTTTGGGCATATACACAGAAGAGATGAAAATGTACCAGCTAATACAGCCATGAATACTTTTTTTCACCACATCTACCCACGTCAATTCACATTGTCCTCAATAGAGATCTAAAACGCCTTCAAAATAACAAAGGATTAAAAACAAAGGAAGACCTTATTAAATTAGCATCCACAGCAAAAGACCGTGAACTGTGGAAGGAAATGACACAGATGTTTAGAGAGGCAGCCGAGGCGTCCCGATCGGATGATTAGGAAGCGAAAGGCCTTAAGTCAGTAAGTCAATTCCCTTTATTCATCCCGTAGGGGGGGGGGGGGGATTTGTCTCTGGGGTTTATTCCAAGGGAAAACTGGAATAACCCAGGCGTCAGGCTCAGTGCATCACCGCAAATTGAGATAGGGCGAGGTGACTGCTCAAGGCCACGTAGGGCAGTGATCGAACTCCTTTCGGTTATGAAGCAAAGACCGTACTGCTGAGCAACTCTACGACCTTACTGGTACAACTCCACCTGCTGGCCTCATACAGTAGAGTCAAGCTCACCCCGGCCAGGCGGAGTTGTCGTACCAGTAAGGTCGAGGTACTTTCTTAATCACCTCATTTCTTGTTAATGCCATACTTTGGAATTTTTCTTCTTTACACTCTCCTGCGGTTATCTGGTCGTGTGGTATGACACTCGCTTCCGAGCCTCGCTCGGCGCATAGTTGAGTCCTTGAGAAAGGCTCTTTATTCACATTTTCTCACTGTACTCAGGTGTAAAATGAGTACATGGCCTTAACAGGGTTTCTCTGTCCGAAAAAATGGTAACATCGCCTAACAGGCGTCATGTTTCGTCCTAAATGATAAATGTTGTTGTTGGCCAGGGACCCCTTGTAAAGCACATTTAGTGGTTATTGCGCTATATAAAAGCTCAAATTTAGCTCAAATTTTACTCTCTATAAAAAAACGAAGGGTCTAGTATAAGTGAACATTTTGATGTTTTACAAAAACAATAATACTGAATTATGTTGTGAATACGATCATTTAACTCGCCAACTGGCTTGGCCAGGGGTTTACTTTTCACGATATTTGTGTATTCTACTCACTGATTTTGCCACGCTGGATTTTAAAGGACACAACACATTGTACACTTTGTTTACATTTGGCACAAACATTTGAATTTGTTTACAATTAATAGTTGAAAGCTTGCTGTTGTGACTTCTACATTCATAAAAACTGATTACAATATGGATTAAAAATGCAAATTTGTCACAATGTGGAGTATAGCACTGATAATTTACAAAGATTTCTTCAGAGTCAGAGAGGCGAAGCGCGGAGTTCTGTTTCGTTTTTATGTTTTTAAGGGTTTTACGGCGCTTGAAACACATTTAGGTTATATCAGCGCCAGTAAAAAGGAAGAAAATGGGATAGTAAAAACTTATAGAATTACAATTAAAACACCCAAGAAAAAGTAAGACATAGGGGAACTGGGAACAAATAGGGCTCAGATGTAGATTCCAAGAGGATACCACCAATGTACTTAGTTTTGGATCACCTATAAGTCTCAACAAAGAGGAATACACTCAAATGCTTACATTATGCATTGAAAATAACAAATATAATAATACAGAACAGAGAGATGATTTACAAGGAAAGAAATATCATCTCCCAAAACAATAACTATGCATTTGACTGTTTCCCTCCCAGCTAGGACTCCAGCCAGGGTCAGGACAAAACCAAGTAATCTCATTCCAAGACAAAGACAGAAAACATGTTGGAAAACAGTTATAAGGGGATAGAAGACACAGTGTGGACCTCCCCCCCCCCCCCCCCCCCCCAACCCACTATGGGAGGTCAGAACCCCATGGCGAAAATAGCAATACTATTAACAGATGGCACTCAATCAGAAACTCAGAGGGAAATGGTCAAATTAATCATTATGCCATCTTAAGTATGCATCTCTTGTATTTGAAAACGGCGGTTCCTTTGAAAGGTAATGCTGTACAAAACTTGCATGAACCTGATTGGTGTTAAAGAAATTTAGATTCACTGATATTTCACATTATTACATTCAAAGACTGGCGAACATGTACCGTACTCGATGGATGACCAGTGGGTTTTAGTGACATGTTTTGTGCGAACTTTATGTCTTTTTGAAAGACATTTCACATAACATTCCCCGTCAAACCGGAGACGGGCGTAACAATTCGGAGGATCCCCTGGTTTTTGACATCAATGTCTTTGTCTGAAAAATAGATACTGACCTAACAGACTGCTTGTGTCGTCCAATATATTACATTGAAGAGAAATTATAAAGGTCGAGAGCGTTTTTCAACGTTGTAAAGTACTATTTAAATGCTATTATTATACTATTTGAAACAGCCCAAAATGATTTGCTAAGCTACGCCACTGAATGCCACTTTGTTATGATTATTTTCCTAACGGGAAAGAGAATCAACACACCATTACGGTTAACATTTTAACGTTTTCTTGTTTTGTTCCCCCCCCCCCCCAAAAAAAAAAAATAAAAAAAAATAAAAATAAAAATAAATAAATAAAAAAAAAAAAGAAACGATGAATAGATCAAAGGAATTAGGCATTGTGCGAAAACTGTTTGGTCTATCACTATCGGTATTCAAAATTCGTAATGTCATTTTAATTCCTTTTGTAACTTTGGAGGAATTTGCGATATTCCGTGCGCACGGGACTTGGAACGGATTATAACAAAGAAAGTAGGACATGTGATAGGAGCTCTTACATTATTTGGTACAAATCGACGTGCACTTATTTGCAGGTCTGATAACCCAATTCCTTATGGGCTCATTGTTGTCATGGGATTCTCAAAAAAATGACGCAAAATATTGTCCATTACAACAATGTTAAACTAGGCCCATAAGTGGTTTTAGATGTCAGATATATATATATATATATATATATATATATATATATATATATATATATATATATATATATATATATATATATATATATATATATATATATATATATATATATATGAGCCAAGGTCAAAAGGTGCCAATTTTTTTTCTCAAAATAAAAGTGATATAATAGTCCATTCATGTTTTTATACGTGGAGCAAAACCCTGTACTTCATGAATCAAAGGCCCTTTAGATAACTTTAAGGTCTAACGCAGCATAATATCGTCAACAATACCTATAGGTTGCTGGTGTCACCTTTGACCGGTGACACCAAAATGAGACAAAAAGCGCAATAACCAAATGATTTTTGTTAAGTATCAAACTTTATTTTGTAAGTTATAAACAAAAAGACACAATCGACAACAATCATAGTACAATAGTGTTACCAACTATTGGAGAAAGGGTGTTTTTTTGGTGTCATCGGTCACAAGCAACATAGAATGTAAATATATTATTTCATAAAAATGTTTGTACATTAACAACAACAACAATATTGCATATGTTTATTACCAGCAATGTTCAGAAACTTTTGGAATAAAATGTTGGGAAATAATGTGACCAAAGCATATCGACGGTCCGATGATCAAACCTCTGAAGTAGCGTTTTCGTGAATCCGTTGATCAAAGCTCTGATGTCGACATCAGAGTTTCGCGCCCGGCGTTTTCACGACGATCAATCCTCCGATGTCACTTCCGAGGTTTGAACAACGGGTTTTGAGATAGAAGAGAGCTGCAACACGTTTCTTAATACTTTGTATTGCATGGCTTGAGTTGTGCGTGTCATTATTATTATTATTATTATTATTATTATTATTATTATTATTATTATTATTATTATTATTATTATTATTATTATTATTATTATTATTATTATTATTATTATTATTATTATTATTATTATTATTATTATTATTATTATTATTATTATTTGATGATGATGATGATGATGATGATGATGATGATGATGATACATCATCATCATCATCATCATCATCATCATACGGATGTAGGAGATGAAAATTAATATTTTAAAAAAAATTAAATAAACTTTAAAGATTATGATAAAATTAATTGTTATTTCCTTTTAGTTCATGTTTTTTTTCAATGTATATACAATATATATAGGTATATATATATATATATATATATATATATATATATATATATATATATATAATATATATATATATATATATATATATGTATATATCATGAAAAAGGAGTTGGAATTCTTTTAGACAAATCAACACCAAAGTGCTATTTGGATCATGTTGCAATCTCAGAAAGAGTTATTTTAGTAAAGTTGAAAGGAAACCCGTTTAATGTTAATATTATTCAAATATACGCCCCGACATCAGACAGTGACGAAAACACAATTGAGACATTCTATCAAGATATGGAACAAGCATTAAAACAATGTAAATCTGATGAAATTCGTTTAATAATTGGTGATTTCAATGCAAAGGTTGGTAACGAGAGAGTTGAGAATATCGTTGGCCCCCACGGACTAGGTACCAAAAATGATAGAGGGGAAAGACTTGTCGACAGGTGCAGATTGGAAAACCTTACTATTGTCAATACATGGTTTAAAAACCGCGATAGAAAGAAGTGGACATGGATAAGCCCAGGTGGCCTTTATAGAAATCTGATAGACTTTATTCTGGTCCAACATCGATTCAGAAATATCGTACGCAACGCAACAACTATTCCAAGCGCAGATTGTAATAGTGACCACAGACCTGTCAAGGCCACGCTAAAAATAAAACTTAAACAAATAAAGAAAAAGAAAGTGGAGCCAAAACTGCAATTCGATCTATTGAGAATTAACCATCAAATAAAAAATGATTACAAAGAATGCGTGAAAGAAAAAAGTGAAAACTTGACCTCAGATATTAACATAGATGAGTACTGGAATCAAGTATCGAACTGCATCACAGAATCTGCAAGAGAAACAATTCCATCTGTGAAAAAACACGAACCAAAACATAAAGTGGATGGATGACAAGATCCTGAAACTGATGAATGAAAGACGAAAACTAGAACGCAACAGCAATGAATATAAAGAAACTAATAAGATTATAAAACGTGAGTATAAGAGAGCAAAGGAAGATTATATTGAACATGAATGTCACAGCATTGAAAGACTAAAATAATCTAACACCAAACAATTCTACCAGTCAATACAAGATCTAAGTGGAAAACGCCCAGCCGTGGCAAGAAAATGCGTTAAAGACTAAAGGCGCAAACGGTAATATACTTGACAACAACGAAATTTTGGAACGTTGGGCAGTATACATAAAAAATATATACGCGGATGACAAAAGAGGGACGGGCTTGGATAAAGAAATCTCTACTGTGAACACGGGTCCCCAGATTATGCGAGAAGAAGTAGAAGCTGCTTGTAAAGAGATGAAAAGGGGGAAAGCGGTAGGCCAAGATAGCTTCTCAATAGAATTGATTGACGCCCTCGACGATCTGGGAATAGACATTCTGACAAAAGCCTTTAATGTCTTATATGAAAAGGGTGAGTTGCCTAATGTCTTAAGACAATCGGTATTCATTACGATACCCAAAAAACAAGGTACTATTGACTGTGACCAACACAGAACAATCAGCATAATGAGCCAGGCCACAAAAATTATGTTAAGACTACTTATGAAAAGAATGAGGAGCAAGATCTCTCCATAGATAGGTGACGAGCAGTTTGGTTTTAATAAAGAAAAGGGTACGGTAAATGCAATATTTACATTGAAAACATTAATGCAACGGTCAATCGAAAAACAAAAAATCACTTTATCTATGCTTCATTGATTATTCCAAGCTTTTGATTCAGTACAGCACGATACGCTATTCAAAATCTTAGAAAAGATCGGTATAGACCTTCGAAAAACTTATATTGGAATCAAACAGCGTGTGTCAAACTGGATAATGAAACATCGGACTTCTTTAACATCGAGAAGGGAGTAAGACAAGGTTGCGTCTTATCACCAGACCTTATTAACAAATATAGTGAAATAATATTCAAAGAAGATATGAAAGGCGTCGTCGTTGGAGGGCAGAATATGAATAGCATAAGATACGCAGACGATGGTAGCCTACTCTGATGGCCTACTCTCCAGAACACGTGCAGAAAATTTAGATATAGTGGTGTACAAATGCTGTCTGTCTTCCTCTGTTTCTTCGATACAACTCGTTCCTCTTCCCTTGCAACAACATCTTTCTTTCAATAGCTTCGCTTCCTTTTCAACATAATATTTCTTTGATGAATCATATTTTCTTCTAACATAACAATCCAGTCTGTGTTTTTTTGTTTGGCACTAATTTTGTTACGTGTAATTAGCCAAGCAGTCACGTTCACAATTTGGTCATCTGTTGTATCCAAGTGGTTCGTGTTTGAAATGACCTGTAGTGTCTCAACTTCTCTATCGTTAGGTCTATTATTGAATGCCTTTGTCCATTTCTGTTGGTATTCTTTCTGCACTTTTAATGAATATGCAAATACCTAATATCAAGTCTTTAAAATTAGTTACCAGAATGAAAAAGAAATGAACTGTTACGATTTGTTTAGCTATAACCAAGGAATTTACCCAATTCGTTTAATTCTATGGCTGTAACCAATGGTCTGGTAAGCATAAAACAAGACAAAACAAAGCGAAATAAACAAACAAAGCTAAACCTGTAAAAATGATACGTCTTCATAACCTATTATTCATGGAAATATATTGGCAATGCCTTGATCAACAATTTTCTATGAAAAGCTTGACCAAATGGTGTCCGATAGTTGTTCGTGTATTGTGATGAGGCAGGTTTGCCGAGGTCGATTATTCTGGTCAGCTTGTGCTTGTATTTTGGAGTCTGGTCTATCAACAACAACGAAGCATTCCATCCAATGCATTTATTATGTTATAATATACCAAATATAAGATTATGCAATAAATCAGATAATTAGAAAATTAGATTTAATATATATTTGATTAACATTCAGAATTGTTTCACTTACGAGATTTATCATTCTCAATTTTTTTAAAAACTCAAAACTGAATAAAAAATATTTGCATAACAATTAGAACAAATCGTCCTTGATTATTTATTGATATTATCAATTTTAGATTCGTCTCGTACACACCAACAGTTTTCCCACTAAACACAAAACATTTAAATAACTATCGTTTTAGGGTTGTTTTTTTTCTTCTAATTCCGAGTGAATAAAAAGTGTTATATACCTTTAATTGTCCGCCTCATCAGTAAAAATGTTATGTGGTGTAGCCGATCTCTTTGAACCAAAGTCAAAACTATAATCAAGGTCGGCTTTTGACACTGGTGACTTGGAGGTTCCATTTACTATCGGTTGTCTCTCTAATTTCATTCGATCGATCTTATGCTGCCTCTCTGACGAAGCTTTCCGTTTTGTCATCTCCACCATCATTCTTTCTCTTTGAAGAGGAAACATTTTTACCCTTTGTTTTGGACTTGGATTTGGAATCGGAGCAATAGGCTTAGATAAACCCTTGGAGTGTAATGGCATTTTAAAAAATCCAACTTCATCAATAATCAAAATAGTGCAACTATGTGGTCTTGTGGTATAACACTCTCCCTCATTAGAAGGTGTCTTGGGATCGAGTCCCGCTCTGAGCAGCGCATAACTGAGTCCTTGGAAAAGACTCTTAAACCACATTATCTAGCCGTACCCCGGTGTAAAATGAGTATCAGTAGGCCGTTAACAGCACTGTCTCTGTTGGGAAAATAATAATATCTCTTTACAGGCACCATGTTCCGCCCTACTTGTTAGTTATTGCTGCTGGCCAGGGACCCTTTGCAAAGTGCCCTGGCCGCGTTTACTGGATATTGCGCTATATAAATGCTCAATGTTATTTTTTTTTCTTAGTTCTGTTGTTTTTTGTTTGTTTGTTTTTGTTTGTTTAACTTTTTCTTTTTCTTTAAAAAAATAAATAAATCAAAAGATCCTTTTGTTGTTGGACAGGATGGGTAGGGGTTTAAATGGTGGTATGATATCAGGATAGCATCAGGTGGACATGTCATAGGGATTACGTGATTTAATAGGGTGATTGTCATGATCGAGCTTTGTTATTTTAAATTAATAGAGATAGGGAGAACAGGTGATCGGCGTATTATCTTTTTAAATACTCAATCATTATTTCGTACATTATATTTACTAGGAAAGCATAACCAGGAGATAATAGGCTTGAAGTTCAGTCGCATCGTGACTTTAGAAATTGACAATTATTTAGCAGCTGTGATATTTCTAATCCACGAAAACAAACTATACATCATTTACATGATTGACAATTATTTAGCAGCTGTGATATTTATGGATGCTCAAAATTATAGAGTCCAATGTCAATACAACCCTATTAACAGTAAAATGAAATATTGATTTTGTAATTAAAAACACAATCATTCTTTCTAATCCACGAAAACAAACTATACATCATTTACATGACGTGTTTTTGATTGCTTGAAAGTACTTCTCCGTCTCCCTTGAACTCTGAACTAACATCAGAGGTTTGATCATCTTGAGACTAAAGAATAAGAGGGCGCGCTTATCTCTGAAGTTGACATCAGAGGTTAGATCAGCGGATTGGCAAAAAACGCTATCTCAGAGGTTTGATCAACGGGCCATCGATATCTTATTTAGCGACATTGTGCCACTTGTGACATTAGATCGATGGCACCATTACTTATGTCACAAGCAGTACCAAATTGCAATTTCGACAATATATCATTAATTTCAGTCAAACCAGTGTAATAACCTCAGGTAAATATGGAATTTCATAATATTTCAGAAACCAAATACTTCAAAAATAGAAATATGCATGGAAAATAGAGCATCTGAATGTGACTTGTGACATAAGACCGGTGACACCATTACTTATACTTATGTACAAGCAACACCAAATCACACTTTCGTCCATACTATATCATTATTTTCAGTCAAAAAAGCATAATAACCGCAAATCAGACGACCCTCTAAACCAACAGTCAATTATGCTAAAATGAAATTCAATAGTATGCTAAGAAACTAAATACTTTCAAAGTGGAAATATACTTAGAAATTAGTAATACCATTGTTGCTATTACTTGGGTCAAAATCGGCACGAGAACGCAATTTTACCTCAATAAATCAAGAATAGCAACTGAACAAATGTAATACAGTCTGTTAAAATGGAATTCAATGACATTTCAAGCTTTGAGGAACATGAAAACAGAAATACATTAGAAACTTCAAACTTAAGTGTCAACTGTGACATTTTAACCAATGACACCAATGGTCACAAAAAGTACCAGAAGTCACACAAACTCTAGATAAATATCAGCCATGGTAATGAATTCGTGTAACCAGACGATAACATCACCCTACTGCTCAAATCTGCTTGTTTGTAGTAATTTAGTGTGTTAATAGTAAAACAAATCAAATTTCTTGACAACCCTTCTATTTATCTGGATTCGTCAAAAGCTTGAGTTTTGTCTTTTTCTTGATTCATACAACCCTGAAACATAAAAAATTAGAATTACAATGAAATGATTAATTGTGTCAAAATCACGGTCTCAGGTGAGATGTCATAATATCATATTTGTAAATAGAATAACAGATGAAAACATAATTTTGTGGTGGCACTTTGTAATATCCAATATCAAGTGTTGCTTGTGACAATGTAAAATAGCGATGACACCAAAGTTCAACTTACCTTTTCTGCATGGAGCCACTCTGGAAAGGCAACTGAAAGTGCTGCACTTCAAAGGATGGTAAGAAGGGTGGATCAAAATTGCGAATCGCCATTTAACGAAACAAACTTCCACGTGTTCACGCATGCCGTGTTGCTTGTGATAAATGACACCAAAACCAATAAACCTCAATATCAGCAAAACGGAATACATTTACTCCAAGATTTGAGTTCAGAAGGAGAATCTATGCTTTTTTTCTCATAATAAAACACTTTATAACCATTAAATATGAGCTTTAAAGTTTCGTGTCGAATCTTAGTATTGTGCTGTGTTTGATGACACCAAAGGTCATAAGCAATACCAACGTTTTAAGAACTCTATATGAAACTTAATCAGATATATAATATACTGCAATTGCGTTTTAAAGTAAATTCTGACTTTATACTATTAGTCAAATTTCAATCATGTGAGCTAAAACATCACATTTAATTTCTACATGCTTTCTAAAAAGGTGATGCGTTGACCTCGTTTTAAGCACATGCCAAATTGCATTCAAATTTGACTTTCAAGTTGTTTATTTCATATTCTGTTGAACAGAATATGTTGAGCTATCTCATTTTATCTCTTCTTCATATTATCAATTGATTACAAGCATTAACCCAATGAAAACAGCCCATAATTAAGTAAAAATCAAATTTTCTTAACATTGGTATCGGACGGGCACCTTTTGACCTTGGCTCATATAATATATATATATATATATATATATATATATATATATATATATATATATATATATATATATATATATATATATATATATATATATATATATATATATATATGCAGGTCGGTAATAATCCATATATAGAAAGGATACAAGAGCCTTGATGTCTTGCAAAACTAATAATAAATTACAGGGTGTCAAACTCAATGTATTTATTTCTTTATAAAACTCAAAGTCAATGTATTTATTTCTCATTCAAGTCAAACTCAATGTATTTATTTCTTTATAAAAGTCAAAATCACATCACAAGAAATATGAACTCTGCACAATACTTCATAAACAATGGAACTGACTAAAGGTCATAAGTTGTTTTGTGTACTGCGGATATGAATAAATTAGAAATCAAAATGGTATACATTCATCACAGTCAGTTGCTTTTTTGCAAACTTTTGGCATATTGACAATTTGGCCAAAAAAAAACAAAAAATCCCACAAACATCGAACCCCCCCCCCCCCCCCCCCCCTCGCAAAAAACATGCCCAGAAAAGCAAACAACCCCCTCCCCTAAAAAAATGCAACAAAAAAAAAAGACAACAAAACAACAACATACAAACAAACTGAAAAACAAAAATAGAAGAAAAACAATAAAAACAATACAACCCCCCATCCCACAAATAGATAATACCCCCCCCCCCCCCTTCCCCAATCAACCCACCAAAAACAACAACTAAACAAACATTGTTTTCAATATTGGTGACACTCGTGGAAAATAGTACAGTAAAAACAACAATTTAGGCGTAACTGAAAGGAATTCATTATCTACTTCGGTTCAGATATCTAATACAGTCTTTATTCCGGAATTCTGCGATTCAGAAACTTCTGCAGTCCGGATAGGTGAGATGGAAAGCTGTAATATTACATATCACTTAGTTGCTTCCCTTATCTTTTATATAATAAAATAAACAGATCACACTTTATGGTGAAACTTTGCTATAGAAAACCACGAACGGGCCTCTTAGTGACACTAAGATGATAGAAGCTGTGGACAGTAAAAAGTAATAAACAATAATGAATATAACAGCTTTAAAAATGAACAAAACACCAAAGACAAAATGTTTTGGACTCAAAACCCTTCTTCAGTCAACAACAAAAAAAACAATGAAAACGTTAATACATTAATAAAAAACCAGACTGAAGACAGAGAAACGTTCGGCATCAAATATTCTATACATCAGCAGTAGAGTTTACAAGTGTACGTTCTATACATCATCAGTAGAGTTTACAAGTGTATGTTTAAACCTTTAATTTTATAGTAAAGGTATATAAAAAAACAAATGGCTCTGCTTCATGGCCAAATTAGTTACAAAATATCAGCAGTATTTAAATGTAAAATTGAAAATATATTTTAAAAAAAAAAAGGTTTCAGTGCACTGAACACATGGAAAATGATGGCTTTAACATAAAACGAATGAAATCTTAAAATCTTAAAATCACCAGCATTGGGAACAGATTTAAAGGCTGAGGTGGCGAACTCTGTAACTTTTGCAATACAAAAAAAATAATTGTGACAAAAAATACTTTTAAAATTTGCACGACGCATTGAAGGACCATTAAGAAAAGTATATAATCTCTCCAATACACAATCTTAAGAGGATAAAGGCAATTTAGTGTATAGAAATACATTCACAACATTTTGTCAGCAGTTTTGAAAATGATTAAAATTTTAACAAAATACAGCTGAACTGTAATATTTCACAACATCTTTAACATTCTGTAGCATTTAAACACAAATAATTTCGTTCAAATGCTCATGTAAAGAAAAAACATATCATTGAAGAATACGGGCAAAATACACATACACCACAAAATCGATACTTCTTATAAACATTTATAAAAATCCCAAAGAGGAAAGTGTCTTTAAAAAAAATAGCTATAGGTAAGAGAGAAAAGAGAAATATCTCACACTAATGACAGAAGTGAGGATCAAGATGTTTAATCTTGATAGGAAGAAATTCTGGAACAACATTTTCGCAATTTATCTTTATCTACAACATGTTTTACAAATTTTGAAATGAGTCAAATTTGAAGAGTGTCCCTTTAAACATATTCAAAGTAATATTTTGTTTTCTTGTTTTTAAGGGTATTATTACGTTTGCGGCACATTTAGGTTATTTCAGCGCCAGTAAAAAGGAAGAAAATGGGATAGTAAAAAAAAAATTCAAGATTTGTCAATTAAAAGCCTACGAAAGAAATAAGACAAAAATAATAGTAACAATAGTAACAATAATTAATAATAATGATAATAATAATAATAATAATAATAATAATAATAATAATAATAATAATAGTAACAATAATAATAAGCCTAATAATAATAATAATAATAATAATATAATAATAATAATAATAATAATAATAATAATAATAATAATAATAATAATAATAATAATAATAATGATGATGATAATAAAAATAATAATAAAAATAAAAATTAATAATTGTTTTACAATAATTATTTGATGTCACCAAAATTCAAGATATACTCATTTCCGTAGGTATTGGGGAAATGCGTTGGTTTATTCATTTGTCTAAGGGTGTTCATAACCATTGGGAGGGGATAAGTATCTGTCATCCACTCAGAGTATGCATGATGAGATTTAGTGGACGAACGTTTTGATGATGGTGGAGGCTTGTTTTCACCTCTGTGAATGCTGGCTTGGACTAAATAAGACTTAATGTCATCACAAAGATGTAAAGGTGCTTGTGGCCTTCCTCTTTCTTCTAACTCATATTTCTTTTTTGTGTGCACGTCACCGATGTGCTTGCATTTGAATATCATTCCACGGTCATGAACACTTGGGTCCTTTGATAAAGCTTTTTGAATAACATCCTTTGGCAAACGAGGTTTCCTTAATGTTGGAATGGAACCCTTCTGTTTAATATCTTCATCTAAAATGCTTGGAGTGAGAGGTCTGACAAATTTACCTTCATAAAATTTCGGAGCATTTTTAACAGTCGCCATCATTGTATATTCATCACGAGGATAATCATCGTTGAGGTTTGTAATATATTCCTTGCCTTTTATGAAGGTGGATTTGTTCCAATCTTTTGGATGTTGAACTAGTTTTAGTTTGACTTTCTCTTTCTTTGCATCTTTTGAGGTTGCATCATCTCCGTCACTGCATAAATTTCTCAATAATTCTGCATCACTGTCACCATCATCAGGAATTCTGGTTTCAGATTTTCGTGACTTTTCCATTCTCATTCTTGAATCCATTGAGATTTTGGTTGCTTGAGTTGATCTAGGATCAACACTTTTCCGTACTACACTGTTTGGTTTCATCAGCCCAGAGCTCTCTGTCTGTTTAACGGTTTTTGTATCTTTTAAATCTTTATTTGCCATCCAGTTCTGGAAGGCCTGATTCCCATAAAACTGTTGAGCAGCTTTCATTTCTTCTTCGTCCTCTAACTCTTTTAATACTTGCTGCATTTTGACTTTCTTTAATTGTTGCATCTCTTGGGCGACAGAATCTTTATCTTGATGCCACATTTCTGCAGCCAGAATTCTGTATTGATAGAATAAATGATTCATGAATGATTCATTATTTCAATAAAACTGTCAAGTATATACTACCCAAAAACTAGAGGTGCCTAAATGAGTCAATAAAATGGAGAGAACGATAAAGTGAGTAAATGGGACTCATATATAAGGGAACAACACAAAACAAACGACGTATTAACGAAATATATTACCCATGGTGTCAATCTGGTGATAAGTCGATGGAAATAGATGAGAAAAATGGAATTTAGATTAGAAGTCAAAGTGCTCAAAATGGATGCTTTCACGTGATGGTCATATGACCTATTGTTGCAATGCCTGGCAAGCTATTGACATGGATGTCTATTATAGTATGAGTATCGGGTCATTAAATCAACATACAGTGCATAGACATGTGAAAACTACATAATTTATCATATATTTTATTTGAAATAGTCAAATAAATATATTATGTCATGCACCTGGAATCAACCGAAAAACGTGAACCAACGAACCATAGACACCTTAAGTACTTGCTTATCACGAAGATAACAAAAATGCATGGTGTCATCAGGCGTTGTGATGTTCTGTTATCAGTGTGTCTAAATATTGTGATAAATACTAATGGCGGGACTGACATATTTGTCTGTTTGGTGTGTACTTGGAATTAAGGAATGTCGTCCGACGTGCGAGTTTTAAAGCTAGATAGGAATGGCTGGATTTTATTCCGGTCTACCAGGTCACTTCCACACCCCCTCACCCTCCCCCATCCCCTGCCCCATTCTTTTCCACCTAGCTATGGGAAATTTCATAGAGAGTATCTTGCAAATACTATGCAATTTATCAATCACTTCAGTATACATAACTATTGATATGTTACGACCTGTTGTACATTTGAGTGTGAAAGCCTTCTCTCTCTCTCTCTCTCTCTCTCTCTCTCTCTCTCTCTCTCTCTCTCTCTCTCTCTCTCTCCTCTCTCTTCTCTCTCCTCACTCTCTACTCTTTTCTCTCTCACCACCCTCATCTACCTTCTTCTCTCTCTCTCTCTCTCTCTCTCTCTCTCTCTCTCTGTCTCCTCTCTCTCTCTCTCTCTCTCTCTCTGACTGTCTCTCTCTGTCTGTTCTGTCTGTCTGTTTCTCCCTCTCTCTATCTACCTCTCTCTCTCTCTCTCTCTCTCTCTCTCTCTCTCTCTCTCTCTCTTCTCTCTCTCTTCTCTTTCTCTCTCTCTCTCTCTCTCTCTCTACCTCTCTCTCTCTCTCTCTCTTCTCTCATGAAAAGACATAATCACACACCGACACCAATGCATACAAAAGCCTTTACTCCGAACAGATCTAAAGAGACCAAGCAACCATTTACTGCAGGATACAGTCATATTGATGGATCCCAGGACCCAGTTCCACCCTAGGGTTAGGAGGCAAGTTCACTGACCTTAACAAGGCATAATCCAACACTGTAGATATAAACTAAATATATACAACAATATAAAACCTAATACAGGAATGATCATGATGAGGAAAGAGGTAAATTTTCGTTTTTTACATACATAAAAAAAATACAGCATTGTATAGCACAATACCTACTAAACATGCTCAAAGCACTTCACAAGGGGTCCCTGATCAACAGCAACATGTACCATATAGAACAAGACATGACGCCTGTTCGGCGATATTACATTTTTTTTTCGACAGAGACAAAGCTGTTAACGGCCAGGTACTCATTTTACACCTGAGTACAGTGAGAGAATTCGGGTAAAGAGCCTTTTCCAAGGACTCAACTATGCGAAGAGCGAGGCTCGAACCCAGGACCTTCTGATCCGAAAGCGAGTGTCCTACCACTAGACCACATAGTCACACACATCTTTATATTTTTTCCATCCAATGGTAGAATTGATTACCTGGCACACTTCCTGTGACCCCACAACTTAGCCAAGTCTAGAGGAGTGTTTCCTCGGCAATCTCTTCCATCGATTCTGGCTCCGATTTCTAATAGCATTTTCAAACACTGGACATGCCCTTCACTTGCTGCTTGATGGACTGGTGTTATGCCATCATCATTTGTCCTGAGATTAAAATAAAATCACTATTGATATATATATATATGTAATATATAGTTAAAATCTAAAATTCATATTTAAAAGTGTAAACCTAAATTTAGACTAAATGCTTTAATTCGTCGTATGGTTAACATTTGGAATGGATTAAATTTGAAAGGATAAAAGTTGGTTCGACAAAGAATTGAATTCATTATAATTAATGTTTGTTACATTAAAAAAAAAAAACATGAGTTATAAACTAGACTAAATTCCCTTTATTCATCCCTTAGGGAAAATTTGTTTTTAAGATCTATTCCAAGGGAAGACTAGAATAAACCCATGCATCAGCAGTGCCGCAAACTGGGCTAGGGCAAGGTGACTTGCTCACAGACACATAGCATGGCGGGTATTTGAAGCAATTCATCCAGACATAGCAAACCATGGAGGCGAATGGTCACTAGTTGATATTGTTACATGCAATGATAAACTTGATTTATAATTTGTCATGAAAATAAGAACCTTCTATAACTATCTATCATCATTCAAAGAAGATAAAAAGTAACCTTACTGTGCCCTAAGACTTTGCATTGATGATGAAGATGAGGATGATGATGATGGTGATGACCGGTACCATGACGTGAACGATAATAATGATGTGGAGAACAGGTTTCTAAAGAAAACTAAAGCTGCTATTATTATGAAGAGAAAATAGAAATAATGACATTGACATACACAGAACAATTTGCTCCTTTGTCTAACAAGTAAGTCAAACAATGAAGAGCTCTTTTCCCTGTTTGATTGCTGATGCACAGGTGGACAGGTCGCCATCCAGTCGAACTTGGCAGATTGATGTCGATTTTGAATTTCTCAATGCATAATTTGAGACATTCTATACGACCATGGATTGCAGCCAGATGAATTGCTGTTAAACCCTGGGTAGAACATGAAAGAAGGGAAATATTAGTCACTGTATCAATTATCATTATCTTCATTATGATTATTGTTATTTTCATCATCATCATCATCATCATCATCATTATTATTATTATTATTATTATTATTATTATTATTATTATTATTATTATTAATAGTGGAGAACCAACAATATTTGCAGAGAAATAAAGACTATTACAAACAGTCATCTATTATACTTATTATACTACTTTACTGTGGAAATAAACATAGACGGAGACAAATCTTTTTTGAGTCAACGAGTGATAGAAATATCCTTAATTCAAGAACGGTTGGCAAGTTACTCGTATATCAATCTATAAAAGAGTTTTCTCATTTTAAGATTTGCCAGTAATTCTGTGCTTGATGATAAAAATTTAACATTGGGTTTACGGAACAAAATTGATAGACAACTCTATTTTTTTAAAAAGGATAGAATATATTATTTATAGATAGAACGAAGATGATGTCACTCAGGCCTTTGTTATTGATTTTTGCCATTCATGTTTGTGAGTAATTCTCACTCAACTGTATTAACCACACTATAAACGTTTAAGGTTACACCATAGAATTAAACGAATGAGAATACGTACGAAGCCTAAAAAGTGTCCACCAATGAAAGCATTCAGCGCCATTTTATTGTTGGCTGAGAATGTAGTCATTACCATTCATTCGGTCTCTATGTCAACATAACGACACAAGAAAAACAACAAGCAATATCAAAATCCACAATAAAATGTTTCAGAACTGTTGCGTATATTTATGGCACAATGAAGCTGTCAAAAAATGAAGTTAGAGAATGTGTGTAATCATGTATTATAATAACCATGTAATGTGTTTTCCAACCACCACATCATCTACTACTACAACCACCACCACAATATCATCACTAACACTACTACTACAACCACCAGCCCCACATCATTATCACTACCACTACTACTACACCACCACCAGCACATCATCATCACTACCACCACTACTACTACAATCACCACAACCACATCGTCATCACTACCACTACTACTGCAACCACCATCACCATATCATCATCATTACCACTACTACCACAACCACCACCACCACTACTACTACAACCACCACCACATCATC
>NC_088361.1:44926095-44933595 GCF_034508935.2 Berghia stephanieae
AAAGTGGACAATTCAATCAATTCTTTAGCCTCAAAAAGTTTCCCATTTACATCTTCCTGCAGTAATCCTTCAGAGCCATGAGTCGGAGTTTATCCCAGTTTCTAAAGCGTGAAATGGACTATAGCAATTGCTTGCTATCCTTTGGATAGGATGCTAGTCTATCACAAAGTACGTTCAACCAGATCTAACAGACCAAGCTACCCAATCACTGCTGGCTGGACAGAGGGGTCAGAAAAAAATTCTCAACGTCACTCGGGATCAATCTCGGTCCCTTTGTGTATGAAGCGAGTGCTATACCAACTGAGCTATTTGATTTGTTGGGCACAACATTTTACTTACGTTTTTGTCAAAATTTAAGTCTGGTCCAGCATCTTTCAAACTTTGCTTTAACCATTCTACATCACCAATAGCAGCTGCCATAAATTCATCATCAGCAATTTTTTTATCTGTTGCTAATTTTGTTCTACGCCTTCTTACAGATGGAGGGCCTCGAGCAGAATCTGACAGACCGGATCCCCATGTGTGAGATCCAGCAGTTTGTGTTTTTGGTGAACTTGCAATAGACATCCTTATGAAAAAAAAGAAACATATAAATGGAACATTACACAAATAGATACATATCATAAAATTAACACAAACATCCATACACACAAGTAAAACATATAATAGTTGTTTACAACTTACAAGGAAACAAATGCTGAATAATTGAAATGAACGCAAGACAAGATTTTGACAAAATAAATGTAAATGTAAGTAAAGATGCAACTAATACTAGTTTTAGTCTAAATAGAATCAAATTCTAGAATCCATAACATCCTAAATAGAAGAATAATTAATTTTTAAAAAAGAAAAAAGGCGTTACATCCATGAAATAAAAAACCCGACATTTTCTTTGATCTCCTGGAAAGTTTGCATATATGTATCCAAGCAATAATTGCTTCCTAACATAAATGACGAGGGTTCATTAATATTTGCGATGACGGATATTTCAAATAAGTTTGACAGTTTTATTGTCCATATTAATGATGAGATTGTAGATAACCAGCAATCTGGATTACCCTATCAACCACAATCACAGTCCGTTAACCCACTCAACCCTAACACCGATTATATAAAATGGTTTACCAGGGTTACTTTTACCCCATGCCTATTTATTACATTTTTCTGAGACAAATTATAGGCGTAGTATCAAAGCTAATGTTTTTAGTTTTTGCATGTTAATGGTAGTTGAATAAAACTATCTATGTACATGCTCATTTTGAATATTTTTTTTCCAATTTAGAAAAGTATAAAAAATCTCTAGGGTTGAGTGAGTTAAAATAAAGGCTGTGGCTATTCGGACTCGAGTCTGAAAAGTCTCCCGTGGCTATTCAGACTCAAATTCCAATGTGCATGTGCAATCAATAGGTTATTTGGGCTCTGAATAATCTCCCATGACAGTATAAATCTTAAATATTGATAATTAGATTAATTAATTAATTAATTAGAATTAATGCAAATCAAAATAACAATTATAGATAGTAACTATCAACAAGTAGTCTAAACCCATTTTATTTGATAAGAAGGACGAAATAATTGATCACTTGGAAGTCCAGATATAAATTAAAAAAGAAAGGAGTTAAAACTCTTCAAAAGTAACAAAAGTCAGTTAAAGTATCTGTGGTCTTAAGGAAAAGCTTTGATAACACAACGTGATGTCCAAACGAAATCAGAACTTATTGAGTCAGTCTTATAATATGAGCAAAACAGAAATTCTTTTGATCTCTTCTTCTGTTTCTTTATCAGTTCTGTCATCTGCCCACTGCCGCACTGTGTTTCACTGCCTACACATATTGGAATTTGAGTCCGAATAGCCACGGGAGACTATTCAGACTCGAGTCCGAATTGCCACTTCGTAAAATCAATAAATAAACGGTTTTCTTCCAACTTCCAGTTTATCGCAAAATTTAATAATTGTCAAAACCAAGGGGAGGATTTCTCTAATCCGGGTGTTGTTAGTATTTATCTTAGTATAATAAAGGTCGATGTCAAGTACCTTATAAATGTATGCTATCAACTCTTCTTAAGTTTTTAACTTAGAGGAAGTGCTAAAATCCTCAAAATCGTGACAGCCATTTTCATCACTAACGACGCAAAATTCTGTTTCTGAATGTCGTAAAACAAAACTGTCCCCTCACAAAGTTCTGAATAATCTTATAAATATAAAAATAGAAACATTTGACGACAAAATACACAGTCAATCAATTCAAAGCCTACAAAAGCCTGATATCTATGTGAATATCCACATATATAATCATTACGAATTACGACTTGTTGTATCCCTAGAAACCACATGATGGCGGCATAAACGATTTTGCCACTTCCTCTCGACTCTCGAATTTGTTAGCAGTTTTCTAACAAAATAACTCACTATGGCGTCTGTGTCATCATCAAAAGATCCCAAAGAGCTTCATGCTTTGAAGCTAAGAGCTATGAAATATTATCAAGAAAATGGGGTACCGGTGAAGATGGAACAGATTTTAAATTCGATGTTTCATGATGATCCACCTGATGTTTATGGACATCTTGTAAGTTTTAGTGTTAGAAGTCTGATGCCACCGTCCTATCTCTACTCAAAGAGACGCTTTCCATCACTATTAGTTATCATTTAAATGTTATCTATTCAATGGTACTTTCGTAAAATAGTGGTCCCTGCCGAACGGAGTAATTTTACTTATGTTTTGTTAGCCAGATGTTTTATGTTGCTCAAGATAAATAGATATCTAGCAGCTTTTGCTTATGTTGTCCAAAATAAAAAATGCGATGAGTCTCAAAGTAAATGATGGGATATAATATTACATTGCGACGTGCCGGTCTGATAACCCAAATTTATTGCATCGGTTGAGGAGCGAGGTCCGTGCCTCCATATTGCATTCTTAACACAGAGACTGAGTTGCCACCTTGACTGTTCTTGATAAATATGTTTATAACAGCTTTCTTCATGTTTGAATAACTCAATTATTTCACGTCTGCTATTGGTTTGATGTAAGTACATTTGAGGAATTATCAGTAAGTCTCTCTCTCTCTCTCTCTCTCTCTCTCTCTCTCTCTCTCTCTCTCTCTCTCTCTCTCTCTCTCTTCTCTCTGTCTCTCATTCTCTCTCTCTCTCTCTTTCTCTCTCTCTCTCTCTCTCTCTCTCTCTCTCTCTCTCTCTCTCTCTCTCTCTCTCTCTGTGTGTGTGTGTGTGTGTGTGTGTGTGTGTGTATATGTTAAATGGATGATATTATTTATTGTTAGACATCTGGTAAAATTAATTCTTGTATTTTTTCAGGTGAATTTCTTTGACCAATTTACCAAACCACCAATTTTAAAGAAGGTAAGATTTTACTCCTGCATGGTACAGTGGTAGTCTTTGCTTCAAAGCCAAAAGTCGCAAGAGTTCAACTCCCCGCCATGCTTAGTGACCTTGAGATAATCATCACGCCCAAGCTCACTAAAGAAAATTTCCCTTTGAGAACAAATAAGCCTATTAGCAGCTATGTGGTCCAGTGGTAACACACTCGCCTTCGGATCGGAAGATCCTGGGTTTGAATCTCACTCTGAGCAGGGCATAGTTGATCATTGGAAAAGACTATTTACTCTCATTCTCTCACTACACTTGGGTTTAAAATGAGTATCTAGCCATCAACAGCGTATTCTTTGTCAGAAAATATTGTAATATCGCCCAACAATCTAACGTCCTGTCTTGTCCTACTTGTTAAGTGATGCTGTTACTAGGGACCCCTTGTAAAGCGCTTTCAGCACGGTTAGTGGATATTGCACTCTAAACAAGCTTTAGGTTTTTTTTTTGCGTTTGTTTTTCTGTTTGTTTGTTGTTGTTTTTTTTTTGGCGGGGGGGGGGGGGGGGGGGGGGGGGGGGGGGGGGAGGGGTGTTTTTAAAATATTTTTTTAAAACGACTTTTATCATTCGTTTTTTTTTTTTTTTTTTTTTCAAAGTATCACAGTTTTATGATGTCAAGATGTACCAGGTGCGGAAAATGGAATTTGTAGCCACAAATGTGGAATTTGGGGTTGATTTCTATTCAATGTGGTAGAAAATGAATACAATCTCTTTCTTTTCAAAAATCTGAAAGCATTTTATCTTAACATTTTGATTCTAAGTTGATTAATAGTTATAATGATAATTATTATATTATTATTGCTATTATTATTATTATTATTATTATTATTATTATTATTATTATTATTATTATTATTATTATTATTATTATTATTCTACTATTATTATTATTATTATTATTATTTATTATTATTATTATTATTATTATTATTATTATTATTATTATTATTATTATTATTATTATTATTATTATTATTATTATTATTATTTTTATTTTAATTTTATTGTTATTATTATTATTATTATTATTATTATTATTATTATTTATTATTATTATTATTATTTATTATTATTATTATTATTATCATTATTATTATTATTATTATTATTATTATTTATTATTATTATTATTATTATTATTATTATTATTATTATTATTATATTATTATTATTATTATTATTTTATATTTATTATTATTATTATTATTATTATTATTATTATTATTATTATTATTATTATTATTATTATTATTATTATTATTATTATTTTTAAAATCATCATCATTTTTATTATTTTCTTTTGTTTTGTTATTACAGGTGACAGCACAGCAAGCAATAGATTGTCTTGGTCAATCAGCCGTACAGACTAATGTTTACTGCACAGTCAACAACAAAGACAAGGTATATCACCAGACTGTAATAAAATATAAACAAATTTGCTGCTGTCCTAGAATAATTATGAAAAAAAAAGAGGGTGGGGGGGGGGGGGGGGGGGGGGGGGGGGAGAGAGATCACAGGAAGACTAATTTGTATTTTTTGCCTTGTTTACGTCTTTGTTTCTCTTTCCTTTATTTGGTTTCTTTTCATTCTTCAGGGCCACAAATTGTGAAAAATGATGAATATTTTGTGCACAAACATTAATTTTCCCCATTTCCACTTTTGTCCCTCTCCAAAAGCAAGGATGAGCATGAACTTATTGCTTTTATAAAGTACTTACAACTTATTTTTAGGCAACTGACACAAAACTTTGCGAGAAATATTATGGGTAAAGATATTTTTATTCAAATAGTTTTTAGTCAAGCTTATCACAGCTAGGCTATCACAAAATCAAGTCGATACAACTCATGTCAATAGAACTGCTGAGCATTTTACTACAACTTGTACTAATTTTCTCTTTCTTTGACAGCTGTTGTGCTCTGTGACAATTCCAAACCCAAACCTCAAAGTAAAACCAGAAGAGAAAGAAAAGGCTGAACTAGACCTTCAAGATTCTGTGAATGCTGCCATTAAGATTATCAATGAAGAACTGGCAGACACATTCTCAGGCATTGATCCAATCAACCAATCAGAAATCGATGCTCTAATTTTGTAAGTTTGAGACCACATCGGTTGAAAATTGCTTATTTTTCTGTGACTTATATTATATTACACCTGAAGTGGATTTTGGGATTGGGGGATTGGAGGGGGGGGGGGGGGGGGGGGGGTAAATAAGTACTCTGTTGAAAAATAAGTTTATCATTGGGTCCGAACATTCATGAACCCTATAGCGTATAAATATTACTCATTGATTAATCCAAGTTTGTTCCTGTAAAGGGGGCGCTTATTGTCATGGAAATTGGGAGGAGGGATGGGGTAGAAGTTCAGAGAAGAATCAATAAACAATGTATGATAATATAGAATGAGCACTGGATAGGGCCCGGATCCTCCTGCGAAATTAAAAAAAGATATATAAAAACAGCTTTTTTTGGCTCGGGCCAAAATGATTTCAGGGGTCAAGTCTTAACGAGAGACTGGTGGATGGTTTGTCAAATGTGTTGTCATTTTATGATATAATGTAGTAAGGTTGGGCATTAGTTGATACAGTACTCGATACTGACCCCTTTCGACTAGCGCCCACCCTTATAATGTAGTCATGAAACAGTTTCAGTATTTTGTTTTAGAATGTAGTTCATTCAATAATTTGCTTTGGTATAGCAATTAAATAACCATTAAAAATTTTTAAATTTCAGTTTTGTTTAAACACCATTTTACAATTAAATTATAGGCTCCATTACTCATTTAAAAATCAGCAAAACTGGCTGTCAATAATAATTGGATGTAAATAATTTTATTTTGAAATACTTTAGGAATACAAAGAAATTATACAACAATTACATACCAACCATTCTCACCAAACGCTTTGTCATCATTTTAAAAGTTTGGTATTGTTTTTAACAGGTCAATATTTGAAAAGAAAAAGGAAGAGGATTTAGCGAAAAAAGCTAAAGAGGAAGAAAATCAAGAGGAACCTCCACCACCCCCACCCCCTGCTGAGGAGAAAGACAAGAAAAAATCGGCCAAGTAAGATTTAAAGCCATGACAATTGTCCAAGGACAGTTTCTATCTGCCTATTTTCCACTCATTTAAGCTGATTGAACATTTAAAGTAAAATTTTTGATTAAAAAGAATATGAAATCCTTACTGCATTCATGTCACAGTCACAAACCTGTTCAGATGCTTTGTGGTTTCAGGTTCTTTCCTGCAATGTGTACATGTGAGATGGGTGGAAAGCCCTCACTGATGAGGGATGGCTACGGTTGGACTTGTTCTCAACCTTAGTCAGTTTGCAGCCAACCAACGCCTCCTCTTATTGTTATAGAAACCCAAACCTGGCAACTTCTCTACCAATTTTGAGAAGACCACGTCCCCACCCCCAGGAGAGACCAAATTTTTCCAAATCAACTTCCATCTCATATGTGTAACACCATCCGGAGTCAAGGAAGCCAAGTACAAGGGTTGCTGGGATGTTTGGTTCGTACTAGGGGCACTGTCCTTTATGCATCTGAGAGGGGATGTCCTGCATACCCTCTCTATTTTCTTAACCTATTGCTACCAGACATTGGGGGGCTGGATTTCTGCTATTATCAGCCCCCATTCTTCATGCGTTGTTGCCAGCATTCCCGACAATATGTGCATTGACTTGCAAAGTTTTGCATCAACCTTCTCAACAATCTTGCTCCTACCCCATATGGGAGTGCTGTACTCCGGAGTGGAATAGCATAGTGTCAGGGCAGAGGTCCTTAGAAGTGCCAGGTCAGTGCTCCAAGTTATTTCTGCCAACTACCTCAGAAGACACATTTCTCTATCTTTTGGGTAACCCCCTCGAGATTGACCCAATAGGTAAGGCTGCAATCCACCACAACCCACATGTACTTCAGATATGGTTTGTATGGCAGTTGGTTGGCAAAAATATTTTGTAGATTTGTTTGAAAGATTATTCAAAGAAAACAATAACACAACATTGACGAAATGTGTGTTAATTAAGTAATTAAGTCAAAATTTCCTCCATACTTACCAAATCCTTTCCAGATGGTCCTATATCCCTGGGTATCCTCCATAGTTACTTACTCTAGCTGTATAAG
>NC_088361.1:44938595-44956095 GCF_034508935.2 Berghia stephanieae
AGAGCCTTCTCCAATGACTCAACTATGCACCGAGCGAGGTGCATCTGAAAGCGAGTGTCATACCACTAGACCACATAGCCGCACAATTAAATAAATTGATGATGATGATGATGATGATGATGATGATGATGATGATGATGAGATGATGATGATGACAATGATGAGGATTATGATGATGATGATGATGATGATGGTGATGATGACAATGATGATTATGATGATGATGATGATGATGATGATGATGATGATGATAATGATGATGATGATGATGATGATGATGATGATGATGATGATGATGATGATGATGATGATGATGATGATGATGATGCTGTTTTTATTTTTACATTTTACTATGAGTTTTATGATTTACTTGATGTCTGAAACAGAGGAAACCAGATCGACCACAGAGAAATATTTTGTAAATGTGCAGACGTCGTCCGATGTACCGAATATTTTCTATGCGGTTGATCTGGTTTTTTAGTGATGTACCTATGTTTTCATTGTTTTTGTTGTTGGCTGAAGAAGGGTTTTGAGCCCGAAACATTCTGTGTTTGGTATTTTGTTCTTTTCTGAAGCTGTTATATTCATTTTTGTTTATTAATTTTACAGCCCACAGCTTCTAGCCGCTTTAGTATCACTTAAAACAAATAATGCATGTTTTTGTGCTTTTTTTCCTACTACTGCAGGGTGCAGTGAATGAATTCCGTATTCCACTTCCGATGGTGACAATGATACAAAGTGGACGACAAGGAGTTGGAAAGGTTCGATGCATCAAAGAATACATGGTCGTACCAGGTCCAGCTCTTTCTATTGACAAGGTATATTTTTTTGAGGACGGTCTTTATATCCTTTGTCATGGTATCAATGTAGACTAGCAAGCTACGTAAATTGAAGGGGATTGTCAATTGCCAATGCTCTTACATTTCAAGTTGTAAGCGTTTTGAATGGTTTAATGGTGTTGATATTGTGGTACAATTCATAATTTGATATGTGATAGGACCTTGAATCCTCTGACTCAGCAACATTAATCTAGAGCCAGACCAATTTATGTGAAGAATTTGAATCTGATGAGAGGTACAGAAATTAAAAGTTTTTAAAATATGTCTTTACTCGTGACATTGTCAGATTCCGTTGCCTGGGCATTCCATGAAGGACTCTGGATAATCCATCAAACCAATGTTTGATGTCTAACAGGAATCACCCATGTTGTCCAAAGGGATCAAATTGGGGGGGTAATAATTTTGCCCAAGGAAAAAATAAATGGAAGTGCCTGAAGCATGGCTCAACCATAGGGTCTTCTGGGTCACCGAGCAATGTCTTAACCGTTCTGCCACCTCGCTCCCTCAAAGAAATTAAATTTCTAAAAACAAAAAAAAACAACAACAACAAAAAATTAAACATGACAAAACCAAAAGTAAAAATACATTTTAAAAAATCAAAACAAAACAAACAGAAATAGAACAGAGAATAAACAAATGAATTAATCTTACAGATTAATCTTAGCGATTGGACACTTAGTCAAGTTATGTGGTAATAAGTCTCACATTTTAAAGGATTTCTAATCATTCTCGCATGAAATCAACTACATATAATATGTCATCTGTTTGAATTGATATCTTATTTTGTATTTACAGAGTATTGGACACATTCAAAACATCTATAATCATGTGGCCAAGTCCTTCACAACAAAAATGGGGGTGAGTTTCACAGGACTGCCTACTACTATGAAAAATTTGTAAAAGTTCGAAATTTTGTCTCCAATTGCATCACTTCATAAAAAAAAATAAAAATTGAGCTTTTATATAGTGCAATATTCACTAAATGTGCTCAAAGCACTTTACAAGGGGTCCCTGACCAACAGAAACACATAACATGTAGAACGAGACATGACGCCTGTCAGGCAATATTACAATTTTTTTCTGGACAGAGAAAATGCTGTTAATGGCCAGGTACTTGTTTTACACCTGAGTATAGTGAGAGAATGTGAGTAAGAGTCTTTTCCAAGGACTCAACTATGCGCTGAGAGAGGCTCGAACTCAGGACCTTCCGATCTGAAAGCGAGTGTCATGCCACTTGACCACATAGCTGCTGTTCATGAGCATCTCTACGTCATTAAAACATATTGAAAATGAAAGTTGATGCCAGAGTGGATAATGTAAAGATTTGGATGTGTTATTTTAACCCTTGTGAGGGTAAATTGTTGATCTATAAAGTTAACGTTAGCAATCTACTCAAAACTACGAATTTTTAGATGTTTGACTAGGCAGGTCTGGTTTCATTAAACATTTTTGCTACTGGAATTCTCAAATGTCTGAGATTGAAGACGTTGTCAGTTTGGGATTTCCATGTCAATTATAAAATGAGAAAATGAATCGGAAAGAAAAAAAATTGATTTTTTATATTTTGATTATACTCAAATTTTGTGTTCCATGATTTTGAAAAGTTTTGGAGAATGCGTGTGTAATGTTTAGAAATAAGAGAAAGGTATGTTTTGAATGGTTTTGTTTTCGTTCCTATCCTTCCAATACTTATTGTCATCAATAATTTCTTTAATATATATATATATATATATATATATATATATATATATATATATATATATATATATATATATATATATATATATATATATATAAATTGTAAGCACAACAATCCCAGCGAGTCTCTTGCAATTGCTTTTGAGAAAAAAAAAGACTTCCTTCCCTCATTTAATCAGCAGAATAGTCTTCAAAACAGCTATAAAGAAGTTAAGCCCCAAAAACAACTTTTAAGTAAGCTGTGATCCTCGCCTCCATGTGATTTGATCCCTCACCTCTCTTGGTGAATAAATTATGTAAATATCACTTGGTCACCAGTTTGGAAAATATCAGCGTTTTATTTCACCATGTTATCACAAAAAAGATCAACTGTGACATTTCCATGTTTCTGGAATTGAACCTCATAACTATTCAAAAAATGATTAATGAAAAAATTTCCATTAAAAGGTGACAGCCAAGTATGTGAATGAGATTGGTGCCCTGTGCCCGCCAGTGGACACCCCAACCCAGGCATTGGACTTGCTGCAAGAAGCAGTCAACGGTGAAGGTCTTACCATTGGAGAAGACGTGTTTCTGGCCATTAATGCCGCGGCCCATGAGTGTTTTGATTTTGTAAGTGTTTTGATGAGCATAAGATCTTTGCGGGTGTTTTTAGCTAAAAACATTTTTACTTTTGGTTATGGCTGACATGTGCACTGTACAATCCTATTAGTTTTTAGTTATGGTTGACACATATACTGTTCAATCCTATTAGCTTTTAGTTATGGCTGACGACAGGTGTAGTTTACAATCTTATTCACTTTTAGTTATGGCATATATGTGTATTGTACAATCCTATTAGCTTTTAGTTATGACTGACACGTTTACTGTACAATCCTATTAGCTTTTAGTTATGGCTGACACGTTTACTGTACAGTCCTATTAGCTTTTAGTTATGGTTGACACGTGTACTGTACAAACCTATTAGATTTTAGTTATGGCTGATATGTGCACTGTACAAACTTATTAGCTTTTAGTTATGACTGATTTGTGCATACTCTGGTGTTGGTGACAACAGTAATAATACTCCATACTCTTGTGTTGGTGACAACAAACATATTTTAAAAACAAATCCTCATTATAATTATATATTGTATTCTGAACATAGGAGAAAGGCAAATATGAGGTCGTGAGTGGATCCCTGAAATCAGGAGATGAGATGGTCGAATTTTGGGCAGACATTATGACGAAATATCCATCAGTTTGTGCCATCATTGACCCCCTCAGGGGACAGGTATGTTTAATCTCATTTGGTTATCAGTTGTTGTGGTATTCGTACAAAGGCGGGAACAAGGTCCTTTTCTCATCTGTATGGAATACCATTCCATAGAACATCCGACAATCCAAATCATTGTCTGTTTTCAAGAAATCCTTGAAAACAAATCTTTTTTGATGTCATGTACTTTAAATATTGTTTGTGACGATGTAATTTAAAGCACCAAGAGCCTCTATAAGAGTCTATTATTATTATTATTATTATTATTATTATTATTATTATTATTATTATTATTATTATTATTATTATTATTATTATTATTGTTATTATCTCAATTGTGTCACGAAAATTCTTTTTATTTCTTTTTTTTTTAACCCGTGAGACATCCAACAGGAAAATTCTTGTTTACTTTTTACTTCACCAAGCGTTTTATTACGATACAACAGGGCTTACAAAACTTATCGTCAGTTTCATTAAATCCTAGATCATTTGAACGAGAGAAGCCTATACTATTGTCAGTTATATGATTTAAAATGCAAGGATTTTTCAATTTCCTCATTTCTTAACATTTTGCTGGATCACAGATTGCTGAACTGCTGTTCCATTATATAAGCTGCTAAATTGATAATGTGAGCGTTATTAAGCATTGACCAATCAGAATATTGCCTGCCATTTAGCCCGTTGTTTTCACTTGAGTGTTTATTACCTGTGAACAAGATTGTGTGAAAAACATGAGATCTACGTAATTCCCGCTGTGCTACTGACATAGAAAAGGGGTTCAATCAAATGTTCAAAACTGGATTTATGGAACATGTAACAGCGATGATGGCTACTTGGATTGTTTTGGTGAGAGAGTATACGATTCTTACACTCTTGCCGTTTGGAATTCCAAACGTGTTCCAAACCGCTGTGAGTGTGAATTGGGTACAGAGTTCGAATTCCAAAACACAAGAGTGTAAGAAATCATTTATTCTACCCCTCAAACAATCCGATTTCATCATCTTTGAATACAAGACATGTTCAAAAGCACTTAAATAATATTTCTTTCTGAAGAATCACATTTTTAGTGAAATTTAACGATTTATAATTATTATTGAAAACATGATATCATTACACGTTACTATTTAGGTAGAGAGGTGGAATAATCTTTTTTATTCCCTTTCAAAACCAAGGCCCATGTGACAACATAAAACGAGTTTGAGATGTCGAATCCATCAGAAAATAATTATGTATGAATTCAAAAAGTACAAGTGATTCAATAACCATTTATCTACTTTCATTTAATTCGAAAAATAAAAGCTGGTTATTCTAGATTATCTGTTATTCATTTTTTCTCATGATGATACTTAGCTACTAGAAGCTGTGGACCATTAAAAGTAATAAACAAAAACGCATATATCAGCTTAAAAAATGAACAAAATACCATATGCGGAACGTTTCGGGCTCAAATCCCTTCTTCAGCCAACAACAAAAAAAAAAAAACATTGAAAAACTAAACACATTACTAAAATACTAGATCGTGGGTTCATGGTTGTTGGTATTAAGTCAATTGAATCCTAAACCTCTTTTATTATTCATTCTATACTTCAGGATCATGAGGCCTGGATGAAACTTTGTGAAAGGATTAGCGAAGGCGTGTTCATTGTTGGAGATCACTTCTATGACCGACCGGGTGTGACAAGAAAAGAAGAATTCCCCGATCCAGTCATGACGAGTGGCATTGCCTTTAATTTGGAACGCATGACGAGTGTCACTGACATTATAGAATGCTCAAACAAATTTCAAAGTATGAAAAAATTCAAAGTTTTTTTTTCCTTTGTAGTCTTTAAAAATTTGACATTCTTTGACCATAAATTAATTGAATTAAACATTTATATAACGCAATATCCACTTAACATGCTCAATGGCTTTACAAGTGGTCCCTAGCCAACAGCAATACTTAACATGTAGAACAAGACATGTTAGGCGATATGTCTATTTTCTTTTTCTGACAAAGACAATGCTGATAACGGTCAGATACTCATTTTATACCTGAGTATGGTGAGAGAATGTGAGTAAAGAGCATTTTCCAAAGGCTCAACTATGCACTGCTCGAAATATGATTTGAACACAGGACCTTCCAATCCAAAGGCGAGTGTCATACCACAAGACCACATAGCAACATGACACAAGGGTAGATAGACTTTTGTTGATACAACACATAGCAGAAAATTCCTCTCATACCACTCATGCAACTGCCAGGTCAATGTGTTCTTCTTCTTGACTTGATTCCCATTTCAATAGCCTTGGAAAATATTGCACATACTTGTATTGTGCTGTACTTGCTTTGTTCTGAACTTGTTTGTATTCAGTGATTGAACTGCGCTTGCAACATTTCTTGACAATTTCAGCTCCAGTAAAAAGGAAGATAATGGTAAAAATCAAGGAATTGTAGATCGTCAGTAAAAGGAAGACAAAGGGGACTCTGTTAAATTTCCAATCCAGAAACAAGTACAAGATCTCTTCAAGAGAGATACACTCAAATTCTTGCACATTTATGAAAGCAAAAAAAATCCCCAAAATCTATAACACCACTTAATAGAGATAGGATTAACATGAAAAAATTATCATCTCTTGAAAAATGGAGTTAGATATACATTTGACTGACTTCCTCTAGGATAAGGATCTCAGCTACTGATAAGGCAAAACCAAAATGTTTAAACTAAAAATATAATTTTTTACAGCGAGGAATATAAAATGAATATGATTTGAAAGAATAAATTCCATGCTTCATAAATTGTTTTTGACTAATAATTGACATTATAAAATTAAAAAAACAAACAACTTGAGCTTATATAGCACAATATCCACTAAACATGCTCAAAGCACTTTACAAAGGGTCCCTGACCAAGAACAACACGTAACAGGACATGACTCAAGTATGTGCCGAGCGAGGCTCGAATCCAGGACTTTCCAATCCGAAAGTTTGTGTCATACCACAAGACCACATAGGCGCAGAAAAGCCCATTACGCTATACTTAGATCAAAACTCACCGATATATTACATTTTTAATGCATTGATATAATAATATATTATATGGATTATTTTCAAACTGTCTTTCTTTCTCCTGGTTTAGATGCAAAGAATGAAATCGTCATCGCCACCAATCAAGGAGATACAACAGACACTTTTATTGTTGACTTGGTGAGTGTTTATGTTACTTGGTGAGTTTTTATGTTGACCTGGTGAGTGTTTATGTTAACTTTGTGAGTGTTTATGCTGACTTGGTGAGTGTTTATGTTGATTTTGTGAGTATTTGTGTTGACTTGGTGAGTGTTTATGTTGACTTGGTGAGTGTTTGTGTTGAAATGGTGAGTCTTTATGTTTCGAATTATAAGAGAAATTCATTGTCGCCTTGATTCAATGAGGATTTTGTTGATATAAAAAATCTAATATAAGAAACGCCACCTTTAATAAAACCCTTGGACAGCTCGTTAATGAGAATTTCTCTTTTGTTCTACCATCTTATTCTATCCCAGGGTGATAAAATTTTAAAAAATTGACCTTTTATATAGAGAATTTCCACTAAATATGCTCAACGCGATTTACTAAAGGTCCCTGACCAATAGCAACATATAACATGTAGAACAAGACATGATGCCTGTTTGGTGATATTACCATTTTTTCTGACAGAGACAATGCTGTTAACAACCAGGTACTCGTTTGACACCTGAGTACAGTGAGAAAATGTGAATCAAGAGCCTTTTCCAAGGACTCGTTAATTCCGTGTTTGGTATTTTGTTCTTTTTTGAAGCTGTTACATTCATTTTTGTTTTATGACTTTCTACAGTCCACAGCTTCTAGCAGCTCAGTAACACTTTGATTTTGATAGATATTTATTCACAGAATTTATAATTTATAACAAATAATGGAGAGTGAGGTGTTAAATATCATTGGAAAACGTGAAAACACAAGTTTTATAGACATAATATTTTTTATCATTCATTTGCTCTTTTCCCTCTGATCGTAAAATTATTATTACATTCGAAAATTAAATATTATATAAATGGAAAAAAAACAACCTAATATTGTGTAAGGAATATCCACTAAACGTCCTCATAGTGCTTTACAAAAGGGTCCCTGACTAAATCTCTGTCGTCGATCTGGTTTTTTAGTAATGTATTTATGTTCTAATTGTTTTTTGTTGTTGGCTGAGGAAGAGTTTTGAGCTCAAAACATGCCGTGTTTGGTTTTTTTTTTTTTTTTTTTTAAGCTGTTATATTCATTTTTGTTACTGAATAAATCTTCTTAGTAATCCTTCAGAGCCATTCGGGTCATGGAGCCGGAGTTTATCCTAGTGTCAAACGGACAATAGCAATTGCTTGCTATCCTTTGGATTGGACACTAGTCTACCGCAAAGTACTTTCCACCACAGCTAACAGACTCAGCTCCCCATTCACTGTTGGGTGGACAAGAGTGGTCCGAAAAAAGTCTTGACTGCACCCAGGATCAATCTTGGTCCATTGGCGTGTGAACTGATTGCTCCACCAACTGAGCTATCGGGACCCCTGCTGAATAAATACCTGTATTTAATTAATTAACTATTGGCTTATGTGTTGTTTTTTTTTTTCCAGGCTGTTGGTTTGAATGCAAGATTCTTCAAGTTGGGAGGGCCGTGCAGAGGTGAGAAATCTGCCAAACTGAACCGACTTGCTCAGATAGCATCAGAATTGGAGCCTGCTATACCGATGGTGGAAGAGGAGGAGGCGCAAAATGAAACTCTCGCCCAATCAGAGGAAGAGAAAGAAGAAGAAGAAATAGTTACAGAAGAAAAGACATGGGGACAAAATGAAAACAGTCGACTAAAGTTGCACGATCTTTTCTTTTTTCCTCTAATACAAAAGAAACCAATTCCTACTGAGGAATGTGAGGAGGACGTAGATGATGAGAAAAGGTCATCCTCGTCAACGCCAAAGAAAGCAAAATAGATGACCATCCTCTCAACTTTTGATGACCATCATCTCAACCTTTTGACCAAGCCACCTTTGTATAAATTGTAATCGTGAATTATAAATGTCTAAATGAAATTCTTTACAATTGACGACCATCATTTCAACATTTGATGACCATCATCTCAACATTTGATGACCATCATCTCAACATTTGATGACCGTCATCTCAACCTTTGATGACCATCAACTCAACCTTTCAAATCATTTTCTTCAAAATTCATTTCTTTTATTGAAATAGAAAGAATAGGTTGTGTTAATGGTTTTCTTAGAAAGTTTTGGACGATGCAGCTCGGAAACATTTGGAAATGTCTAACTTTAAGAAGTCAATCTCCAATCTTTTATTAAAACAGTATATTAGGATGGATATGTTTTGATCATCTTTTTCTAGTGTGTGTACGTATGTGTGTGTGTGTGTTTGTGGACTACAGAGCACTTTCAAAGTGGATGTTTACGCGTTATAAAATTTTACTACTACTACTACTACTACTACTACTACTACTACTACTACTACTACTACTACTACTACTACTACCACTACTACTACTACTACTACTACTACTACTACTAATACTACTACTAATACTACAACTACCATTACCATATTATTATTATTATTAGTATTATTATTATTATTATTATTATTATTATTATTATTATTATTATTATTATTATTGTTATTATTATTGTTATTATTATTATTATTATTATTAAAGTTGGTAATGAAAGAAAGTTATTCTATGTCACAGTTAGGGTAGATTTGCTCTTATCAAATACGAGTGGAAAATCATTCAACTCTTTCTTTTCTACATTTTGATGAAACGATAAAAACTTGAATTATTGTCGTCACATTCTACGATGTAAAAATTGGTTGTGTATCACAAATATAAAATAAATAAACAAATAAATAGTCGTGGCGTTAGACCAGTTATCCTTCGCATTATAAAGTTTTTTTCCCCTCTCCTGTAAAATTTGCAAAATATCACTTAGATTGGTTTTTGTCTTCACTGTTGAAAAATACACCTGCAATATGAACGCTGGATAAATTATAAACTCCGTATTTGGAAGTTTCATCAATTTTTTTAACACAAAAAAAAAACATTAAAAAAATACAAAACGTAGAAAAAAAACCAACAACAAAAAAACAAAAAAATAAGTATGATAAAAACAAACGAAAACCATTTCAAGCAAGAAGGATATTTCAAACATTTTATTACAACAGAAATAGGGAAGTACCAAGTATAATCTTGTTTTAAAACTACTACAGTGTATTATTATTATTAAAGAGTGTAAAAATCTATTTTAAAATAATTTTATAAATACACTGAACTTCAATTTGAAGTGAATTATTTTTTCTGTTTTTTTTTTGGTAGTGCATCATTATAAGCATTATTATTAAAAATAACATCTCCGCGGTGCCTTACTTAAATGAGACATTGAAATATATACGTCTATATGATGTATATGCACTTCACAGCACATTAAAAAAATTATAGCTACATACAATATCTTCCGTCTCAGACTTTAATTGTAAAGAAGAAATCTGGTTTCTTTTTCTCCATTTACACACCAAATGTATTTCTACACATACACGACACACCCAAGGTCAACTGTCGTTGAGTGTTGGATGTTAGACTTTTATAGAGATCAAGTCATGACACATTAATGACGTCAAATGCTTACTACTAGACATGAGATGGTCATACAAATGTCCATTAAAAATCGTTCACTACAAAGAAGTACATATAAGTAAGGGGTTCGATCATACCATGCATGCATCTCATAAAACAGAATAAAAAGAAAAAGAAAAGAGAAAGGGAAAGAGATAAAAACAATGGAAATACAAACGATCTTTTACTGTTGGTGTTTTACAGTATCAATAAATAGATTTGTGACATGGAGTGAAAGAGCTAAACGTGAGCTTTAATAGAGAGAAATATTCACTAAATGTGTTCAAAGAGCTTACAAGAGGCCCCTAGACAACAGCAACGCATAACGTGTAGGATGAGACATGACACCTGTAAGGTGATATTGCATTTTTTTCCCCAAGAGAGACAAAGCTGTTAATGACCAGGTTCTCATTTAACACCTGAGTACGATGACAATGTGAGTAAAATGTCTTTTCCAAGGATTCAACTATGCACTGCTCAGAGTGAGACTCAAACCGTGGCCTTCGTTATACGAAGGCCACGCTCAAACCCAGAACTTTCCGATCCGAAGTCGAGTGTCATACCACAAAACCACATAGCCACACATAGTCATGAATACCAATGCATCTCATTCCTTCTTTGCCTGTACATTTCTTCACCAATATAGACTATATTATGCAGAATTGCTGAAATACATTGGAATCCTAATAAAGCCAACACACCTCTGGACCAAAGAGATTGGTTGACTTTAAGCAAGTTGACGTTATCCATTATCAATGGAACACACTTTGATAAAGAACAGAACATTTGGGACCAACAAGAGGTGTTCACTTTGAACAGTAGTTTAACAGTGTTGACTTTATGCAAATTCCACTGTCCTAGCCCTGATATATTCCTCACATAAATTAGATGTTGGCTTCAATCGAATAGTAGGCATGGTGATGATGATGATGATGACATTGAGAATATTACCAAAGAATAAATGATGATGATGACAATGAGAATATTACCAAAGAATAAATGATGGTGATTAATTATACTAATGATGGTAATGGTCATGATGATCATGACGATGATGATGATGATGATGATGATGATGATGATGATGATGATGATGATGATAATAATAATAATGATGATGATGATCTGCTACTAAAAAAAAATAATAATAATGATATAATAATAATAATAATAATAATAATAATTATTATTATTATTATTATTATTATTATTATTATTATTATTATTATTATTATTATTATTATTAATATTATTATTATTATTATTAATATTATTATTATTATTATTATTATTATTATTATTATTATTATTATTATTATTATTATTATTATAATTTAAATAATAATAATAATAATAATAATAATAATAATAATAATAATAATAATGATAATAATAATAATAATAATAATAATAATAATAATAATAATAATAATAATAATAATAATAATAATAATAATAATAATAAAAATGATAATAATTTTTAATATAATTTTATTAGTTCCACACATTTCCAAATAATAAACACAATGTAAGATTTGGAAGGCAATAACGGTTTCATTATGAAACAACGGTAAGAAAAGTCATGAAATAATATATTGATATAAGCATTTGTACTCACAGAGACAAATTAATAAAGCACCGGTGAATTTAGTTTCAATATAAAATTGAACGGCCTCAGTAGGAGACTTTAAGGCAACGTTTACATATATACAGGTCTGACATCCGAATCCACTTATGGGCCTAATTTAAAATTGTTGTAATGGACAATATTTTGCTTCATTTTTTTTAGATTTCCATTACAACAATAAGCCCATATGGAATTAGATTGTCAGACCTATAAATAAGTGCACGTCGTTTTAAGGTAATCAAGAGGCAAAATCATTACATCCACGTATTGTAGACAATGCGTGATTCAAATTAATTGCTTTGGATTCATCATTTACAATGTGTACATATTAGCAAATTTGCTATTTTAAAAGAATTGTGTAAATACAGCACAATAATTAAGCATTCCTTGTATTATTTCGTGGCTTCATATACAGTTGAGACTTCGTCATATGAAATTGGACAACAATTTGAGCATCTTTGAATGACAATACATCAAGAAACGGTATTTTCTATTTTATTTCCAAAAATAATAATAATAATAATAATAATAATAATAATAATAATAATAATAATAATAATAATAATAATAATAATAATAATAATATAAATAATAATGAATGTATATAGCGCCTAATTCCAATTAAGAATTGCTCACGGGCGCTTTACATTAGCACATCATGTATCATACACAAATAGATAACTGACAAGTTAAAAATCACATAAATACGATAATAAAATAATATATTATAAAAAAATTACATCTTAAGAGTTCAAATTATATACCCTACAGAAAAGCTCGGTTTTTAACCGTTTTGTAAAAGTAAGTGGATTTTCACTATGTTTAGTTTCAATACTGAGGGGGGGGGGGGGGGGGGGGGGGGGGCATGATGGTTAAAGGATTTTGGGGGTTCCCCTTAAAAGATTTAATTACTTAGCGATGTGAACACGAGAAGCGTAGTTATAACAGTTAGTCTTTCCAAAGTAAGCATTCTTGAAGATACAGTGGAACTCGGATACAAAGGGGATAGTGGGACTAGCAAAAATCCCCGTTGTAGCCGAGTCCCTCTATATCCATGCATACGGAATTTGAAGCGACGCAATTCTGAGGGAGGGGGGGGGGGGGGGGGCAACACAAGGACCACCTTTCGAGTTACCTCCCTTAGCAAATAAATCGGACGACATGGTTTTCACTTCCATGCCCTCATCTTGGCAAAATCTCTCAAACCTGGGACTTTCATCAATACATCGGGAGATCCCAGGTTTGAGAGTTTTTGCCAAGATAAGAGTCATTTAAATCGATTGATATTTGACGGACGAGTTTTTGATACATAATGTGTTTTCTCAACCATCCCATTGATGGACCTTATCTAGGGCATCTCTATACTGAATATGGACGTTATCCACGACATCTCCATACTAAATTTACTATATGGACATTATCTAGGGTATCTCAATTACTCAATACTAAATGTGGACCTTATCTAAGGTATCTCTGAAATGAATATGGACCTTATCCAGGGTATTGTACTGGATATGGACCTTATCCAGGGTATCGCTATACTGAATGTGGACCTTATCTTGAATATGGACCTTATCTTGGGTATCTCTATACTGAATGTGGACCTTATCCATGGTATCTCTATACTAAATATGGACCTTATCCAGGGTTATCTCTATACTGAATATGGCCATTATCCAGGGTTTTCTCTATACTGAATAAGGACATTATCCAAGGTATCTATATACTGAATTGTGAAATATTGATTAGTCTGGTCCATGAACAGTTTTGGTTTATTTGTTTCATGATTTTACCCTTTCTTGTACGATGAAAATTAATATTTTGTTAGTGTTTTTTTAATTGAGAGGCCATATTTCACTCAAAGGTGAATTCTATCCCGGATACGGTCGTCAATTCTATGCAAACCGCCTATAAATAGCAGTAAATATTGATTTCTACAAAACACATTATTCCTGCCTGACTTGAATAAAACAAATCAGACACAATTATCCTTCACGTTTTCATAGAGAGCTCTTAAATCATGGAAATATGAAAATAGAAAAGCTTCGATTGGGGAAGTACAGACAATTGGATTCAGTAGTCTGATGTCACGCGCCCGGCAACGGCGGCCATCTTGGTTCTAAACAAAGAAAATCTTTACTTTTTATTCTTCATGCTGGCGAGAACTTTTCATTCCTTTTCATATGCCTTGTGATCAGAATGTGTAAAAGTCAAAACATGATCAAATTGATGGGTTTTTTTTCCCTCTGGATACGCTTTTAAGCTCGCCGGAGAAATATTTCATACCCCGTCCGCCATTGTTCCGATAGTTTAGAGCCAGTGTTACTAAGTTACCGTACGTCATTAGGAAGGAAGTGACCGTACGACTATTGAATCCTATTGACATTTCGGACAAAACCCCTTGTCAGCACAACAATTAACAAAGACTTTTTATTTGTTTTCAACCTTCCTTTGTTTATTGTTATGCTGACGAAGGCTTTGTACCTTAACCGTCCATTCTCTGTACTATTCCCATCAGAAGCTTTTCTATGCTCACCTTGTCGTTAGTATTTTCACGATCCCAGACCTAGGTAGGCCGCCCCCACCTTTCTCTACTCATAAATCATGGGAAGGTTTAGAAGTAGGCCATGTAATATCAACACCGTCTTTAAATGGGGATTATCTATATTGACTTTCTATGTGCTCGAGATCATTGGTCACATTGCAAAATATGCTCAAAGTGACCTACATAGTGAAAACTGTTCAAAGCTTTTGATATATCAAACATCACGATTGGTCATTTTGATCAGCTTGACACAAGTGTATGTTTACAACTTTCATAAACAAAGCAGCGTGTTTACATTTGTTAAGAAATATCCAATCGTTGGACAGCAAAAAATCCTATGATTGGTGACTCGGTTGGACGAAAACCTGAAGATAGATCGCTCCCATTATAGTGATGACGCCTAGGAATGAAGGCCAAGGCACCAATGGATTCATTTTATTGCAATCCATTGAAAGAGTAATATGTCACCAACACCCCCCCCCCCCCCCCCCATCTCCCCAAACCCACCCCCATCTCCCTAACCTTCTATAAAAGGAAATCATGATGAATTATGATTTTAAAGAGATAGGTTGTTTCCCTTTGACTTGAACACTAGGGATATTGGTAACAGTCGAATATCACAACCATAAAAAATATTATTCTTTCAACTTCCATGTCACTTCTCCCATAGGAATGCGGGGTTGTTCATCAACCTTGCTAGTTTGACGTTGAATGGCCGGTAGAATTTGTCCAGCAGTTTTCTAGTTTCGTTCATCATGCTGCCCAGACGCTTGTCCCGCACTCGCCTTGTATTGGATTTGGGTTGGTTCATCAGCTCTTCGTGTTCTGCTTTGGACAATTCCTCTGAAGAAAAACAAAACAAAACACAAAGATAAAGAAAATAAGAGATGAAAGTCAATTAAAGAATTTTAAAATGCCGTTAATAATTTAATCCCATTTACGTGGCTGTCCAATAAATGTCACGTTATAGGCACGTGCTTTACCAGACATTTACAATGTTAATCATGTCAACCCCCCCCCCCCCCCCACACACACACACTTAAAAAAAAACTATCTGATTTGGATTAAGATAACTGGGAAAAATATGGCCATTGACTCTGATCTTCTTTTTGATTATTAAGTCTTGGAAAAGCTCGTTTTGAAACAAAGACTGTCTCATTTTAAAAATAATCTTCGTCTTAAAGAAAAATTCCAGTCTGCCGAGAGGCAACATCATTCGACGAAACGGCACATGTAACAGTTTTCATTGTATGTTGCGTTGGCTGGAGAAGGGTTTTGAGGCCGAAATGTTCCGTGTTTGGTATTTAGTTCTTTTTTTGAAGCTGTTATATACATTTTAAAAAATTACTTTTAACAGTCCACGTACAGCGTTTAGTAGCTTAGTATCACTTTGACTAATGTTAGGGTTGTCAATGATCTTCTCTCTTTAGTAAATAAAATGGTTCGTGTTCTTTGCCACATTTGCTTGATCTATCTTCCACTTTTGAAACGATTGATCACAATCTTCTCCTCAATCGGATTGAAACTACGTATGGCGTGGCAGGTTGATTGGTTCAGGCCATTTTTGTATAATCGTAGACATGAATGTCATGGACATTAACTGCGGAATTAGAACGCAGAACCTCTGCTTTTGAGATGAAAGTTATCGAAAACTCCTGCGGGTGACATATATAGAACACAGAACCAATAAAGACGTACTGGAAGAGGTGCAAGATCGTGCAGGACGACAGGAACCCCTCCTCACCACAGTTAGAAGGAGGAAATTGTCACGGTTTGGCCATAATGTGAGGCATGAAGGTTTGTGCAGAACGGTGATGGAGGGCACCCTGGAAGGAGGAAGAAGTGGAAGACAAAGGAAAGTTTAGATGGACAATATCAAGGAATGGACAGAGTTAAAGATGGAAGAACTCTTGGGGAAGGCCAACAATAGAGAAGAATGGCGGAATGTGGTGAGAGCTGCATCCCATGTATCCCCCCGACGATCATCAGATCACGGGATGAATGAATGACTGAGACAGTTATTATAGACCGAATGCCGATGACGTCACGGATGGGTTTGCCGCTTGGCGGTCTACTGGTATGACACGACTTCGGATCGGAAAGGTCCTGGGTTCGAGCCCCACTCTCATCGTACTCAGGTGTAAAATGAGTACCTGACCGTTAACAGCTTTGTCTCTATCGGAGAAATTGTAATATCGCCTAACAGGCATCATGTCTCGTCCTCAGTGTTAAGAATTGCTGTTAGCTAGGGATTCATTGTAAAACGCTTTGAGCACGTTTAATGGATATTGCCCTATATAAAAGCCCAAAACTTTTTTAAAAATAGATCTGTCGACATAGATTTTGATCGTGGTTTGGAAACGCAGTTGTACTGTGTCTCCAATACGAGACATTTACAAAGGGTATCAGACATTAGTAAGAATTGTATCCAAAGTGTTCAGAAATGGATGAATGAGAACAGACTGAAAAAATTGAATGATGATAAGACGGAGGTGCTGTATGTGGAGAACAGGAAGTGGAAAAGTGAAACAGATTTGAAGCTGGGGGATGCTTCCATTCAATTTGTTGACAAATTGAAAAACCTCGGCACATTCTTAGACTCTGGACTGTCGGTGGAGCATCAGGTTAATAATTTGGTTAGAATTTTTTGCCAAGATGAGAGTCATTTTAATTCATGGATATTGGAAGGACGAGTTTTTTGGCCAAAAATTTCAATAAGCGTTTTTCCAGAGTGAGCCAGTATGTCTCGTACTTTCAGCTAAGCCCAGAATACCAAAGGTATAACTCACCCACTTCAACAACAAATTAAATTGTTACTTTTATCATATTATTTATTTCACTGGTCCAATGGCTTGACGACACTGATGTCATGAATCA
>NC_088361.1:44963595-45001095 GCF_034508935.2 Berghia stephanieae
TTCATGAAAACAAGTTGCTGCTCGCTCGTTTAGCTCAAAATTATTCAAAACGATCTCTCTAAAATGATATGAATGTGACTTCTTAAGGTTTTCTTCACGGTCAAAACCACACAACATTCTATTAATGATTACGTCCGAGGCAAAAAGGAATATTGACAGGTCGACCGAGAGTTGAACTCGTGAGACGACAAACATCAATGCTAAGTGTAGCGAGAGTCAAGCTATTGTTTGTCTTGTCCTATTCTATATAGAGAAAAGGATAAATAGTATAGCCTCGTGTGTGAGTGGTTGCGTGTCATAGTCTTGTTTTTAAATTGTTTCTGTTGTTTATGTGTGTAGTGATGACTCTCTCACACTCAATTTCAATGCCGAAAGAGGAATTCCCGCACACAAGAAAGGGGAATTGGGGTGGTATTTGGCATACATATTGTATAATATCAAGTTCTAAATAGATAACTGATTAGAATTATATTATGATATATAAACACAATGCCAAATACAATTCCGAAGTTTCCTTATTTCAAATGAAATAAAGCTCCAAAACCTAATGGTAGTGATTATAGTACTTGTGTTAGTGAGGTGATGTGGTGCTGGTGGTGGTTGTAGTTGTAGTAGTAATAGTGATGATGATGTAGTGGTGGTGATGATTGTAGTTGTAGTAGTAGTGGTAGTGATGATGATGTGGTGGTGGTTGTAGTAGTAGTGGTAATGGTAATGATATGGTGGTGGTGGTGGTTGTAGTAGTAGTGGTCGTGATGATGATGTGGTGGTGGTGTTTGTAGTAGTAGTGGTAATGATGAGGCTATGTGGTCTAGTAGTATGACACTCGCTTCCGGATCGGAAGGTCCTGGGTTCGAGCCTCGCGCTCGGCGCATAGTTGAGTCCTTGGAAAAGGCTCTTTACTCACATTCTCTCACCGTACTCAGGTGTAAAATGAGTACCTGGCCGTTAACAGAGTTGTCTTTGTCCGAAAAATTGTAATCTCGCCTAACAGGCGTCATGTCCCATCCTACATGTTAAATGTTGACCAGGGACCCCTTGTAAAGCGCTTTGAGCACATTTAGTAGATATTGCACTATATAAAGCTCAATTTAAAAATAAATAATATTTCAATGATGATGATATGGTGGTGGTGGTTGCAGTAGTAGTAGTGGTAGTGATGATAATGTGGTGGTGGTTGTAGTTGTAGTAGTAGTGATAGTGATGATGATGTGGTGGTGGTTGTAGTAGTAGTGGTAGTGATGATGATGTGGTTGTGGTGGTTGTAGTAGTAGTTGTAATGGTGATGATATGGTGGTAGTGGTGGTTGCAGTAGTAGTGGTAATGGTAATGATATGGTGGTGGTTGTAGTAGTAGTGGTCGTGATGACGATGTGGTTGTGGTGGTTGTAGTAGTAGTGGTAGTGATGCTATTGTGGTGGTGGTTGTAGTAGTTGAGGTAGTGATGTGGTGGTGGTTGTAGTAGTAGTGGTGGTGGTGGTTGTGGTAGTAGTGGTAATGATGATGATATGGTGGTGGTGGTTGCAGTAGTAGTGGTAGTGATGACGATGTGGTTGTGGTGATTGTAGTAGTGGTAGTGATGATGATGTGCTGGTGGTGGTGTAGTAGTAGTGGTAGTGATAATGATGTGGGGCTGGTGGTTGTAGTAGTAGTGTTAGTGATGATATTGTGGTGGTGGTTGTAGTAGTAGATGATGTGGTGGTTGGAAAACACATTACAGGTTATTATAATACATGATTACACACATTCTCTAACTTCATTTTTTGACAGCTTCGTTGTGCCATAAATATACGCAACAGTTCTGAAACATTTTATTGTGGATTTTGATATTGTTTGTTGTTTTTCTTGTGTCGTTATGTTGACATAGATACCGAATGAATGGTAATTACTACATTCTCAGCCAACAACAAAATGGCGCTGAATGCTTTCATTGGTGGACACTTTTTAGGCTTCGTACGTATTCTCATTCGTTTAATTCTATGTTTACTTATTTAGTTGTTTTTATCCATTTATTTATTTTTATTTATTTATTCACTTACTTACTTATCTATTTATTTATTTACTCTTTTGTTTTTGTCCTATTTTTTATTTGATCTATTTTCCTATTTACTTGTTTATTTATGTATTTATTCATTGTGGATGTTTTGATTTGGCACATGATTATATTAATCTATTTATAGATAGTTCGAAGATGACCTCACTCAGGTCTTTGTTATTGTTTTTGCCATCCGCGTTTATGAGTAAAGCTCACTGAACTGTATTAACCCGGCTTTAAACGTTCATGGATACACACAGTTTTGTGTGTTGGTCTGTTATACTTCCGGATGGCAATGTTATGAGCTTCTTAGCCAGGCGCATACTATCTATAAATTCAGCATGATAGAAAACATTTGTGTTGTGAATATAAACTCACAACTACTGTATTTGAGTTGTTTTGTTTTTTAAAATAAGTCTGTGCTGCCCGTGTCTGAATATAAAAAACCCTAACAAGAATCTTCCAGGTCGTTCGTCATCGCTTATCATTATAATAATAATATAATATTATCTTTTATAACTCCTTCAATCTCTCTCTTACGTTATGCACATCTTCTTGTACTTGTGTGTATCTACGGTGCTTCGAGGTCGCTGCATGCTACATCGTCCTCTGAGCGTTTCATTCTGTTGTAGGATACCATTATCATTTACTAATATCATCAAGTAGACGATGATGTGTTGTCCACATGCTAGCCCTCTTATCGGGTCTCCAAGTGGCTATCATTGTTCCATAATATACTGCTTGGACCTCATTCATATCACATCGTTTGTGTGTGTGTTTGTGTGTGTGTGTGTGTGAGAGAGAGTGTGTGTGTCTGTCTTTGAGTGTGTGCGTGAGTGTGTGTGTGTGTGTGTGTGTGTGTGTGTGAGAGAGAGAGAGAGAGAGAGAGAGAGAGAGAGAGGAAATGAACAGAATTGTGAATATTTCTCTCCCCCCCCCCCCCCCCCCCCCCCCCCCCCCCCCCCCCCCCCCCCCCCCCCCCTCTCTGCGCTCGCCCAACCCTCTCTCATCTCAATCTCCGTTAGATTAAATGTCTCGGGCCGTGCCACTTAGGCTTCTGGCAGGGATTAAGTTAATGCAAACCATATAATTTTAACAAAAATCCAATTGCTGCTAAGTAACAGCCCTTCACCTCCCCCCCCCCCCCCCTTCCCCCCACGAACAAAACACAGCCCTGTTGTATTGCAGAAGGATTTCGATAAGGTTTTTCTGAATAGAAGTCTCAGTGGTTAAGAGCCAAAGTATCTAATGACAAAGTTTTCATACGAAACGTATTTCTGATAGGGGTCTAAGTCTAGGACTTCATATACTATAGAATGTCAATGGTCTAAATGGATAAGAAGTAGATACCCTATAATATGATGTTTGATTCTGGCATCTCACTCCAAATGTTATTGGGTTCCAAGCTTAGCCACCGTCTATGGTTCTCTATGGTTCCGAGATAACTGTTAATAACAAGAAATGAAGTGAGATGCTCCGTACCAGTAAGGTCGCGGGTTCGACCCCCCCCCCCCTCCCCCGTCGCCGCCGCGAAGTTTTATTCTCTGTTGTCTTCTGGCACTTTCCTACTCACTTTATTTCTTGTTATTATCAACATAAGTACTTGCTCCACTCACTTTTCCGAGATAAATGTTGTTCCACTCCTCTCTTCTATCAAAACCTCTGTACGGCCAATTAACCATTCAGCTGAGCCTTGCATAAGGAGGGAGAATCTCATTATAAAGCTATAGCAGATGTTACTCCAAAATACAAGAATGGAGGAAAGGTTGCTATGACCCAGGGGCAGATAAACTTGTTACAGTCAGGCAATTGATCTTTCGTGCGTTGCTAAGCATTAACCAATCGGAATATTCCCTGCATTTAGCTCGTTTCTGCCTCTTTCTTGTTACTATGGTTGCATCCAAAGAAACATTCCTAACCCCATTGAGTATTCATCTACTCAAAGAAAAAGGGAATGCCGAACCGATGCATTTATGGAACTTGCGACAATGATGACCGCTACCCTGACCGTTTGATCAATGAAGCACCAACGGCCAATTCAAGTAACCAGTGGATTTTTGACCAATCAAAACGTGGGATTTGTAATACAGCACCATCCTGTTCGGATAGATATAGAGGGACCGAAATTGACGTCACTCGGCTCTTTGTTACTGTTTTTAGCCAGCCATTTTTATGAGTAGTTCTCACGAAATTCTATCAATAAGACTTTTAACGTTCAAGGTTACACATAGGTTTGTGTATTTCTGTGTAATATCTGGCTGGCTGATGTTGTGAGTTTTTGGGCTAAACGCATTGCGATCAGTTGAAAATCTCATTAAAAAACATGTCCAAAAAAGGGTTCAAAAAATAAAAATGATTTGAAGGCTAAACCAAACGATATTACACATATCTAGATGCCTACTAGTGTGAATCCTATCTAAGTACTAACTGACAAAGAAATGCGGAGATCATAATATTAGATAGTAATAAGAAGCGAAGAAGCTCACATCATGGCCATCCGGAAATATTACGAACCAACACACAAAACTGTGTGCAACCTTGAACGTTTATAGTCTGGTTAATGCAGTTTAGTGAGAATTACTCATGAACATGGATGGCAAAAAAAAAAAGAAAGAAAACAATAACTTAGACATGAGTGACGTCATCTTCATTCTATCTATAGCAGAGAAAAGATGCGTGCTGGGAAAGAAATAACAAATGATAAAAGGACGTAAAATAAATCGCCATAGATAGTAAGACTGACCAAGATATAAACAATCCACAATGTGATACCCGTTATCATCCATTAGGTACTACAAGCAATGCACATTATTATGTGCGGCTATGTGGTCTAGTGGTGTGACACTCGCTTTCGGATCGGAAGGTCCTGGGTTCGAGCCTCGTGCTTGGCGCATAGTTGAGTCCCTGGAAAAGGCTATTTACTCACATTCTCTCACCGTACTCAGGTGTAAAATGAGTACCTGGCCGTTAACAGCGTTGTCTTTGTCCGAAAAATTGTTATATCGCCTATTAGGCGTCATGTCCCGTCCTACTTGTTAAATGTTGCTGTTGACCAGGGACCCCTTGTAAAGCGCTTTGAGCACATTTAGTGGATATTGCTCTATATAAATCTCAATTTTTAACTTATTTTTTTAGAAACGTTGCACTCGTGAGAAAGAATGGCGGGAGAGAGGAAGTACGTAATTGTAGAGCAGGAGAGAGGGAAGTACTTAAGTGTAGCCAAATGTTACTGAAAAACAGTATCACAACTGTAATATAAATCTTTGTTTAACTGCTCTATTCTACACAGCATGATGATTTCGTGATGTAAACACACCCATTCCTCGTTAACTCGTTATTAGTCGGACGGAAGGCAGCGAGGTGGGATGTGGAATGTTTACTATGCAGTTTATCATCGTTTATGCTTTTTCAATCTAAGAATAAATTAAATGATGTGTCGAAAAGAAAGATACACGCACACACACAGACACACACACACACACACACACACATACACACGCAGAGAGAGAGAGAGAGAGAGAGAGAGAGAGAGAGAGAGAGAGAGAGAGAGAGAGAGAGAGAGAGAGAGAGAGAGAGAGAGAGAGAGGAGGAGAGGCGGGGGGGGGGGGGGGGGGGGGGGGAGAGGAGAGCGAGTGAAAGAAATAACGAGATAGATAGATAGATAGATAGATAGATAGATAGATAGATAGATAGAAGAGAGAGAGACAGAGAGAGAGAGAGAGAGAGAGAGAGAGAGAGAGAGAGAGAGAGAGAGAGAGAAGGAGAGAGAGAAAAAATGAAGGATAGCGAGAGAGAAAGAAAGAGCTTGAGCTTTTATATCGAGCAATATCGTGCTCAAAGAGCTTTACAAGAGATCCCTGGCCAACAGCAACGTTTAACATGTAGGACAGTACACGACGCCTGTTAGGCGATATTACAATTTTTTTCGGACAGAGACAACGCTGTTATTGGCAATGTACACTTTTTACACCTGAGTACGGCGAGAGAATGTGAGCAAAGAGTCTTCACCAAGGACTTCACTATGCGCCAAGCGAGGCTCGAACCCAGGTCCTTCCGACCCGAAAGCGAGTGTCATACCACTAGACCACATAGCCGCACGAGAGAGAGAGAGAGAGAGAGAGAGAGAGAGAGAGAGAGAGAGAGAGAGAGAGAGAGAGATTAAAAGAGAGAGAGAGAGAGAGAGAGAGAGAGAGAGAGAGAGAGAGAGAGAGAGAGAGAGAAAGCGAAAGAAAAAGAAAGAAAGAAAGTTAGAGAAGACGTTTACCAAGAGGACATAATTTAATCAGACAGACATACAGAATCCTGGATTTTTAGATGATCTAGGTAGACAGACGGACAGAGAGAATCATGGATATATAGATGATCTAGCTAGACAGACGGACAGAGAGAATCATGGATATATAGATGATCTAGGTAGACAGACAGACAGACAGAATCCTGGATATTTAGATGATCTAGGTAGACAGACGGACAGAGAGAATCATGGATATATAGATGATCTAGGTAGACAGACGGACAGAGAGAATCATGGATATATAGATGATCTAGGTAGACAGACGGACAGAGAGAATCATGGATATATATAGATGATCTAGGTAGACAGACGGACAGAGAGAATCATGGATATATAGATGATCTAGGTAGACAGACGGACAGAGAGAATCATGGATATATAGATGATCTAGGTAGACAGACAGACAGACAGAATCCTGGATATTTAGATGATCTAGGTAGACAGACGGACAGAGAGAATCATGGATATATAGATGATCTAGGCAGACAGACAGAGTGACAGAGAGATAAATCAGACAGACAGAGAGACAAACAAGGAGGGAAGTAGGTAAGTAGGTAGGTTAACAGACAGTCCAACACCAATTTAGATAGAAAGTTAGACAGACAAACAAACAGACAGACTGATAATCGAGCAGACAAACATGCAGATAAAAAGACGCAAAGACAAACATGATTGAATTGAAAGTACTCACTCAACCCAAGAAACATGTGGACCTTCTTCATGGTTTCCAGGGGTTTGGCTGCATAATCCTCCAGTCGGAGAACCAGGAGTTGCTCTCTAGGGAAGACGGACAGCCATTCTTGTAGAAAGACGTGGTAAAGGCCGATACGGATGCGAAGCTGTGGACAGAAAGTGGCCAAAAAAAAAAAAAAAACTGTTGAAAAAACTTCATAGAAACTTGTGACTATTGAGAACATTTATGGACCTAGATTATTATGTATATCAAAATGATGTGTTCCCTTCAACAACAACAACAAAAATAGCAACAAACACAACAACAACAACAACAGCAACAACAACAACAACAACAAAAATAGCAACAAACACAACAATAACAACAACAAAAATAACGACAACAACAAAAATAACAAAAAACAACAAAACTAACAACAACAACAACAAAAATAACAACAACAACAACAAAAACAACAACAATAACAACAACAAAAAACAACAACAATAACAATAACGACAACAAAAACAACAACAACAACAACAAAACAACAACAAAAACAATAATAACAACAAAAACAAAAACATAAACAAAAAAAAAGATATAAACAAACACAAAAGAATACAAAAACTAAAACAAAACAAAACAAACAACAAAAATAACAACAACAACAACAACAACAACAACAACAACAACAACAACAACAGCAATAACAATAACGACAACAAAAATAACAACAACAAAACAACAACAACAACAACAACAAAAACCAACAAAACAACAACAAAAACAATAATAACTACAAAAACATAAACAAACAAAAAAGATATAAACAAACACAAAAGAACACAAAAACTAAAACAAAACAAAGCAAACAACCCCCCCCCCCCCAAAAAAAAAAAAAAACAACAAAAAAACAACAAAGTAGTATTTCTTCTATTTCGTTTTTCTTCTTTTTTTTTAATTCTTTGTTCGCCACGGTTTCATCCACAACTTTAAGATGTTTATCTTACTCCAGTGCCTGCTCTCTTAGTTGTCATTTTGATATTTCAACATGACAATGAAGCTACTCGTCTTCCCCGCCCTCCCGTGTTCAATGTCTGTTTTTTTTTTTTTTTACGATGCAAGCGATGGATCACAGCGGAAATGCTGTGAAGAATGAATGAAATTAATTGCCCGAATACTCTTCAACAGTTGTAACGTCACTTCCTTCCTAATGACTCATGGTAACTTAGTAACACTGTCTCTAAACTATCGGAACAATGGCGGACGCCCGTATGAAATATTTCCCCGGCGAGCTTAAAAGCGTATCCAGAGGAAAAAAACCCATAAATTTAATCGTGTTTTGACTTTTACACATTCTGATCACAAGGCATATGAAAAGTTCTAGCCAGCATGAAGAATAAACAGTAATGATTTTCTTTGTTTAGAACCAAGATGGCCGCCGTTCCCGGGCGGCGTGACACCAGACTACTGAATCCAATTGTCATGTCACATAATTTGGGGTGTAATGTTAGCACGTCTAACCGGTAAACAGGAGGTCTGAGGTTCCATTGCCAGTCAAGGTAGGCTATTTTCTGGGGGGGGGGGGGGGGGGGGGGGGATTTATTTATTTTTGTTGTTGTATTTTTCTTTCTATATCTGGCTCCTATATATACATAATTTTTTAGATGTTTATAAAATAATGTGTTTTAGATATACGTATAGATAGAACGAAGTCGATGTCACTCAGCTCTTTGTTTTTGTTTTTAGCCAGCCATTTGTTATGAATAGTTCTCACTAACTTGTAATAATCAGACTTTTAACTTTTAAGGTAACACATAGTTTTGCGTGTTGGTAGGTTATATCCGGCTGTGGATGTTGTGAGTTTTCATTTTTAGATAAGTGCACAGCATCAACATATTTTATCACATGTTAATAAAGTGAGAGTGAGTACAACTGTCATTATTTCCGAAATGCTCCACTTTTACCTGGAATCACTATAACCCGTTAACCGCCGATATTTGGAAAAACACGTATTTAAAAATTTGCCCAGAAAACTCGTCCTTCAAATATCGATCGATTTAAACCATGACTCTAATCTTGGCAAAAAGGTCGCAAAGCCCCAGGTTTGAGAGTTTTGCTTTTTTTCCAAGACGAGGGACATTTAAATCGATCGATATTTGAAGGACGAGTTTTCTGACCAAATTGCTAAATACGTGTTTTTTCAGGGTAGGAGTCGTCTATACGGCAGTTTGTGCTTGCATTCCACGTTCTTTCTATTTGCAGATTCGTCTCCCTTTACTTCCACCTTAACTTTAACACTTCCTGACTAGTTGTGAAAAAAGACGGATTCTAGCATCACATCACACTAAAGACATCTTTGTATTATATTCTGGATATAGACGTCTAAACATTTCAGTTTGAAGCCGCACAATAAACGCGAGAGGATGTAACATGTTATTTTATAAATAGGCATTGATCTAGCAAGCGAATAAACAACTTTTATTTCCTAAGGGTTCCGAGAGCTCAGTCGGTAGAGCACTCGCTCGCTTCACAAGCAAAATAATAATAATAATAATAATAATAATAATAATAATAATAATAATAATAATAATAATAATAATAATAATAATAATAATAATAATAATAATAATAATAATAAATGGCATTTATATAGAGCTTTACCCCGTTGTCACAGGCTCTAATCGCTTTACAGTGATATAAAACAAAACATATTACAGTGAGACAAGTGTGAAGGAAACGTGATACGAATTCAATTTAACAAAAGAACCGAGATCGATCCCGGTGCAGTCAAATTATTTTTTTTTCTGACCACCCTGTCCACCCAGCAGTGATTATGTAGCTGGGTCAGTTAGATCTGGCGGAAAGTACTTTGTGATGGACTAACGTCCAATCCCAAGGGTAGCAGGCAATCGCTATTGTCAGTTTCACAATTTAGAAATCGGGATAGGCTCCGACTCGATTTTGCTTTGATTGTATAGTAAATTATATTGTAAATATCTAGGGGTGTTCGATTGTGAACACATAAGAAACGTCCCTATGGAGACCTCTCTCTTTCTTTCTTTCTCTCCCCCCCCCCCTCTCTCATTCCCTCTTTCTCTCTATTATATATCTATCTCTGTCTCCCCACCCCCACCCCTCTTTCTATCTCTCTTCCCCTCTTTCTATTTACCTATCTCTCTCCCTTTCTCTATTTATCTCTCCTCCTCCTCCTCTCTCTCCCTCTCTCTCTCTCTCTCTCTCTCTCTCTCTCTCTCTCTCTCTCTTTCTCCATTTATCTATCTTCCCCACCCTCTCTCTCTCTCTCTCTCTCTCTCTCTCTCTCTCTCTATATATATATATATATATATATATATATATATATATATATATATATATATATACTTATTCTATCTATCTATCTATCTATATATATATAAATTTTAAAAACGAAAACCATGAAACAATAGTGCTCAATTGTTTTGATAAAAGGAGCTATTTATAAAATCTTTCAAGTATAATTATGATCAACTTCTACAATATTGTTTCGAGCATTCGCCATCATCGGGAAGTGAAAGTGAAAATAGATTGTTGTGTTAATCGAGTTAATCGTGTTTTTCCGGCTTCGCGATTATGGTGGATTGTTTCTATTTCTGCATGGAAATGTTAGTTCGTTTCTTCTATTGAGTGTTGCCACGTTCGATTTTGTGGTGATGAAGAGATTTTCTTCCAAGCAGAGGTTGCAAATCTTAGAAGAGGGGTACAACTGGTCTGGAGATGATTTTCCATGTAATGCTGTGTTGTATGTCTTTTTTCTTTCTTTCAGTTTCCAAATGTGTCCGCTTAGTGTTGTAGAATGTCGTTTGTTTATGTTTTTGATGGAAGATATGCAGGTTGTATCTGGTTTGGAATGAGCACTCAGTGAGGCCCAACCATGTTTCTTGTTTTGGAGTGTCTGGGCGTGTGACTGTGACTTGAAAAATAACGTTTTGAGTCAGGCAACGGACGTTTAGTGGGCATGTTGTCTGGGTCCTGCAGTTGCATTTTTTCTCTAGGTTGGTGTTGGGTTGATCTGGCTGTGATAGTTTTCGTTTGTTGTTGGAGGAACTGATGTTTTGTATGTTTGACATGCAGGTGTATCCTATTTTGATGGTGTTTTTGTTCATGATGGGCTGAAGGACGTGACCAGGAGGGAAGCTTCCCTAAACGGCAATTGCCTGACTCAAAACGTTATTTACCAAGCCACAGTTACACGCCCATACAGACCAAAACAAGAAACACACATAGGAAAGAACCAAATCTGACTAGATCCCCAATCAATAAAGAGGACTTTTGAAATAATGTTAAGATTAGCCTTGGTCTAATAGGAACAACTATGTGTTGATTGTGTGTGGGATGCAATCGTCTCCTCTTTCCATTGCCAGGTATTCCATTTATTTATCTATTTAGTTTATTCTATTTGGCCCTCTTCGCTATTGCTTTAGTTTTCACCTGCCAAGAAATGATCAGAACAGACGGGTAAGTGCATTCAGTACGACCAGTTATCCGATATTGTAGGTATGTTGTTACTTCATATCCACGTTAAACTAGGGCAGAGTTGTATAGAACAGTAAAGGAAGGTGCCCCATATGTAAACAATAACATTTGACGTCAAACGTGACCCAGATTTTTTTATAAATGACCCGAACTATGCTGCAGTTGACCTTTAGTAATGTCATGCGCATCCAACCAACTTTTTGTTTACATGTTGCTAAGGCAGCAAACTGAAGCTGGTCGTGAATAAATTCCAGCTGTTTACTCCGAGCCTGAGATAGCTAGGGAGGCCACGATCATATTATTTATAGCCCAAATGCTCCTTTTATTTTGTAGGAAAACCATAATCATGGTTCCCCTCCTCCCGTAAACAAAACCATATCTATGTTCAGGGAAACTAAGATTGTTGCTTGTTTTTGGTTAAGGTGGACCGTACTTTTTTTTTTTTTTTTTACAGCGTATCAAATGATCAAAGTCAAAGCATACGGTCAATGCAATGAAGAGAGTAAATTCGAATCTATCTCCTATCTCTTCGCTCAGATGACCATTTTGAACAGAAGACTACTACTACGTACTTCTACTATAACTGCACTACCACTACTGTATTATAACCACTGATACCACAAAACTAGACTGAACTAACGGACCGTATGGCTCAGCGGTACGGTTTTCGTCTTGTCACAAAAGTCGAGCAATGCCAATGCTAAGTGTGATCAGTAATAGGATGGATGACTAATCGTGAAAAATTGTGGTCCCCACGTTGTTTCCCTGGCTAAGGCACTTTACCGCTTACCCCACTCGATGGAATGAGTATCTGGCTACAGAAATGACGGGTAGTGACAGGTTTAGTACACAAGGGTCGCTTAACAGGCTGTATGACAAAGAAATATGGTTCCATACGGCTTGTTGAAGTGGGGGGGGGGGGGGGGGGGGGGATAAATATGAAACATTGTGAAGCGCATTGCTCACGGCTATCTGAATCTGTAGAAATGCGCTGTATAAATATTCATATTTATGTACTTGGTCCAACTGTTACTATTTCTACTACTAGACCTCTACTACTAATATTATTATTAATAACAATAATAATAATAATAATAATAATAATAATAATAGTTATTATTATTGTTGTTGTCAATATCACCGTTTAATGGTAAAAGTGTTAAAGATACTTGCAAAATGTTGGTGTTGTGTATGTTGTAGCAATCGGCCTCCAGCGACGCAACTCTGTCTACAAGAGACGCACAAGACCGTGGCACTAAACATCCCTGGCATGCATTTAGTCATACAACATGAAAGCAACATTCACGGTAGCGTTAACTACGTCAAAGTCAAAGACAAATCAATAGTGACATACAACCAGGACATGACAGTAAGTGAGGTGGAAATTCTCAGAATTGAAGGCAGACACTTCAATGTGATATCTGTCAACAAACCTCCACCAACGCCATTCAAGTGGCCAGTTACATCCACCACTAGTGAGAAACCAATGATTGTGATAGGTGACTTTAACAGCCACAGCACCAAATGGGGATACAATGAGAACAACGAAGATGTAGATACTGTTGAGGAATGGGCTGACCAATATAATCTGACACTCTTCTATGACGCATGAATCATCCTTTTCAAGCGCTCGCTGGAGAACAGGTTACAACCCAGACCCTGCATTTGTGTCTTCCAGACATGTCAAAAACTGTCGGCAACCCCATACCAAAATCACAATCCGGACCAATCGCCATTGAGGTAGGATCAGTCATCTCTACGAGAACAAACAAATTACATGAACTGTGTTCGTGGACCTGGCAGCTGCCTATGACACAGTAAATCACAGGAAACTGCTCCTAAAGGTTGCAAGGGTAACTCGTAACACAAAAATAGTTGCAATAATAAAATCCCTTATGTCAAACCATCACTTTTTTGTGGAAATGGATGGGAAGAAAAGCAGATCACAAAAGAACGGACTCCCTCAAGGATCGGTAATTGCACCTATCCTTTTCAACGTTTATACCAATGACCAACCTCAGTTCGAGAACATCCAGGGGTTTCTATATGCTGATGATCTGTGTCTCGCGTCCCAGGCCTCTGATTTCAAGACCATTGAGGAGAGACTAACGGATGTCCTGGAGCCACTCTCTGAGCCCACATTTAAAGAACTCACAAAATGCTAACCAGGAAAAACTCAAGAGTGTGCTTTCCATATAAAGAGCCGCCAAGTCTAAAAAAACAGGAAACTGAACATCTCCTGGAATGGGGACATATTGGAGAACAACACATTCCCGTGTACCTCGGTGTTACCGTAAACCGCACAATGTCCTTTTCTCAGAACGCAAAGAAAACAAAAGCAAAGGTGGCCAAAAGAAACAACTTCCTAAGAAAAGAGAAGAAAAACTTACACGGGGAGCAGATCAGAAAACAGTCAGGACAACCATACTAGCCCTCTGCTATTCAACAGCCGAAAAGGTCTCACCAGTCTGAGTAAGATCCTGCCATGTCAAAATAACACCTGCCGGATCATTAGAGTAACTTGAAACCGACTGCAGTTCCAGTCCTCCATCGGCTGGCTGGCATTGCACCTCCCCACATTCGAAGAGCCACTGCTTCCAAAGCCAGAAATATAAACAGAAAATGGACCCAAGGCACCCCCAACATGACCACAGCCCAATAAAAAGTAGACTGAAGTCGAGAAAGAGCTTCATGACGGAAGAAAGCATCAACCCTGACCATGCAGCTGTATACAGGATTTCCACACAGAGTGGGACAATCATGCAAATGAAGCTGTTGGAGATCCGAGAGAAGAACTGTCCTACGGAACCGAGCTCCCCAGGAATGAATTGGTAACACTGAACACAGCACGGGCAAAACTTGTGAGAACAACTGGTGGCATGAAAAAGTGGGGGCTGGCTGAGACTAGCTTGTGTACATGTGAATGCCCAGAGCAGACATCCTTAGAGAATGCCAGGATGGGCTCAGCTGCACTGACCATGACCTAAGAGTCTGCTCCCCAATGCTGTGGAGTGAGTTTGGTGTTGGTGCGACAAGCTATGATGATGATGACTTGCAAAATTAATAAGTCTTACACCTGGCAACATATAAAAAAAAAGTAAGATGACAAAGATTAAGATTAGAATGTTAGGATGATGATCTTTTTAATATCAAAGTACTTTTGTAACCCGGCATTGCTAACTTTCATGTGTAACCCAGAATGAAAAGTTATTACAAAAGACGAATGCAAGATATTTAGTTTAGATAAATTGCTAGTCTATCATTGTGGTAGACGTAAATGTATTAAACTTACATATCCAATAACCTGTAGGTTAACAGAGAAGGAAGGGCGCACAAGTTCATTGTAATTTGAAATTGAGGAGTTGGAGTTGGAACAAAGTTGATTTGCATTGAGTCAGAATTCAATCAAGTCTTAGATTGAAGAAAAAAGCCCAAAGAATCTTTCTTTAAAACAAGAAACAAAAAAAACAACCCAAAAAACCTACAGCGTGCACCAGAATGAATAAAACAGGACAGTCTTTAAACTGCATCAATGCAAATCACATCTTGCATATACAAGACCTCTAGTGCTATTGTGAGGACTGGTTCTCAGTCTCACCCGTCCTGCCGTATCTGAGGGCCATAACACAACTTGTGAAATCGAAATAAATTAAAAGCAGATTATAAATTTATATCACTTTTATTGTCATTTCATTCATATTCATGTTATTCAAACTGAAAATCATTTTTAAAAATATAGATAAGATGTTTCTCCATTATAAAGGTATGCTTGTATTCTCATCCTGTGAAAGAGAAAGAAAAAAAATAAAGAAAATTGATAATTATTACTGAAACTGTGTAGTTCCATTTTTTTAAATCTGTGATTTTAAGAGCCTTAGCAAAAGCTTTGATTAAGAAAGGTTCTGATATGCAACATCACATGGTCCCATCTATCAAATTCTACTACCATTACAAATCAGCTACATAAATAGATTCATCAGTACTCTTATCTTGTTGATAAATTAAATTATAAATATAGAAAAGGATATAATAAACTTTTAAAAATAATTAGAAAGTTAAATGGTAGACAAGATAAAGAGATATTTGCCTATTTCTTTTTAAATTTCTTATTCATAACCAAGGAAGCAGGTTTCTTTTGCTATATTCTTCTTGACTTCCCTATGTAAATGTTTCTTTCGAGTGTATAACAAGCTCACAGGGCATTTGTATAAAGAAACAGGAGCCAATACCATTAAAATGGAGATACCACTGCCAAAAATTACAACGGGATAGAAATGCATTGGTTTTAACGTGTATTAGACGCTGTCATTAGAAAAAAGTTTTTTAAAATCTTTACAAACTACAGTAAGCTGCTTTTAAAATTAAGAAACGCTCGAAAGCAAAATATGGTCCTGTTCTCTCAATCACCGCTCTCTAGTCTCTAGATTATACTTGGTAGGTCAATAAAGCTGAGAGGTTTTATGAAGAATATAGAATAAAAACATTAATTCCATTAAAAAAACATAGAAGGGTCCATAATGATATATGAGGAACTCTATAAGATACAGTAACAAATGAAAGCCATTTTGATAATCTTGAAGGATATGACTCAATGATGATGATGATGATAATAATAATAATAATGATACTTCTTCCTGAATATAAATTGTTTAATTCCCATGGTATAGGCAGGCCAATGCTTCCAGAACAATTAAAGGAATGCAGAGACTCATTCTTGTTGTAATGTTATTTAGATCTGAAAAAAAAAGATAAGCATGGCATCCTAAACCATTTTCCCATGGTCCCATAAAAAGCAATATCATCTCACACAAAATCATAAAGTAAAATTCATATGGACCAACCAATGAATAAAAGTTATAATTATCTTATTTTATCAATTATTATCATTGGATTTATTTAACTTTATATTTATTATTATTAATTAAATGCCAATTTGAAATTAAGATAGCAATGTTTGAATGAATAACTGGATCTAACTCTACAAGTAAAATGTAAATGTGCAACTTATTCAGAGTTCATCAAGCACTTGTTACAGTCTGTTGCTTCATGTTACAGGAAAAACTCCAGTTCCATGAGCCTTATGACTCTAAAGGACCAATTATTTCAAAGTAAGATGAAATACCATTTATTGTTTAAAGAAAGTTATCAAGCACTATTTAAGGTCTGTTGCTTCATGTTACAGAAACAGGAATAACTCCAGTTCCATGAGCCTTATTACTCTAAAGAACCACTTATTTCAATGTAAGAAGAAATACCATTCAATGTTGAATATATAGACATGACCTATTTCTTAATGGTTTGCTTATATTCAATAAAAACATTAGAAAACATAATGGACCTGGAACTCAGATACCACTAGGTTGTTAAAACTAAAACCGTTGGGTCAGGTCTAATTTTATCAGAGATTTATGATCATGAAGGCAAGATTACATAACCAATGTCGATTAGCTTTTAAAAAATGGGCTTTTATTTACCTTCTGGTGAACTCATTTGATCAGTATTTCCTGTATTTAACTTTTTGATCACATAAGAAAAGTCTAATAAACATTGAATATTTTTTAATGCCTCTAGATTTCACTTTAAAGTCAAATAAAATATCTGATCACAAATAAAATTTTTGATAATTCGATCAATAGAGAGAGCTTTTCAAAATTGTTGGCTTATCATTCCTCAGGCAAAATTTAGATAAGACATCATTTCACATATCATGGTGTTTCCTATGAATTACAAAATCCTAAAAAGCTTCTTCTTCATAAAAAAACGTATGAAATAAAATTAGGTAATCTAAAGTAATCAGAGAGGTTTAGTTTTCATTTCAATCCAAGGTAAATCCGTAAAGAGTTGTGGGACCAGGCCCCTCTTGATCATTACCCCCAAAATAGATTGAACTAACAGGGATGTGTATAAGTATAAAACTGTAACAAAACCCCACGACCCCCCACAACACTCATACAAAAACTTAAACACAGTTTTTTTCATTTTCATTTCTCTTGAGCCAAGGGAAACTCGTTGCTCATTTTAGCTGCACAGATTCATTCAATCGCCTCCCCCCCCCCCCCCCCCCCCCCCCCCCCCCCCCCCCTTTTTTTTTAAATCTTTTTTTTTTTTGAGCGAGTCTATTCTTTTATCCTTTTTTGTTTGGCCTTGTTCCGTTTCTGAGCATGAATTTCTTAAAATTGTTTTTATTTTTTTTTTTAATAAAAAAATATTGTTTGTTTTTTTTCCTCTATCGGTCTGGGAATAACCAATTTTCGTTATTGGCAGACCCTGTCTGGGAATAATCATAGCGACGACGAAAATATCAGACCGCACTCCCTGCATTTTACAATAAAATATGTTTTCTTTCACACAGCTACCGACCAAATAAGGCGAATAGGCTTGGAAGATCCAAAACGTCATACATGTAGTTTGACACCTGCCAAATATCAAAGATGCGATAAGGGGTTGAGTGGGACATTTTCTTTTCCCAGACATTCTCATTTTTTCACCCTTCCTCCCTCTCTGCCATTCCTTATCCATCGACTCTCAGCAAAAACAATAACAACAAGTCTTATGTGGCAAAAACGGCTACCAACTTAAATCCCTCAAACAACACAAGATATTGAAAATCGGTGGCAGAGACCCTTTGTCTTGTTCCTTTTCCAGTTCCAGTCCAGATAATGAGAGAATGAAGACTGTTTCGAAATCTATTATTATTATCAGGTCAGGAAAGAGCGAGAGTCAATAAAATATGACAAGCGGTGAAAGCTACGCGCCACGAAAGATGAGGATTTAAAAAAAACAACTTTTGTTGAGATTTCAACTACTGAGGAGGGGGGTGTCTGCTTTTTTTTTTGGTTCCTTTCTGTTTTGTTTTTCGGTCAAGTTATGACTGACGCTGACACTGACACACGTTCTAGACTGTAAACGTTACCATAAAATGTCATAAATTACGAAAAGTGTGTTCTCTCACAGAGTAGTATTCGAATCACTCACTGAATGAGCATGAACCAGACATGAGTGAAGGAAACGTAAACTCTGTAAGTGAGAATCGGCGAGTGAAGCTGTACTGTAACTGTAACTGTAATGACTGACAGCAGTCAAATTGCGAAGTGAAATGAAAACAAATAAGCAAAGCATTCTAAAATTATGCCGGTGAGACATCCAAAGTTAAATACCCGAACGCTATTATGGATTAACATTGAACTAAATCGTTTCCTGCTCTCAAAACCAATCGATACAAATTACAAACTCAAACACTGAAATTGGCATCTTACCTTTGCATGAGTTGGACTGCCATTCTTTTCTGGTGATTAGGAACTTTAGCAGCCGGACAACGTTGCGCACAAAACAGGTCTCCCGTTTTTGTCGTTCAAATTGTAGATAATACTCAGTCAGTTAAAAACAAATACGTACAAATAAAATAGTTATTTATTTAAATTCTTTGTATATGGCTAAATTATTCCGAAAACCAGATTTCAAATAGTTCTTGTTTTGTTCACACAAGCGCATTGATTTTGGAGAATGAGATTGACCGTGGTCTAAAAATAGACCGACAGTAATTTTTGATAAATTTTACGATTTGTTTAATAAAAAATCAATATTTAGATATTATTTGACGCGTGATCTAGTATTTATGAATATGTGTTTCTTTTGCCACATAACAGCCAAATTTTAAAGGTTATTTTTTTCTATAATTTACATTGGAACGTGAGCTGTCAAGACAGGAACATGTGGTCTGCCACGTGCTTCTAGACCTTGTTTACGTTTGGGGCACCTTCCTTTACTGTTCTATACAGGATAGGCTGGGGGAAGTCACAGGGTATTTAGCCCAAATACCAGGAGTCACAAAATTGATGAGACTCGGTGGACTATAATTATTCAAAACAAAAGGCACCAAAATTAAATGAACATAAAACAAATATTTACATTTCATCTTTTGTAAACAGCGTCCTATTCAGATAAGCATTTTTTTTTTCGACTGTAATGACTAGTGCCGCGCTGAGGACCGGACCGAGGACCGGTCCCACGGTCTTTTAGCTGTGAACCGTGGTCCAGTCCCAAAGAGGAAGACCGCCGGCGGTCCTCACTTCTTATCACCTTTCAACGGTCTCGCGCCATACTACTTCCCCAGCGATTCGTTGCCTCGGTCCTTTGCCTATCTTCCACCAATCACCACCCATCCCACTTAATTAATCGCACCCACCCCCTTTGCCATACACTAAACGACACAGACGACCATAGAGGCAGACGACCACCTCCCTCCACTCCGCAAACCGCCCTTTCGTGTGTGAGATGGGGGGAACAGGAGGCGCACGCCTTGGACGATTCCATTATACGGGGTAAATTTCAAAATTTACTACACCATAATGATCGCAATGACAATGATCTATGATGAAGGCATGACCCTCTTCTCTAATGGGTTATTGTTTGAAATGTATGTGACTATTAAAGATGTGTGTGTGTGTGTGTGTGTGTGTGTGTGTGTGTGTGTGTGTGTGTGTGTCGAACCTAGCAAGTTGCAAGTCTGATTTTTTGTTTTCTTTTGTCCATCTCTTGTTGCCACTCCTTTCTATCGCATTGTTGTCATTTAAAATAATACAATATTAAAATTTCGTTTGGTGTTTTAACTAATCAAGTAATATGAGTTTCATTAGTTTCTTCCGTCCAAAAAAAAACCAGTTATAACGTCTGTATTTTTAAAAGGTTCAATAGAATATTTGGGGACCCCGATAGCTCAGTTGATAGAGCACTCTCTTTATACGCAAAGGGCCAGAGATCGATCCCGGGTGCAGTCGAGTTTTTTCTGAATCCCTGTCTACTCAGCAGTGAATGGGTAGCTGGGTTTGTTAGATCTGGCGAAAAGTCACCATCGACCCCACTTATTACTTATTACTTATTACCGCATCCACCCCCTCTTATTATAACTTCACGTCTCTCTCTTACTCTTCAATGCTCGCTGCCCTTTCATGTGTGTGTGTGTGGGGAGGGGGGGGGGTGGGGGGGGGGGGTAGGAGTTGCGTGTGTGTATAAACGCCACGAACAACTCGATCAACGCCTTGGGTGATTCCATTATCTCCGTTAACGGGGATAAATTTCAAATTTTATTCACGCTAAATTATCGAAGTAACAATGAAGTACTGTGAGCAAATAAAGAAGGCATCACCCCTCTTCTCTAATTAGGTTACAATTTGAAATGAGTGTGACTACTCCGTGTGTTTTACTCCTCTAGACCACGGTTTTCATCGTGTAGCGGTCTTTAACGGTTCAAGAATGAACGATCCCATGGTCCCAAAGGTCAAAACGGTCTCTCAGGAATGTTCAATGTCGAAAAGGACCGCCGGTCCTAGGACCGGTCCTTGCGGTTTTCATTTCCCAGGGACCGTAGGACCGTGGTCCTTAAGCTTGCCAATGACAGCCCCGCACTAGTAATGACAAAGACAGATGCCCAGACAGCCTTTATTGTTGTGCCAAAATATCTTGAATTCAAGTCACGAAAGAAAGTCCGTGCCTTGTTTTGTTAGGAGTATGAAATTCACCATTGGCAAAATCTGGGGTTACAATTAGTGCCGCGCTGAGGACCGGACCGAGGACCGGTCCCACGGTCTTTTAGCTGTGAACCGTGGTCCAGTCCCAAAGAGGAAGACCGCCGGCGGTCCTCACTTCTTATCACCTTTCAACGGTCTCGCGCCATACTACTTCCCAGCGATTCGTTGCCTCGGTCCTTTGCCTATCTTCCACCAATCACCACCCATCCCACTTAATTAATCGCACCCACCCCCTTTGCCATACACTAAACGACACAGACGACCATAGAGGCAGACGACCACCTCCCTCCACTCCGCAAACCGCCCTTTCGTGTGTGAGATGGGGGGAACAGGAGGCGCACGCCTTGGACGATTCCATTATACGGGGTAAATTTCAAAATTTACTACACCATAATGATCGCAATGACAATGATCTATGATGAAGGCATGACCCCTCTTCTCTAATGGGTTATTGTTTGAAATGTATGTGACTATTAAAGATGTGTGTGTGTGTGTGTGTGTGTGTGTGTGTGTGTCGAACCTAGCAAGTTGCAAGTCTGATTTTTTGTTTTCTTTTGTCCATCTCTTGTTGCCACTCCTTTCTATCGCATTGTTGTCATTTAAAATAATACAATAATATTAAAATTTCGTTTGGTGTTTTAACTAATCAAGTAATATGAGTTTCATTAGTTTCTTCCGTCCAAAAAAAAACCAGTTATAACGTCTGTATTTTTAAAAGGTTCAATAGAATATTTGGGGACCCCGATAGCTCAGTTGATAGAGCACTCTCTTTATACGCAAAGGGCCAGAGATCGATCCCGGGTGCAGTCGAGTTTTTTCTGAATCCCTGTCTACTCAGCAGTGAATGGGTAGCTGGGTTTGTTAGATCTGGCGAAAAGTCACCATCGACCCCACTTATTACTTATTACTTATTACCGCATCCACCCCCTCTTATTATAACTTCACGTCTCTCTCTTACTCTTCAATGCTCGCTGCCCTTTCATGTGTGTGTGTGTGGGGGGGGGGGGGGGGGGGGGGGGGTAGGAGTTGCGTGTGTGTATAAACGCCACGAACAACTCGATCAACGCCTTGGGTGATTCCTTTATCTCCGTTAACGGGGATAAATTTCAAATTTTATTCACGCTAAATTATCGAAGTAACAATGAAGTACTGTGAGCAAATAAAGAAGGCATCACCCCTCTTCTCTAATTAGGTTACAATTTGAAATGAGTGTGACTACTCCGTGTGTTTTACTCCTCTAGACCACGGTTTTCATCGTTGTAGCGGTCTTTAACGGTTCAAGAATGAACGATCCCATGGTCCCAAAGGTCAAAACGGTCTCTCAGGAATGTTCAATGTCGAAAAGGACCGCCGGTCCTAGGACCGGTCCTTGCGGTTTTCATTTCCCAGGGACCGTAGGACCGTGGTCCTTAAGCTTGCCAATGACAGCCCCGCACTAGTTACAATCCAATAAAACAACCATCAGATGATATCATGTGTTTTTAGAAAAAGGAGGGTTTAACGATTTCTCATTGAATTCGGTCTGAGGAAAACATTGAGGCAGTTGGTCGAAGAAGACCGTAGAATATCCGTTCATTTTGTCTCTGCAACTAAATTCTGTAGATCATTGGCGGTAGGACATATTATGATATGTGTCGGTCAGATTTAGACGGCTGTTTATACTTAGAACTGTGTTGAATACCGCTGGTTTTAGGCGATGAAATACATTTTGATAACGCAATTCTTTGTAATATTTCTTCTATATCAAAGCCGTCAATGGTAATGATGCGCCAAAATATCGAAAACGTTTCAACTGTTTCATTTTCTCCCACATGCGTGTTTGGTGAAATGGTAGGTTGTTCTCATTTTTTGAAAATATCAACACGTTTAATAGAAAGCCGTGTCATTGTTCACGTTTGTACGCTTGTCTACTGTTTCTTGAATATCTTTGAGCAAATATGCTATCAACACCCCGTCGTCGGCGTATCTTACACAATTTATATTCTGACTACCTATCGCAATTCCTTTAACATTAACTGGTGCAGGGAAAATCAACTCGCTGTAGACATTGAACAAGTCATACGCTAGGACACATCCTTGTCTAAAGCCTTTTTTCTATATTGAAGAAACTGGTTAGTCAACTTCAACACAGACCTTTTGGTTCCAATATATATATATATATTATTATATATATATATATATATATATATATATTTTATATATATATATATATATATATATATATATATATATATATATATAATTATATTGAGATTTTTGTCTTTAGGGGTTTTAATTTCAGATAATTATCTGTGTTAAAACAATACACACTATCATTTATTTGGTATATTTCCAATGTTAATAATGATTAATAATAATTAATGGCATTTGTATAGTGCCTTACCTCGATCTCATCAGGCTCTAAGCTCTTGTCTCTGATGTTCTCACAAATCAGATAAATGGAACTGGAACCAAATCCAACCACTATCAGATGAATGGAACCAAATTCATATCCACTCTCAGATAAATGGAACCAAATCCATTAACGATCAGATAAATGGAACCAAATCCATTCACTACCAGATAAATGGAACCAAAACTCACATTACATTCTGTACAAGTTGACTCTTATAATTGATAAGTTTGCGGTAAGAGTAACTCACCCTTGATCCGTAGGCAATGGAAGCATTGTAGACACACGCGCGGACACCCAACGTCGCAAAACATTCATTCAGACTGGCGATGGCCGTTTCTACGACCTGGTGAAAGTCTGTCGTAGATTTGTACTCCCGGAAATACAAATAATCCGAATACAGCCTGTGAAAATAAGACGGCAACAATAAGGTTATAGGCCAGATCAATGCCATTGTCAGCAACCTTGACCACTTCATTGCATAACGGAGGAGAAAGTCATGTAAGATTGGCAAATTGAGTTCAAAACAATTTATCATATAGTTATAGAATAATAATAATAATAATAATAATAATAATAATAATAATAATAATAATAATAATAATAATAATAATAATAATAATAAAAATAATAATGATGATGATGATGATGATATAATAATAATAATAATAATAATAATAATAATAAATAATAATAATAATAATAATAATAATAATAATAATAATAATAATAATAATGAGGAGGAGGAGGAGGAGGAGGAGCAAGAGGAGAAGGAAGAGAATGACGATGATGATAACGTCTTTTACAGTTTGGTATCAGAGGCGTAGAATATTTAAACTAACACAGACTGTGATCCAGGGCCAGACAAATACACTATCCATACATTTACATTATTTCTGTAACCAAAGTTTCAAAGATTATGTAATCTTAGGCTTTCGCCAATAATTCACAGCATCATTCAAACTGTGTAAATCTTAATTTGACATGAATAATAAAAAGACCAATGGCTATTACTATCATATTATTTACCTGTCGGTGGGGTTGCGAAGTATGACGATGATTTTAGCTTTAGGCAAAACATGGTGGATGTGATGAGCATTTGTATAGAGAGGTTCAGTCAGGCCACAGTTTTCTGGGTTGCTCCACCAGTCGTCATTGGACCACAGTGTTGACACGCTGGCATCGCCTGAGTAACAGATATAAATAGGACGTAAAGGAATAGATATATAATAGATCGATAGATAGATAGATAAAAGATAGATAGATGGATGGATAGGCCGGTAGATAAATAGATGGATAGATAGATAGATAGATAGATAGATAGATAGATAGATAGATAGATAGATAGATAGATAGATAAATGGATAGATAGATAGATAGATAGATAGATAGATAGACACATAGATAGAAAAATAGATGGATAGATAGACTAAAAGATTGTCAAACCTTAGGTAGATAGATGGATAGATAGATAGATAGAGATAAATAGATGGATAGATAGATAGATATCTAGATAGATAGATAAATAGATAGATAGATAGATAAATAGATAGATAGATAGATAGATATATAGATAGAGAGAGATAGAGATAAAGAGATGGATAGATAGATAGATAGATAGATCGATTGATAGATAAATAGATGATGGATAAATTAATAAATCGATAGATAGACTACAAGACTGTCAAACCTTGTCTAAATCTAGGAACTGGAATTAAATGATCTAGGACTACAAGTTGTATTGGATTCCTTCTTGATTTTTCGTTGATATATTTGTTTCTATATCTGCTGTCATTAAAAAAACAATGCTGCCGTACTCTGGAAAAACACGTATTTTAAATTTTGGCCAGAAAACTCGTCCTTCAAATATCGATCGATTTAGTCACTTTTATAATGAGTTTTGACAATTTAGATGTCAAAAAATAGATTTTTCGATAATTTTTCAATACAATGACGAAAGAAAAAAGGAAAGGATTTTTTTAAAACCCTAAATCCCCAAAATTTAATGACTCATCTTGGCAAAGACTCTCAAACCCGGGACTTCGGCGAAGGCTGATATCACAACAACAACAACAACAACAACACCAACAACAGTAACAACAAAAGACTAAACAAAGGGGCAGTAATTAGAATTCAAAGAATGGGGAATGCACATAAGAGACGGTGAATGATAGATTGTTGTTGTTGATATTGTTGTTGTCATTGTTGTTGTTATGGTTCTTAATGTTTTTGTTGTCGTTGTTGATGTTTTAATTATGATGATGATGATGATGATGATGATGATGATGATGATGATGACGATGATGATGATGTTTATGATGATGATGATGATGATGATGATGATGATGATGTTTATGATGATGATGATGATGATGATGATGATGATGATGATGATGATGATGATGATGATGATGATGATGACGACGACGACGACGATTACTGTACTATGTGGTTTCACGTATCATAGTGACGGTGGTGACGATAAGGATATGTTTGTATAATCTACCTGTAATAACGGGGTGAAAATCCTGGCTGTTCCCCGAGTTCTCTGTGATGCTTTGGATCTCGATGGAGGCGTGGTCGTACAAGTCCACGTAGTCAGGGAATGGAATGGGTCGCGAGTAGTTCAAACACCAGCCTGGAAATAATAGTTTGGGCACAATTTTTACTTACACTATAAAAGAGAAAACACTTGAGCTTTTATAAAGAACTGACACCGGTAATCAGAAAGTCTGAAGTTCGATCCCTAGTCGAGGTAGACTGATTTTTTGGGATGTTTTTTTTTATTTTCTTGTATTTTTCTTCCTTGCTTTGTCTGGCACCTTTCATACACACTTGTTCAGTTCTTTATCTTACACCTGATGCAAAGACATGATAAAGTGACGCAAAATCATGCATAACCTATTTTCAAATGAAAGCGATTGTCGACAAGACTTTTGGTTCTGTGCTACAACAATGAATGAAAAATTCCAAGGTGACCAGCAGGGATTTTGAAAAATAACCAGATTTGATTTTTAAAAACACTATTATTGTAGAGAGAACACTAGATAACCCCAAAAGGCTAACACCCTTAAGTAAACTCATTAGTTTTGTTAAACAAAAAACTTGGAGGTTTAAGCATGTTTTATATTTATTTGAGAGGAAAAAAATAAAATTATTAAATTAAATTAAATTACCTAATCCGACTGGCAAGGCCAACAAAGAGCTAGACAAAGAGTGTAAAGAGAAAGAAAGATCACTCACTCCTCTCGCGCAGTTACAAAAGTGTCTCATACGAAAACAGCCCCTTTAACAACAGATACGTAAATTATTATTTTTACTTACTAATAATATCATTACACCAAGTTTGCGGGTGAATTACATGAAATCACATTGCTTTCTGGCAGTCTAAAGGACATAATTGATAATATCTATCTTCGTCATTATTATTATTTTCACACATAATAATGTCTAATCTGTTTTCCGAAAAGAATGAGCAGCTCAGTTGTCATATTTAGGTCCATCCCATCAGGGAGCTACGATACGATATTTAATTCGGAAGGGAGTGTCTGATATAATATATGCCAGTTGGCACTTGATGCGTCTGCTATTTTTATTATTGTATTATAAATTATTTTTATCAAAGTTAAACATTTTTTAAAAGAACGTGATTTAATGTTTGCGATCGACAAAAACACTAGATTTATACAAAATAACACGCACTAGAACACTAGATTTGGACAAAAACTAGAACTAGTTCTAGTGTAGAAATACGAGCGCTGGTCACCTTGACAAATTCACTTTTAAAAAACAAACTTTTCGACTCTTTTATATTTCCCGCCTAAATCGCTCTATTCTACATTCTCTATTCTCTCTATTGGGCATCTGTGGAAAATTTCTAGGCTACATTATAGTGACACGATCACTTTGCTCGACCAGGGCTAGAAGATGGGATGTCTCTCACTGACTATTTGAATGACTTTAGCAATAACTCTATGTAAGAACGGGCTTAACCCTCTCCTTACCACCTACACCAAAATCGTCACATTTATTACGACACAATATACATTTTTTCTTATTCAGATTTATTTTGTACATCACAAACTTTGAAGAATGATCTTTGTATGATTAATAAGAACATAATGTTGTTTTATGGAGAACTTTTTTGAGTTTAAAGAATCAATTTTTCTTGCTGGATAAGCCTGTCATTTTGGGAAAATACTGAAAATGATCGGTAAGGAGAGAGTTAACTGATCACAATATCTTACCATATCTATTTTTCCCCCACCAATGGGATTCCTTTGTTGGAGGCGTGGCGATGTGTGGATGGCTGATCAATTTGTTGTATAGGTCGGTACTTCCACATTTTGGTTGTCCCGATATGAAGAAGTACGGAAGACACCGGATACGGGATGGGTAAGGTGGAGTTGAAGAGGATGATGATGATGGTGACGATGCGAAGGATGAAGGTTCCTGAGATCTGTAGATCCCGCGAAGCTTTTTAAAAACTTTTTTGTATGACGCCGAGTAGTGTAAAAATCCATTGTTTTTATAGAGTAAATTGGCAGGAGTGTCGAGTGGCTCGATCCAGCAAGGATTTTTATAATTTGGCAAATAGTCCAAAGGCTCCTGAAAATTAAGAGTTAGAATGATTTTAATAAGAAAATTATACATGATATAAACCACGGCCTAAATGCTTTAATAAACGTAAGATACATGTACACATACACGCCGATCCACTTTGGAGGGGGAGGGGAGGGAGGTTAAAAAGAATTTGTTTTATAACATCTTAGAAAAAACGAGCATTTATATAGTGCAATATCCACTAAACGTGCTCAAAGCACTTAACAGGGGGTCACTGGCCAAAAGCAACACTTAACGTCTAGGACGTGACATGACGCCCGTGAGGCGATATTGCAATTTTTTTTCTGATAAAGACAACGCGACCAGGTACTCATTTTCCACCTGAGTACGGTGAGACCATGTGACAAAAGAGCCTTTTCCAAGGACTCAACTATGCGCCGAGAGAGGCTCGAACCCTGGTCCTTCTGATTCGAAAGCGAATGCCATATCACTAGACCACATAGCCACATAGTACCTCTAAATGTTATATCATAGGAATGACAGGGATCCCTCTCCCCTCTTATTTGATATGTGCAAAAACCTTTCCCAGGACATTGCATTCAGATATGTAAGCATCCTAACCGAACTTGCGGCTCTCCGTCATAAATATTCACAATTTCCTCCTCTGCTTTTCAAAATGTACTTTAGAGCAATTTGCTCCGATACACAGTACGAATAATCAACCAAAACTAGGAACACATTGGTAAATACAAAACAAAATATATCAACATAATTCACTCTAAAAACAAGTGGCATTTTTGTTTACTGAAAGTATGCTTATCACCATGAAATGAGATACAAAAGAAATGAATTATATCATATCACAACACCGACAAGACATATTTGAAATCTTGTTTTCTGCTAACTGCTCATAGGGTCCAGAACAGTCAAAATTGGGTTGGGGATTCGTGCAAAATAAATCAAAGTCATCAGTATTAGAATTGTAAAGTATTATTATTAGATGACCGGATGTGAACCAGTGGAACTTGGCTAGAAAATGCGTGTGGACAAAAGGAGAATTTAAAACATTCCAAAACCACAATAAATTCAATAATTGCTTTGGCACAAAAAAACCCCCAAAAAAGTAGAAGGTGAACGTAAAAGGGATTGATTGAATTTGTTCTAGAAAATGAATCGAAAATTGTTTTATTTTTATTTCTCTTTTAACCGTCGCTACGTTTCTTTTCGCGCTCATGGATAACTATTCACTTACCAAGTTTAACACTTCTGACCTTGAAATCTCTGAGCTGCATTTGATAGGAACAGGTGGTGGAAATTTGTGTACCAAAGGATCATCTAAGTAGTGGACATTTCCTGTTACTTGGCTCTCCACATACAGACGTGTCCGAGAATCTTGTGCTGTTACAGGTGATGAGCTATTCGAAACTTCAACTGATTCTTGATGACTGTTTATAACAGGTTGATCAAAATTTCCGATGTAAGAATTGGCAATATGATTACTGGTTCTCTTTTTATCTTCTAATAATTTCCATGATATTCTAGCCCTTGAATTTAACCCTGGGTTGATGGACGTCTTGTTCTGATGGAGCACCGTGTAGGCAAGAAAGAACGTGGCTATCAGTGTGAAGATTGCAGCTATTCGATAGGGCCGACTATTCCTGAAGAAGGTCATCATACTTAGAACCAGTGGGTATATTCCAACCATGCTAAACCTCACGGCACGTATTCCTATCCATCAACCGTAGCCTTGCTTTATATTCTCCATGGTGCTTGTTGCAATATTGATTAACAATCTGTCAAAGTGAAAATACACATGTTATCAAATGTAACGTTAAAATTTTCAATCTGTCAAAATGAAAATACACATATTATCAAATGTAACGTTAAAGTTTTCAAATGTCACAATAAAAATACACATGTCTTTGAATGAAACGTTAAAGTTTTCAATTGTCAAAATGAAAATACACATGTTATCAAGAGTGACGTTTAATTTTTCAATTGCAAATCTTATTAAATGTAACGACTAAGTATTCGTTTTCAGTGGCGCTGTGTCATTCTGTTTAACTCGGTAATGAAAAAACTCGCATCTAAAACTTGGCCCGGAAGAATCGTCCTTCAAATATCGATAGATTTCATTGACCCTCATTTTGACAGAAAAATATAAGTTCTCGAACCTGGGACTTCCCGGGGTCTTGATTAAAAACGCATGTTTGAGAGTTTTGGCCAAATTGAAGCTCATTTAAAACGATCGATATTTGAGGGCGCTTTTCTGGCTAAAATTTTAAATAGATGTTTTCCAGAGTAAGACAGTTAACTAGTTAAAGGGCCGTGGCGTAATGTATTTGGATTAGATGGAACGAAACTGACGTCACTCAGCTCCTTGAGCTTTTACTCAGCCATTTTTATGAATGCTTTTCACTTAGCCTTTAAACGTTTAAGGTTACACATAGTTTTGTGTGCTGGTACGTTCTACTGGACTGGCTGATGTTATATGAGTTATTTTAACTAAACGCATAGCATTGATATATCAGTATGAAATGGGCGAGCATGTTCCAATTAATCCACTACTGTATATAAGAACACTAAATGAGGAAGAAGGGATGTTTAATTCTAGGTGAAGCGTGTTATCAGAATAAAATTATGGAGAACGAATGTTAATTTTAGGTGAGATGTGTTATCAGAATATAATCACGAAGAACGGATGTTTTATTCAAGGTGAGGTGTGTTGTCAGAATAAAATCACGGAGAAGCCTAAAAAAAAACTAATATCGAGTGATCAATTGATCAGTCCTTTTGTATTGCCGAGTAATGTCAAGGACACTGGGTACCTTGTGACGGTATGAACGAAAGAGCAATGACCGTATTATCAATTTAACGATGAAAACAAATAGAAGGACCGAAGGTGAGGTCACTCAGCTCTTTATTTCATTGTTTATAGACATCCGTTTGGTTAATTAGTTCTCACTAAATTATATCAATCAGGCTATAACCGTTTACGGGTTACACGTAGTTTTGTGTGTTGGTACATCATCCGGTGGATATTATGAGTATTTTACCTAAACACATAGGGTTTTGAGCCCGAAACATTCCGTGTTTAGTATTTTGTTCTTTATTTTTGAAGCTGTTGTATTCAATTTTGTTTGAATTACATTTGAAAGTTTTGTGAATTTATCCACGTCAATAATATCCGGTTACACGATAGCCCTCTCTAGCGTGCTAGTGATTCCACGTATTTCTACTCCACCTATCAATATGTGCATATGCAAAATGTGGGTCAAATTAACGTCGGTTGAAAGCCAGGGCCAATTAAGCACTTGTTAATTTGAACCATCTGGCTGGTAGCCTTTGAGAACATCACTGAGTATTCGCACTAGGGTTACTCTCGCCAAAGTACAAGGGTAATGTAAATGTTGCTTCTCGAGGCTCGAAGAAATAAATGACAATGTGAAATTGAATGTTAAATTCAATTTAATATACGAAAACAGATAAAATGGACGTTTCGGGTTTCCATTTACCAACAAAAAAAGGTTGAATGAAACACAACAGACGAATGAGATAATATTGTTAACAACGCAACTTCCACATTCTTCATTCGTCTGTTTTGTTTCATTCATCCTGTTTGGTTGGTGAAGGGAAACCCGAAGGGTTTATTTGATCTGTTTTCTTATATTAAATTGAAGCTTATATTCCATTTCACATTGTTATTTATCGCCAAAGTACAAGGAGTTACGACAAGGTGAAAATGGACAGACTTCGGGTGGGAACTGCACGGATAATGGACCTTTAGGGTACCACCGCTTCATCAGCAAAACAATAAACAAAGGAGCGTTGAAAATAAATACAATGTTTTATTTCATTCTATTCTATTTTATTCATTTTCAACGTTCCTTTGTTATAACAAGAAGAAAAAAAAAACCCATCACCAAAAACCCAGCATGTCTGAAGGTAAAGACCACGTGATAGTGTTGGTGTTAATGAGGGATATATAATCAGTTTCAGACAACACGTAGTAGGGATAAATCGCTCTCGGCTCTGCTTCTGTTATCTGTTAAAATTTTTGTATTTATTTTTGTCCCTCTTTTTTGTTTACTTTCCAAGATTTTTCTTCAAGAGAGAGGACCTACAAAATAACTGAAATAAACCTCTTGCTAGTCATAAAAAACAATAACAACCACAATAATGATCATGATAATTTTAACAACAACACTAATATCAATGATAAATAGATTATTACTACTACTACTACTACTACTACTACTACTACTACTACTACTACTACTACTACTACTACTACTACATACTACTACTACTACTACTACTACTAATAATAATAATAATAATAATAATAATAATAATAATAATAATAATAATAGTATAAATAATAAAATGATGATGATAATAATAATAATAATAATAATAATAATAATAATAATAATAATAGTAATAATAATAATAATAATATTCGCAATAATAATAATAATAATACCTAATAATGATAATAATGATAATAATAATAATAATAATAATAATAATAATAATAATAATAATAATAATAATAATAATAATAATAATAATAATGACGATGATGATGATGGTGATGATGATGACGATGATGATGATGATGATCATGATGATGATGATGATGATGATGATGATGATGATGATAATAATAATACTAATAATAGTATATATTTCGCACTGTTGTATTTTTTTTATATTGTATATTGTTTACTTCATAGTCATCTCTATTAGTTGAAAAGACAGACAAACAAGCACACTCACAAACAAACACAGAGACACAAACTCAAACACATAAACACACACACATACACACCCATACATACACACACACATCACACACACAACGTTCGTCAATTAAGAAGGCGAGCAATATATTATAATCTCTTACTAACAGAGCACTTTCTAAACTCTAAAATAGACATAGACAATGATCATTCATAATATTATTTTACTTACAGCTAACGCTCCCCTCTTTCTACTGCCTCGTCGCCACAAACAAAATAATCCACAATCCGAAATTCCAGTATGAAATATCACGAATCCAGTAAAATATGTTCGTTGTTAATTTCAAATGATATTATTTGGTTTTCCTTCCGATTTCCTTTTTCGTAAACACAACAGTAATCTTGTGGTGAAATCCTTTGACTCAACAGTAGTTATAATACCAGCGTGCTTGATTTCGACTCCACATACACCTTTCCTACTCACCACAAACTAACCACACGTACCAGATAGTGCTCACACTCACCACCAGAGACAGACAGTGCCGATTAAATTTGACGAGATACGTAAAACTCCCTATCCTAGCTGTTCAACGGTCGAGGCTATAGGTAGTTAGTTATTATGATCAAGGTACAATGTGGACAGCCTGTAAGGCTCTATAGAATGGCACTAGTCTGGCAAGAGAAACAAAATGATGGGGAGGGTGGGGGGGGGGGGGGGGGGGGGGAGCCGTCTCACGACTCATCCTAAAATTCCACAACCACATGATGATGAGAGGGTGGGGGTGGGGGGTGGGGGGGATATTGGATGATGACACGTAGACAGAATACAAGCGGGGCGAAGACGGTTAGAAAGAGGTTCATACATAAATCGCGCTACTGTTAATGTCTGTTGTTGGAATGCAAGGCAGTGGTGGTGAGCAGAAACTAGTCAGTGAATGCAGTGGTAATGGAACATTAGAGAGCGGGTGGGGGGGGGGGGGGGGGTGACTGCCTGAAGCCTGGAGGGGATCGTGAATATACTAACTAAAAGTAAAAGGTGAATAAAGGATGTGCTTCGGATGGGAACAGTACAGACAATGGACGTTTCGGGTACAAACCCTTCGTCAGCACAATAATAATAATAATAATAATAATAATAATAATAATAATAATAATAATAATAATAATAATAATAATAATATAATAATAATAATAATATTACTTAATCAATAACAACGAAAATAATAATAATAATAATAATAATAATAATAATAATAATAATAATAATAATAATAATAATAATAATAATAATAATAATATTAATATTAATAATGATAATGATAATAATAATAATAATGATAATAATAATAATAATAATAATAATAATAATAATAATAATAATAATAATAATAATAATAATAATAATAATAATAATAAAACGAAGATAGGTATATATATATATATATATATATTATATATATATATATATATATATATATATGTGTGTGTGTGTGTGTGTGTGTAAATAAAATAAGTTTGAAGTGTATTTTATTCTTCTAAAAAATATAACAATAAATGATTTAACAACTTCTTTTTTTTTCTCCAATGCAACGGTAGCGACTATATTGGAGACTCCAGAACACACACAGTAGTTGTTGACGCAATAGCGCAATGTGTTTGTAAACAACGGACGGCGGTAAACATCAAAGAATATTAACTCGCCTTCCGTGGTGCTTTCCCCTCTTCATTTAATTTATTGCACACATTTTAAAATTGCGGTGAACGAAATTGCACCCTTACGATCACCAATGTTCAAATTGTGACATCTTCATTTTCTTAAATTATCACCGTTTTTCTAATCCATGTCGTAAATATCTGGGAGAAAGCAGGCTGGTATATAGCAATAACTAAAAGGTAAAAATGGAAAGGCTTCGGATGGGAACAGTCCAGACTATGGACGTTTCGGAGATTATTTGTTTTCAACGCTTCTATGAGTTCATATAGACAGCTAAGCGATTGAGTGCAGGTCATTGTTTCCTGAGTCCAAGACAATGTCAGAAACCACTTTAAAATCTCATCCAAATACAAACACAAGGGCATCAGCCCGAATTCACCTAAAACCGGAAATACAAAAGGATGATTAAACAACAGAACATCGTTTCCAAATACACCTTATACCTGATATACAATATGATGATGATTGAACAACGGGACATCAGTCCAAATACATCGATATTCTGATATACAATAATATGATACCCCGTGTGGTGTCCGGGGTCCCTCAACTGAGAGGGTCAAGAATAGCCCAACGCCAAGCCAGCGTGTCGTAAAAGGCGACTAATGGTGTGTGATTCCCCCATCTTTGAGTCACCTGTTCCTCCAGGTTGGGGGTTGGCAAAGGGTTAACACCCCTTTCCGTTAAACTCAAACCGTTTCAGAAACGCAGACAGACAAACTAAATCCTTTTTTTAGCTTGGGCGACCGAAGAGTTTCTGGAATTACAGAATTTATGAAGGACAACAGACAAAGCCGAAAGGACTCTGCTGACCCGATGACGTCTTCGCCAAACAAGCAGCTTCGAATTGCGTCGTGGAACGTTCGCACCATGTATGAAGCAGGAAAAAGCTCTCAAGTTGTATAACAAAGAAAGTATTGGACTGGAACCCTCAGGGCAGAAGATCAAGGGGAAGGCCACGAGGAACATGGAGAAGAATTAAAGAAGCTGATATACAGAGAAGTGGTAAGACCTGGAATGAGATAAAAAAGTTGGCTCAGGATAGAGAAGGATGGAAACTGTTTGTCTGTGGCCTATACCCTGACCCAGGGTGAAAAAGGCAATGATGATGATGATGATGAATAATATGATGATGATTGAACACAGGACATCGGTCCAAATACAAGTTATACCTCATATACAATATGATGATGATTGCACAACAGGACATCAGTCCAAATACAAGTTATACCTCATATACAATATGATGATGATTGAACACAGGACATCGGTCCAAATACAAGTTATACCTCATATACAATATGATGATGATTGAACACAGGACATCGGTCCAAATATAAGTTATACCTCATATACAATATGATGATGATTGAACACAGGACATCGGTCCAAATACAAGTTATACCTCATATACAATATGATGATGATTGAACACAGGACATCGGTCCAAATACAAGTTATACCTCATATACAATATGATGATGATTGAACACAGGACATCGGTCCAAATACAAGTTATACCTCATATACAATATGATGATGATTGAACACAGGACATCGGTCCAAATACAAGTTATACCTCATATACAATATGATGATGATTGAACACAGGACATCTGTCCAAATACAAGTTATACCTCATATACAATATGATGATGGTTGAACACAGGACATCGGTCCAAATACAAGTTATACCTCATATACAATATGATGATGATTGAACACAGGACATCGGTCCAAATACAAGTTATACCTCATATACAATATGATGATGATTGCACAACAGGACATCAGTCCAAATACACCTAAAACCTGACATTATGGAATATGATGATTAAACAACTTGCTATAGAGAGATTAATTGCGAGAAGAAAAGTGATGGAAATATATCTGGGTCTGGCCCATGGAGTATGAAAGAAAAACAAAAATAAAACCAAAACAAAACAAAAAACAAAAGACAATCAAAGAAAAACATTCAAACAGGCCTCAATGGCATCATTCCAACGCAAGGACACAAAGTCACTCGGAAATTGTAATGAAATAGAGGTATAGAGAAGGTAGTCGCATGGCAAGGGTAATGATATAAAAGGATATAATAGGTAGTCAAATTGAAAGGGTAATGATATAGAGGAATAGAAGAGGTGGTCACGTGGAAACAGTAATGATACAGAGTTATCGAAGAGGTAGTCACCTAGCAAGGGTATTGATATAGAGGTATAGAAGTGGTAGTCACAGTAGGCCGATGTCGGACCCACCAGCCCTGGCGTCCGACGTGACTCAGCTTTCAGGGAAAAGCCGCCAACCATAAACCATTTTCTCATCCATATTTCCCATAACGCCAATTTAAATAGACCTGAATTCCTTGAAGAAAAAAATCTCTCAAATCCACTAAACCCATATCTTAGCACTACCTATGTGTGTGTGTTTGTGTTTAAAATCATGTATAACGTTTGCATGTGAAGCACTCCTTTGCGTCTGTGATGCGATGCTAACGAATGTGTGCATGCAGGGTGCAGCATGAGAATGAGTTCTCAGAAGTAAATTATTAATTTAATTGGTAAACGGAAATGCCCTTACGACTTCGACGGAGCGGAGATAACGGAGACACGTTTCTGTAGGAGATAAAAACCAGAACTGTCTATTTGAAGATTTAAAAATTCGTATTATTTAGGAGATTAAAAAGAGTAATTGCCATAATTAACTTTAACTTAATTAATTTTACGGAGCTTACAACACATTAAGGTCATATCAGTGCCAGTAAAAAGAAATAAAATGGGATTGTACCAAGTTCTAGAATTACAATTAAAGCACCCAAGAAAAGGTAAGACAAAGGAGAGTTGGTTCAAATAGGCAATGTGTAGAATCTAAGAGCACACTGTCAAAGTACTTCGTTTGAGATCACCTAAAAGTCTCATCCAGACACAAGCGCCAGTTCCCAACTAAAAGGAATACACTCAAATGTTTTCAAATCATATATATGTAAACAAAACATAATAAAGTGCATAACAGTGAGATGATTTACAAGGGAAAAACTATCATT
>NC_088361.1:45003595-45011095 GCF_034508935.2 Berghia stephanieae
TAAACAAAACGCAATGAGAATTGCGACAGTCGTGTGTTTTCCTTGACTGACAGAAAACCAGGGTGTGTTGTAAGGTAGTCAGTGATTAAATTGAAACCGAGAATGTTTAGAAATGACGATAAGATATGAATATGAGTATAAAACATAATAGAATTATGAAAGAAGCAGTAGCAGGTTGTAGCAGCAGCATGCATCGCAATCATTTACAACTATGTACTACTACTACTAATACTACTACTACTACTACTACTACTACTACTACTACTACTACTACTACTACTACTACTACTATTACTACTACTACTACTACTACTACTACTACTACTTTTAAAAAAGCAATAAAAACAACAAATCAGAACTTTAGCATCGAGTCAGTCGTGTAAGGGACAGAACTGAATAAAATATCTCAATCTTTTTAATCAAACATCTGTTACATCCCTTGATAAATGAATTGAGAGATATATATATATATATATATATATATATATATATATATATATATATATATATATATATATATATATATATATATATATATATATATATATAATAAATTATCAATAACAATATATCGAGGCTCAGCGGTACGGTCTTTGCTCCGTACCCAAATGACACCGAGTTCGTTGTGTAGTCTTGAGCAAGTCACCTTGCCCTAGCTCACTTTGCAGCGCTGTATTCCAGTCGTCCTAAAGACAAATTTCCCCTTGGGGATGAATAAAGCTATTACTATTATATATATATATATATATATATATATATATATATATATATATATATATATATATATATATATATATATATATATATATATATGTTATGTGTGTGTATGTTGTTATCACAAACTTGTGGATTTCAATTCAACAGGGAATAGAATGCAAAGAGGGTAAATGTGTTCATATGGCACCTGGAGAGACCCTCAAATCCGATTACTGCCATTTTGGAGACCAGCCTTGGCTTGGTGGGTCCTGGAAGACGACTTGCACAGATTACATAAAAAGTCATGGCAAATGCAACGTCTGCTGCAAAGAGGGATTGGCGCCAATATGTTCTTCGCGCAATAGGATTCAACAGTCGTAACGTCACTTCCTTCCTAATGACGCATGGTAACTTAGCAACTATTATATCGGAACAATGGCGGACGCCCGTATGAAATATTTCTCCGGCGAGCATAAAAGCGTATCCAGAGGGAAAAAACCATAAATTTGATCATGTTTTGACTTTTACACATTCTGATCACAAGACATATGAAAAGTTCTAGTCAGCTTGAAGAATAAAAAGGAATGATTTTCTTTGTTTAGAACCAAGATGGCCGCCGTTGCCGGGCTGCGTGACATCAGACTACTGAATCCAATTCCTAAGTTCATTCTTGACCAATCTTTTCCAAACGGTGTCATTTCAGTGAGATTATTTTTCTTAGATATATATTTAAAGCATATTTTTTAAAAAGTAAGTTAAAATCCCAATGTCATGTAACATATGCTAATCTAACACGGCATCATGATCGGGTGAACATTGTGCATTAATTTTTGCGATGAGCTTAACTTTGACTTAAAATAATTTAATTCTTTCAGTATTGATCTAATGCGAATCATTTTCAGTTTACATTCCATTTCTTTGTATAGTCAATTCTAATATAATACTAGAATACTTGAAAGAATCATGTGTTTAAGCATTTATAGCATGACGTAGTCTTAGTCATGCCCTATACCCTTCCTTTTATCCTTCTTATTTATATAAAATCTCAAGTTTGAAGATTGAACTACATTTAATTATAAATTAGATTAGGAAATGATTAAGGGTTTTCAAACATAGATAATTGATGCTTGAAGATGTCACTATGCTTTGTAATTTTAAACTATTTTTTTAAAAAAATCAGTACTGCTAGCTTCCACTGCATCAGATGATAGATGATTTAACAGTCTAATAGGAGATGGGTAGAAGGAATAGGATTCGATAATCTGATGTCACGTCCGCCCAGCAACGAGCAGCTTGGTTCTAAACAAAGAAAATCTGTACTTTTTATTCTTCATGCTGGCTAGAACTTTTTCACATGTCATGTGATCAGAATGTATAAAAGTCAAAACATGATCATATTTATAATGTTTTTCTCCTCTGGATATACTTTTATGCTCGTCGAGGAGAAGTATTTCATAAGGACGTCCGCCATTGTTCCGATAGTTTAGAACCAGTTGCTAAGTTACAATGCGTCATTACGAGGGAACTGACGTCACGACCATTGAAGGCTATTGAGGTGGGTGTTTGATTGTAATGGGATAATCGTCATACTGAAATCATGTACTCTAATCGGTCTGGAGATGTATTTGATAGTTTCTGGGAAATCAACTTCAGTTCATTTGTAGTATCTAGAGCTTGGGGAGAGGAGCGCAGTTTGTCTCGTTTTCGTCGGATCTGTAGGTTGACAAGGCCAATGCTTTTAATCAGTGATGCAGCGCTTGTTTTTGGTCAGAAGTTGTTGTAAAATCGCCCGGCTCGCCCCTGTGTCATTTCTAAAGTCTTAATATCTGCTTGGAGAGAAGGGTCCTAGACATTACTCTCATTCTAAATCAGGCAACAAGAAAGTTTCGTGGCAGTTGGCATGGATGCTCTTTAGAGAGTTCTCCTTTTTCGGTAAAATAACACACTTGTTTTATTAGCCCTTGTTAAAAAATGATTGGCCCTTTAAAAAAATGGATTGCCATTACAAAATTGTAAACCTGTCATCAAATTTATACCTCAATCAGCCTGCTTCTGTTCTTCTTGAACATGGACTATCCACATGGTTTCCAGTCAAAAGGGGAGTGACATGAGGCAAGGCTGCATCTTGTCTCCCTCTCTTTTCAGCTTCAACACTGAATAAATCATGAGAGGGGTCATTGATGCAGTGCACCAAAATTAAATGGCAAGCCAATCTTACAGCTGACGACACTGCACTCATGTCAATAAGACCTTCTGGATTAGACATGTTAGGGCAATCCGTAAACCAACATAGTGAGGTCAAAGACATGCTCCTAATTGCTAAACAGACCAAAGTAATGGACACTGATAAAAGTCAAAAAGCTCATATTGTGGTTAATGGAGAAAAACTGGAGAATGTAAAAAAAAAGTGTATCTCGAGGCAAGAATAGAGGCAAATGTAAAATCGATCCCTGATATCCAAAGAATCATTTTCCCAAACGAAATTGAAAAAAGTGATGACATTATGGAAAAGTAAAAGTATCCAACTAATAAGGAAAATATTAGATAAGTGGATCTGGATCTTTAATGGCCACTCGATAAATAAGATAAATAAGAATATCTATACAGGGCATTTCCAAGAATATAACAGGATCAATGCGCTTCACTATTTTTATGTATACTCCCAGCAGGCTATATTACGGAATCATATTTCCATTTCATACGGTACAAGTCCCTGTAAGGTGCAGTTTTCTTACTAAACACAATGTCCGCCACTGCCTATAGCCAGGTAATCATTCACACCAGGGTCGAGTGGGGTAACGTGTGTTAAGTTCCTTACCCAAGGACAGGAATTTGGGACCACAATTTGCTTGTAATTTGTGATCAGGCGAGACACGGTACTGGTGAGCCAATGAGTCACGACTTTGTCGCTTTGTGGAATGATTCTCGAATTCTGAATAGCAGGGTCTCCTGTTCCAGTATCTTTCACTAGGTTGAGTCCTTGAAGACGATTTTTTTTATGATACCCACATTCTCTAGTCGTTATAAGGCGTAAAATGAGTACCATGTCAGAAACACGTAACTAAGTAGTAAGCCACGCAGTCTGAATGACGCTTGTTGAGAATTGTGTGATTCAGTCACAGAACTTTTAAAACTTCGATGAGTATAGGTGTTCTCTCAAATCCATGTTGCTCATTGGTCACGGTCCTGGGCCAGAGTTTTGAGGCTGTCAAGAAGATCTTGTTGTGACTTTAGTACGGAGGGCACTGCAATATTTCTTAGTTCTTCAGGGGTCAATTCGGCCTAATCTGAATTCAGAAATTTATGATATGTAGAGATACCCTGGTTCAGGGTAGTTACTATTGATGTTGTTGGTCTCCCTACATATTGTTGCCATGAAGGAAATATTCTATCATTGCAGTTTCAGCTGGAATGTTGTCTTCTCAACGTAAGATGTGACCAATTTAAAATAGCCTCCATTACATCGCTGTTCCTATATTATTGTACTTAGGCGTCAGTCAGAAACAGCATTGTTGTAATGAAAAATAAATAGTAAGAGCCCTACTGCATGAAGCATATGTCTCGTCCAACCAGTTACGTTTTTTGCTGCTATGTGGTCTTGTGGTATAGCACTCGCTTTCGGATCAGAAGGTCCTGGGTTCGGGTCCCGCCCTGAGCAGCGCATAGTTGAGTTTTTGGAAAATGTTCTTTAACCATATTCTCACACCGTAATCAGGTGTAAAAATGAGCAACTTGCCGTTAACAGTTTTGTCTCCGTCTGAAAAAATATGTCTCCTAACAGGCGCCATGTATGTGAAGTGTTGCTGTTGGCAAGTACCCAGTGTAAAACGACATTAGCACGTTAAATATAAATATTGCACTATATAAAAGCTCATTTTGTAAATATGCTACTGTTGGCTTAGGACACATTGCAAAGCGTTTTGAGCATAATTCCTGACCCACCTCCTTTAAACCTTCTAATTATGTCGGGGTAACGCAGATGACTATTAGGCGATATTACATTTTTTTCGACAGAGACAAAGCTGTTGACGGCCTGTACTCATTTTCTTCAATTTCTTACGTTATAAGAAATGAGAGATTATATTTATTATAATTATTACGGTGTCCATTTTTGGGGGTCCTATACACCCCAATATAATACCATTATATGATGATGGCTTACATATTGACACAGGTCTTATATTTCTGAGTAAAAAATCAATTTCCCGCCGACGTATCACCAATACATAGGACGGGTCACATTTTAACATGAAAAACAGAACGAAACAAAATATAGGGCTATATTGCAATGCTTTTATTTTCAAAAATAAATAGCAAAGGGCATAATTTAACGCTAAATGTCTAAATCTCTATGATGGCTCTGAAAGGGAACGATAAACAATCGCCTTTTTCTGAAAACTTCATGTCTCCGTCAACCTTCAAGTCTTGTAGAGATGATACTTTCATGGACGACTTGAAACTGGCTTGTAATTCTGGATCGACATGCCCGTTACATCTGAAAAATTATTTATGATTTTTAGAAACGATAACGATTTGAAACAACTGAATGACGAAACCATATTGGCATTACTGGCAGAGCTTCCAATCATCAGATAAAAGGCACAAGATAGGAAATCAGAAGTGTCATCAGTCTTGTAAAAATAATTCACCCTTTAAACTTGTACTTAAAAGTATGAATACTCTGGTAGTCAAAATACACTAAAATTGCATCAATCTTAATGGGAAAGAACATCGAAATCCATTCATGGTGTACACATCACACACACACACACACACACACACACAGACACACACACATATATATGTATATATATATATATATATATATATATATATATATATACAAATAAATATATGTCTGTGTGTGTGTGTGTGTGTGTGTGTGTGTGTGTGTGTGTGTAATATATAGTTGATTTTGTAGAAGGACAATATTGAATGACTATCACAGTGGCACAAAATAGAGACAGTTCAAGGATCTTCGCCGCAAGAATAAGAGGAGCGGGAAAATCTGCCCAGTAGGATGACAACGCAAACTGAAAGATTGAGCGCATTAAGCTGAAATTGCACTATATATGATCTTTCTCCGTAGAAGAAGTTTTTCTTGATATTCAACTGACAACTTTCTCTCAAATTTTTGGGCCATTTATTATCATGATGTGGCTATGCGGTCTTTTAGTATGACTCACCTTCGGACTGGTTCCGATTTGAGTTACACTCAGATCGGCGCAAGTAGAGTCCTCGGAGAAAGTTTTTTACTTACATTCTCTTATCGTACTCAAGTGTAGAATGAGTTCCTTGTCGTTGTCTCTGTCCCAACAAAAATTGTATTACTGCCCAGCAGGCGTTATGTGTCGTTCTACAAATGATTCTGTTGACTAGGGACATCTTGTAATGCCATTTGCTTTAGTTGTATTTAAACTGAAGAAACTTTGAATCACATAGCATTGTTGTTTTCTTTTGTCAGATGGTTGCAGAAAAAAAACATAGCAAAAAACAAACAAAGCAACAACCCCCCCCCCCCCCAAAAAAAAAACCCCAAAAAAAAACGACTTTCTGGCACAGCCTCGCACGTAATATTGAAATAAAGATTATTTAATAAATAATGGGAACGAAGTGGGCTGAGTTCCTTAGGACTTTATTCTATTATCCCAACATCTAGAGGTGCCTAAATGAGTCAATAAAATGTATAGTAAAATACAGGGAGTAAAACTCACACACACACACACACACACACACACACACACACACACACTCAAACACACATACAGAGAGATAGTGAGAGAGAGAGAGAGAGAGAGAGAGAGAGAGAGAGAGAGAGAGAGAGAGAGAGAGAGAGAGAGAAACATGCACACACATGTTTACATATAATGTTTTAACTATAATATTAACATTTTTTTTGTGTGTACCTGCGGAAGGCCAAAGGCCAAATAACATGTCGTTTAATTTGTTTTGTATTTTTTATAAGATTCATTTTTACTCCCTTTATTTTACTTTAGATTTATTCTGTGACCAGGCAATCTCGGGTTCAAGCCCGACCTCAGGCAATTTCTTTTTTTATAGGGAAAACGTTATCCCCCAATTTGTTCACTTTGGACAAGATAAATGATGACTGATGGCATTATACTTTTGTTATGGTTTTGTTGTTGTTGTTGTTTTTATTGGATTGTCTGTGGAACTCGTGGCGACGATATCTTAAGATGGTTCGTTGAAGGGCGAAATGTGACAACAAGAACAGGTCTTGGATTTGAAAATACTTACGTAACGTGCCTGATTCCTCCATTTTCCCCTATGCAAATACCGATGTAGTCTCCTTTTTTGACCTGGATTTGTGAACCCTCTGGTACGTCATAGCGTTGTTGAGATTTGTCAGAGCCTGTGGTGAAAATATTCTGACCCACCAGCCGGTAAACGTTTCTTTTACTGGAATCGTCGAGGCAAAAAAGGAAATAATATTAATAAAAATGAAATGTATAATATTTATAATATAATATAATAATAATATATATTTGGAAAATGGGCCTCACAAAAAAAAAATTTGGAAAGTCTCGATTCATTCCACCGCAAACAATTACGTCGCGTAATCGGAATCTATTGGCCAGAGACAATTACAAATACTGATCTCTATGAAAAAACCAGGGTCCAACGCTTGAGTACAATAATAAAAAAAAAAACAGCGATGGAGGCTATTTGGTCACATCTTACGTCGAGAAAATAACATTCCAGCCCAAACTGCAATGACAGAATATTTCCTTCATGGCAACAAATATGTAGGGAGACCACCAACATCAATAGTAACTACCCTGA
>NC_088361.1:45014605-45017105 GCF_034508935.2 Berghia stephanieae
AGGAGCTTACTGAATTTCTTCCCATAGTAGGGGAATTAGGCTAAAACCGTGCAAATTCGGGTTGAAATCATGACAATTTGCATACAGATTACAAGACCTATTAAAAACCCATCTGCTATATAGCTTTGCACTTGGAAAACCAGCAGTCTGTAACTTACAGATAAGGGCATGCGGAAAAAGCTGTAAGGAGACTGAAAGACACCACACTAACAGCATGGTTTAAGGAGAATGCAATAAACCCTGAGGCTAATACTCTACTGTATACTGATATGCCGGAACATTACACATGGGATAGTAGAACGTGCATTTGGAAGAAGAGACAGAGAAACCGCCTGGCAATCGGTAGAATGTACAGCGCCCATCCAGCAGAAGGGAGCGCTTCTTTCTTAGATTATTGCTGCAGCGTGTAAGGGGAGCAAAATCATTTGAAGACCTAAAGAGATCAGAAGTAGGAACATTACACCATACTTTTCGAGAGGCCGCGTCTGCTATGGGTTTATTGGAGGACGATGATGAGTGGATAAACTGCATGGCAGAATCAGCATTTGTTGCCTCAGCAAGTCAACTCCGACAGCTTTTTGTCACGACTTTGATCTTTTGCAACCCCACAGATCCTTTTTCCTTATGGAATACTTTTCAAGACCAGTTAGCTGAAGATTATTCTCATGACGTTAACAGCTTCTTATCATTCACAATAGATCATTAAAAGATTATCAACTCCTGAGCCTACAGAATCATACGCAACTGCCTGTCAAGTATGGGATCCAAATGAGCTACGACAAATTGCACACAGTCGAATAATGCAGATGAATCATGACCAACAGTTAGCATTTACTGCCATTTTGGAAGCAATTGACGTACCTGAACAAGACGGGTGAATAATGTCTTCTTCATCGATGGTGGAACTGGCAAAACCTATGTATATAACACGCTGCTTGCAGAAATCAGAGGTCGAGGACTTTCAGCTACACCTGTTGCATCATCTGGAATTGCTGCAGAATTATTGCACGGTGGTAGAACAGCACATTCAACGTTCAAAATTCCAATTCCAATAACGGTTAACAGCACCTGTAGCATCAGTCGCTAATCAGACACAGCTAAGTTACTGAAGAGTAGTTTCTCTCTTAATTTGGGATGAAGCACCTATGATGGACAGGCGTGTGTTTGAATGTAGAGCAGGACATTTTGTGACATAACAGGCAGTTCAAAACCTTTGGGGGGCAAAGTGGTTGTACTTGGAGGAGATTTTCGGCAAATTCTACCAGTTGTTAACAAAGGAAGTGAAGCCGATATATTAAGTGTCACACTTAACAAGTCAATTATTTGGAATTTTATCACCATTTTTCACCTGAACAAGAACATGAGGGTTACTGATGACAATAACTGTTTTGCAAATTGGCCTCTCCGCATCGGAAATGGTACAGAGCCGATTTTCAGCGAAATAGGAAAGTCTTCTGTTAAATTACCTACAGCGCTATGCCTTCCTGAAAATGACCCAGAATGCTTGATAAATGCTGTATACAATGATTTGAATCTGAACTTTGCGGATGAACGTTATCTATCAGAGAGAGCAATTTTGACTACAACCCATGAAAATGTTGACAAAATAAATGCAGCCGTTCTGTCCAGGTTGACCTCATCAACTGAACAAATTTACCGCAGTGCTGATTCCATTCAAAGTGACTCTGACATCAACTTATACCCGATTGAATTCTTGAACGAACTTACACCTCCCGGACTTCCTCCACATGCATTACATTTGAAAGCCAACACGTCAGTCATGCTGCTTAGAAATATAAATCCTAAATCAGGCCTCCTAAATGTTACCCGTTTGTTAATAACTAAATTAGGTTCAAAAGTATTAGAAGCCAAGATAATTACAGGTAGTAGAGCTGGCGACATAGTCTTTATCCTTAGAATCAATCTGACGACAACAACTGATTCAGGCTTACCATTTATTCTAAATAGAAGACAGTTGCTGGTAAAATTGTCATATGCAATGAAATTAACAAGTCTCATGGGCAGACATTAAGCAAGGTGGGGATTTTCTTACCACAACCGGTATTCACACACGGACAACTGTATGTTGCTGTGTCACAGGTCAGAGGCTATAGTGGCTTACACTTCATGTTGGGCCACACAGAAAGATCAATCGAAGATATACCAAATTACACAGACAACGTTGTTTACCAATCTGCCCTCATTAAATGATGGTGAGTACAGTATCAAATGAAAATAGTTCTTTCCCCGCGAAATTGCGGGATTTTTACTAGTTTATAAAATATTAGTAAAATTTCGTTGGTTTATTATTATTATTATTATTATTATTATTATTATTATTATTATTATTATTATTATTATTATTATTATTATTATTATTATACCACGCGAGAATGACTCTACCAAAAAGAGACTCTAGAGATAAATTGGCGTACGCGAGGCACTCTCTAGAAAAAAAAATCTCTTAAGAGTTATTGTTCTTAGGGCGCGATGAGGCTAC
>NC_088361.1:45024605-45039605 GCF_034508935.2 Berghia stephanieae
AGGTTGATCCCGTCAGCTTCCTCAGAAGACTGTTGCGTTTCTCTATCTTCCGTGCAACTCCTTCGAGATGCACCCGATAGGTAAGTCTGCGATCCAGCGTACCCCTAAATATTTTGGATGCGGCTCACATGGGAGTGACTGGTCCCCGACGAGGCGTTTAGTATGTGGCTGTGCCAGCCACTGCATATGTGGAATGCAGTGGCCACGGTTTTTGAAGTGTTCATCTTCAGGTACCACTTGTCGAAGTAGGAGTCTGGTGACGTCCTCGCTGAGTACACTCTCGGACGGGTCCACACTTTACTTTGAGGAACGAGTGCCCAGTCGTCCGCGTATCCCAGCCTCAGGGATAATGGCAAAATTTTATTTCGAAAGAATTCTGCTCATAGCTTTTCGCTAGGATAAAATAGCAATTTAAATGCAGAACGACACATTTGACGTAAGGGAAACATTTTGAAAAATGTCTTGTTACTGTTTTTCCAACCTTGCCAACACAAAATGTTTCAACATCAAAAACATTGTATTTACTGTGTGACTTAATAAGTCAAATAATGCGAGTTAAACCCTCCCCCCCCCCCCACCCCCAAAACAACAAACAAACAAACTATTTTTTCTTTGTTTTCGATATCTTGACAATAAATCATCAAAATAGAAATAAATGTTCTATCTTCCCACATTGCACTGCTCACATTATGCATTCCATACGTATTGCCCACGCACACGCAACCCTTCCCCCTCCCCTCCCCCCTTCCCCCCCCCCCCCTTCCCCCCCCCCCCCTCCCCCGACACATGCAAGTCCAAACTAGGATAAGGTGATTTCTATCTATACATTATCAACAGTCTCTCTCTCTCTCTCTCTCTCTCTCTCTCTCTCTCTCTCTCTCTCTCTCTCTCTCTCTCTCTCTCTCTCTCTTCTTTTTTTTTACACACACAGACTAATTCCCCCCACACACTAAATGTCAGATGATCAGAGTTCCTCGTGGCCAATTTCAAAATCAAAGGCAGCCAGTTACACCCTTATGTGAAACAGAGCTCTGACTGCCTTGTAAACTGGTCTTTTTTATTAAAAAAAAAAGATCGTCTACAGTAAGAAATAAGTAGCTTGTGAAAAAGTAAATTAAAGATATATTTTTTAAAAGGCCCTATTCTAATGGTGGCCAATATTGGCCAAATTGGCCATGACTATGACCATCTGGCAGCCCTGCAAGTAGCGATGTCAACTTTCCCAGCCGTTTCGAATGGTAAAGCAACAGATTAATGAGAGGGTCTGTGGGTCAAGCCATGCTATATTCGTTGTCGCCACCGTCAGCTCACGAGGGACTCCATCCACTTTACAGGGCGGACACGACCGTCTGAGATACTGTCCTTTTGTTGGTTAAAGATGGGGCTTAAATAGGAAACTGTCTCAAGCAAAATTTTTAATTGCCTCTAATTTCAAAAAATACTTGAGATATGGTCATTTTGACAAGCTTGTAAGCTTTTCTATGTCCCAGAGTGTCAATTAAGTGAATAAAGTGATTTAATGATTTTTTGAGAGATAGTGTCCTTTTGTTGGTTAGGGCAGTACTGAGTACATGGGTCATTTATTAATTCGGTATAAAATGGAAGGCAACTCTTTCACTGTAACAAGTCAAACAATTGCGCAATTTTTTCACAGAAATGTTTTTCATTAAAAAGAGCAGAACAAAAATGGTGTTTTTCGTAACTATTTTGTTAAAGATCAACGCACATTCTGCCACCTCTTCCGACTACATAACTGATTAGAGTTCTACTATATAAGTTAATGTAGAGTTCTGTGGTTTGTTGTGAACTGAGGTTCAATTGTTTCGCATCATTTATTGATGTCGCAGTGGCGGATGATCGAACTCGGTACCTTCCGTGTGCGAAGCAAAAACTGTACCACCGCTGAGTCATGCTTCCCCCGCTGATGTCAATATCCCATTGCCCCTGGTTCACTCCCTACTAGTGTCCATTTCCCAAAGTCTTGGGTTCACTCCCCACTGGAGTCCATATCTAGTGGTTCCGGGTTTACTTATAAGTAATGTAAACCCAACATGGCCCCGGGTTCACTCCCCACTGGTGTCCATATCCGGTGGTCCCGGGTTCACTCCCCAGTGGTGTCCACCTTTCATTGCCTTAAGTCACCCCGCAATAGTGTTCCCCTCCCATAGTCTTAAGTTCTTTCTCAACTGGTGTACATATCCGGTGATAAAGCTTGTAACTCCCCACCGGTGTCCACCTTCCGCGATCCCATGTTCAATCCTCGGATGATGTCCACTTCTCATAGCCCCGGGTTCACTCCCCATTGGTTTCCATCCCCAATAGTCCAGGTTAACTCCCCATTGGAGTCCATATCCGGTGGTCTCGTGTTCACTCCCCATTTGTGTCAAACTCTCATAGCCTTGGGTATAATCTGCACTGGTGTCCACCTACTAAAGTCCTGTGTTCACTTCCCACTGGTATCCACCTCTCAATGCCTTGGGTTCACTCCCCAATGGTGTTCACCTCCCATAGTCTTGGGTTCATTCTCTACTGGTGTCCATATCCGATGAGACCGTTTTACTTCTCACTGGTGTCCACCTCTCATGGTCTCAAGTTCACTCCCCAGTGGTGTTCACCTCTCATAGTCCCGGATTCACTCCCCGTTGGTTTCCACCTCCAATAGTCCCAGTTTAACTCCCCATTGGAGTACATATCCGATGGTCTCGTGTTAATTCCCGAGTGGCGTCCACCTCTCATTGCCTTGAGCTCACTCCCCAATGGTGTTCACCTCCTGTCATCCCGAGTTCAGTCCCCGCAGGTGTCAACATCCAATAACCCCGGTTTCACTCCATACGGGTGTCCATCTCTCATCATCATCATCATCATCATCATCATCATCATCATCATCATCATCATCATCATCATCATCATCATCATCATCATTGCCTTTTTCACCCTGAGTCAGGGTATAGGCCACAGACAAACAGTTTCCATCCTTAGCTATTTTTTGTTATCTCATTCCATGTCTTACCCCTTCTCTGTATATCAGCTTCTTCAATTTTTCTCCATGTTCCTCGTGGCCTTTCCCTTAGGGTTCCAGTCCAATACTTTCTTTGTTATAGTGGAGTCATTCTTTCTAAGCGTGTGTCCAATCCACCTCTATCGTCTTCTTCCTATTTCCTCTCCCACTGGTTTCTGCTGTGTTCTTTTCCATACTTCTTCATTTTTTATTCTATCCATCCATTTTATTCTGAGTAGCACCTGTTTACGAAAATCTGTACCGTCCTTATACATGCCTGTGATGCGTTCCAAGTTTCACATCCATACAGTAGGACAGACTTCACTTTTGAGTTGAAAAGTCTTAGCTTTAGTCGAAGGGAGATATCTTTAGTTCTCCTAATTCTGTTCAAAGATGTGAATGCAACCTATGCCTTTCCTATCCGTGCTCTCACCTCTGCTCGGTGTGTCTTTTTTACGAAACCCGCCGAAACCCGCCGAAACCCGCCGAAACCCGCCGAAACCCGCCGAAACCCGCCGAAACCCGATGAAACCCGACGAATCCCGACAAAGTTATGGGAAGTAGGTGGCTGTGGGGAGTGAACCTAGAACTCAGGGAAGTGTACACCATTGGGGAGTGAACCTGGGACTGGGTTTCGGCGGGTTTCGTAAAAAAGAACCAGTGCTTTTTTACGAAACCCGCCGAAACCCGCCGAAACCCGGCGAAACCCGACAATATACAGCAAAGTTATGGGAAGTAGACAACTGTGGGGAGTGAACCCGAGACTCAGGGAAGTGTACACCAGTCGGGAGTGAACCTGAGACTAAGTTTATCGGCCGGTTTCGGCGGGTTTCGTAAAAAAGAATTAGTGCTTTATTACGAAACCCGCCGAAACCCGCCGAAACCCGACAATATCCGGCAAAGTTATGAGAGTTTGGCAACAGTGGGGGGTGATCCTGGGAGTCAGGGAATTGCACACCAGTGGGGAGTTAACCTGGGACTGTGTAAAAAGGATATCAGTGGGAAATAAACCTGGGACTAAAGGGACATGGATACCATTGAAAGTTGAAGCCGGATATGGGAATTGAGTACCAGAGGAGAATGAACCTGACACTATAGAAGGTGGGCGCCAGTGGGGAGTGAACCTGGGATTCAGGGAATTGCACACCAGTGGGGAGTTAACCTGGATTGTGTAAAAAGGATATCAGTGGGAAATAAACCTGGGACTAAAGGGAGATGGATACCATTGAAAGTTGAAGCCGGATATGGGAGTTGAGTACCAGAGGAGAATGAACCTGACACTATAGAAGGTGGGCGCCAGTGGGAGTGAACCTGGGATTCAGGGAATTGCACACCAATTGGGAGTTAACCTTGGACTGTGGGAGATGGATAACTGTGGGTATCCGAGCCGAACTATAGGAGTTGGGTGCCAGAGGAGAATGAACCTGACACTATAGAAGGTGGGCGCCAGTGGGGAGTGAACCTGGGATTCAGGGAATTGCACACCAGTGGGGATTTAACCTGGGAATATGTAAAAAGGATATCAGTGGAAAATAAACCTGGTACTAAAGGGAGATGGATACCATTAAAATTTGAAGCTTGGTATGAGAGTTTGGTACCAGAGGAGAATGAACCTGACACTAAAGGAGGTGGGCGCCAGTGGGGAGTGAACCTGGGACTATGTAAAAAGGATATCAGTGGGAAATAAACCTGGGACTAAAGGGAGATGAATACCATTGAAAGTTGAAGCCGGATATGAGAGTTTGGTACCAGAGGAGAATGAACCTGACACTATAGGAGGTGGGCGCCAGTGGGGAGTGAACCTGGGACTATGTAAAAAGGATATCAGTAGGAAATAAATCTGGGACTAAAGGGAGGTGGATACCATTGGGACTTAAAGCCGGATTTGGTAGTTGGGTACCAGAGGAGAGAGAAACCTGACACTATAGGAGGTGGGCGCCAGTGGGGAGTGAACCTGGGACTATGTAAAAAGGATATGAGTGGGAAATAAACCTGGGACTAAAGGGAGATGAATACCATTGAAAGTTGAAGCCGGATATGAGAGTTTGGTACCAGAGGAGAATGAACCTGACACTATAGGAGGTGGGCGCCAGTGGGGAGTGAACCTGGGACTATGTAAAAAGGATATCAGTGGGAAATAAACCTGGGACTAAAGGGAGATGAATACCATTGAAAGTTGAAGCTGGATATGAGAGTTTGGTACCAGAGGAGAATGAACCTGACACTATAGGAGGTGGGCGCCAGTGGGGAGTGAACCTGGGACTATGTAAAAAGGATATGAGTGGGAAATAAACCTGGGACTAAAGGGAGAAGGATACCATTGAAAGTTGAAGCCGGATATGGGAGTTGAGTACCAGAGGAGAATGAACCTGACACTATAGGAGATAGGCGCCAGTGTGGAGTGAACCTGGGACTCAGGGAAGTGCACACCAATTTGGAGTTAACCTGGGACTGTGGGAGATGGATAACTGTGGGTATCCGAGCCGAACTATAGGAGTTGGCTACCAGAGGAGAATAAACCTGACACTATAAAAGGTGGGCGCCAGTGGGGAGTGAACCTGGGAGTCAGGGAATTGCACACCAGTGGGGATTTAACCTGGGAATATGTAAAAAGGATATCAGTGGAAAATAAACCTGGTACTAAAGGGAGATGGATACCATTAAAATTTGAAGCTTGGTATGAGAGTTTGGTACCAGAGGAGAATGAACCTGACACTAAAGGAGGTGGGCGCCAGTGGGGAGTGAACCTGGGACTATGTAAAAAGGATATGAGTGGGAAATAAACCTGGGACTAAAGGGAGATGAATACCATTGAAAGTTGAAGCCGGATATGAGAGTTTGTTACCAGAGGAGAATGAACCTGACACTATAGGAGGTGGGCGCCAGTGGGGAGTGAACCTGGGACTATGTAACAAGGATATCAGTGGGAAATAAACCTGGGACTAAAGGGAGATGAATACCATTGAAAGTTGAAGCTGGATATGAGAGTTTGGTACCAGAGGAGAATGAACCTGACACTATAGGAGGTGGGCGCCAGTGGGGAGTGAACCTGGGACTATGTAAAAAGGATATGAGTGGGAAATAAACCTGGGACTAAAGGGAGAAGGATACCATTGAAAGTTGAAGCCGGATATGGGAGTTGAGTACCAGAGGAGAATGAACCTGACACTATAGGAGATGGGCGCCAGTGTGGAGTGAACCTGGGACTCAGGGAAAAGCACACCAATTTGGAGTTAACCTGGGACTGTGGGAGATGGATAACTGTGGGTATCCGAGCCGAACTATAGGAGTTGGCTACCAGAGGAGAATAAACCTGACACTATAAAAGGTGGGCGCCAGTGGGGAGTGAACCTGGGAGTCAGGGAATTGCACACCAGTGGGGAGTTAACCTGTGAATATCTAAAAAAGAATATCCGTGGGAAATAAATCCGGCTTCAACTCCCAATGGTATCCATCTCCCTTTAGTCCCAGATTTATTTCCTACTGATATCCTTTATACATATTCCCAGGTTAACTCCCCACTGGTGTGCAATTCCCTGAGTCCCAGGTTCACTCCCCACTGGCGCCCACCCCTTTTGTGTCAGGTTCATTCTCCTCTGGTACCAAGCTTTCATATCCGGCTTCAACTTTCAATGGTATCCATCTCCCTTTAGTCCGAGGTTTATTTCCCACTGATATCCTGTTTACATAGTCCCAGGTTCACTCCCCACTGGCGCCCACCTCCTATAGTGTCAGGTTCATTCTCCTCTGGTACCAAACTCTCATATCCGGCTTCAACTTTCAATGGTATTCATCTCCCTTTAGTCCCAGGTTTATTTCCCACTGATATCCTTTTTACATAGTCCCAGGTTCACTCCCCACTGGCGCCCACCCCCTATAGTGTCAGGTTCATTCTCCTCTGGTACCAAACTCTCATATCCGGCTTCAACTTTCAATGGTATTCATCTCCCTTTAGTCCCAGGTTTATTTCCCACTGATATCCTTTTTACATAGTCCCAGGTTCACTCCCCACTGGCGCCCACCTCCTATAGTGTCAGGTTTCTCTCTCCTCTGGTACCCAACTACCAAATCCGGCTTTAAGTCCCAATGGTATCCACCTCCCTTTAGTCCCAGATTTATTTCCTACTGATATCCTTTTTACATAGTCCCAGGTTCACTCCCACTGGCGCCCACCTCCTATAGTGTCAGGTTCATTCTCCTCTGGTACCAAACTCTCATATCCGGCTTCAACTTTCAATGGTATTCATCTCCCTTTAGTCCCAGGTTTATTTCCCACTGATATCCTTTTTACATAGTCCCAGGTTCACTCCCCACTGGCGCCCACCTCCTATAGTGTCAGGTTTCTCTCTCCTCTGGTACCCAACTACCAAATCCGGCTTTAAGTCCCAATGGTATCCACCTCCCTTTAGTCTCAGATTTATTTCCTACTGATATCCTTTTTACATAGTCCCAGGTTCACTCCCCACTGGCGCCCACCTCCTATAGTGTCAGGTTCATTCTCCTCTGGTACCAAACTCTCATATCCGGCTTCAACTTTCAATGGTATTCATCTCCCTTTAGTCCCAGGTTTATTTCCCACTGATATCCTTTTTACATAGTCCCAGGTTCACTCCCCACTGGCGCCCACCTCCTATAGTGTCAGGTTCATTCTCCTCTGGTACCAAACTCTCATATCCGGCTTCAACTTTCAATGGTATTCATCTCCCTTTAGTCCCAGGTTTATTTCCCACTGATATCCTTTTTACATAGTCCCAGGTTCACTCCCCACTGGCGCCCACCTCCTTTAGTGTCAGGTTCATTCTCCTCTGGTACCAAACTCTCATACCAAGCTTCAAATTTTAATGGTATCCATCTCCCTTTAGTACCAGGTTTATTTTCCACTGATATCCTTTTTACATATTCCCAGGTTAAATCCCCACTGGTGTGCAATTCCCTGAATCCCAGGTTCACTCCCCACTGGCGCCCACCTTCTATAGTGTCAGGTTCATTCTCCTCTGGCACCCAACTCCTATAGTTCGGCTCGGATACCCACAGTTATCCATCTCCCACAGTCCAAGGTTAACTCCCAATTGGTGTGCAATTCCCTGAATCCCAGGTTCACTCCCCACTGGCGCCCACCTTCTATAGTGTCAGGTTCATTCTCCTCTGGTACTCAACTCCCATATCCGGCTTCAACTTTCAATGGTATCCATCTCCCTTTAGTCCCAGGTTTATTTCCCACTGATATCCTTTTTACACAATCCCAGGTTCACTCCCCACTGGTGTGCAATTCCCTGAATCCCAGGTTCACTCCCCACTGGCGCCCACCTTCTATAGTGTCAGGTTCATTCTCCTCTGGTACTCAATTCCCATATCCGGCTTCAACTTTCAATGGTATCCATGTCCCTTTAGTCCCAGGTTTATTTCCCACTGATATCCTTTTTACACAGTCCCAGGTTAACTCCCCACTGGTGTGCAATTCCCTGACTCCCAGGATCACCCCCCACTGTTGCCAAACTCCCATAACTTTGCCGGATATTGTCGGGTTTCGGCGGGTTTCGGCGGGTTTCGTAATAAAGCACTAATTCTTTTTTACGAAACCCGCCGAAACCGGCCGATAAACTTAGTCTCAGGTTCACTCCCGACTGGTGTACACTTCCCTGAGTCTCGGGTTCACTCCCCACAGTTGTCTACTTCCCATAACTTTGCTGTATATTGTCGGGTTTCGCCGGGTTTCGGCGGGTTTCGGCGGGTTTCGTAAAAAAGCACTGGTTCTTTTTTACGAAACCCGCCGAAACCCAGTCCCAGGTTCACTCCCCAATGGTGTACACTTCCCTGAGTTCTAGGTTCACTCCCCACAGCCACCTACTTCCCATAACTTTGTCGGGATTCGTCGGGTTTCATCGGGTTTCGGCGGGTTTCGGCGGGTTTCGGCGGGTTTCGGCGGGTTTCGGCGGGTTTCGGCGGGTTTCGTAAAAAAGACACACCCCCTCTGCTTCCGTGCCTCCATACTTGTCACTGCTGTTTATTTCTTCATAAAATCGGATCACTAAGTTATACTGCTGGAACCCAGCAAGTGACTGACAACAGCAGCTGCATGCTGTAAAAGTGGCTACCTGGACGGGGATTCCCCTTTTTGAGGGTTAAGACACAAAGTATTGCATTTTCGTGATGTAATACAACACCATATCTAGATGACCACTTACATTACAATAATATTAACTTACGGAACAGACAGTACTACCTTCACTTGTTATGTTGGTTCTTTTTTCGTTTTATTGTGATTATTCTGATAGGTTTTATTAGCAATTTAAAATGCCTACCATTTTAAAATATTTTTTGTTGTTGTGCGGACAATAAAAAATTCAAATCTTTAAAATCAGACGTTGGATTCCGAAACTAATTAATGCTTTGTCCAGTCTTAATATTATTACACACAGTAAAACATTCATTTTCTGATTCAACACATTTTAACTACGTTTTTAATGGTCATAAATGTAATGGGCTGGACATCTGGTATGTTCTCTTCATTTGTATTTTGTATTGTATTTAAAAGATATGGAGATAAGAGGATTAAACAATTTAACACACTCCTAAAGAACATATAAAGCAATATATTGTGTGTGTAGGTTTTACTTCACTATTACAAATAGAAACAAAACCATCGTCATTACACCAAACAACAACACCATCACAGTGGCGTTGTAGATAATAGAAGCAATGAATATGGTAGAAAAAGGTATTCCTCTCTCTCTCTCTCTCTCTCTCTCTCTCTCTCTCTCTCTCTCTCTCTCTCTTTCTTTCTTTCTTTCTTTCTTTCTCTCTCTCTCTCTCTCTCTCTCTCTCTCTCTCTCTCACACACACACACACACACATACATACACCGATACATCCTGCATATACACACATATTACATAACACACGTAAAAGAGAGGCTAAGAGAAATGAATCACATTCACACTACACCTAATTCATACCACTGACAACAACGATATAACATCAACAGTTAGTACAGATAGTATTCCACAAAAGCAAGTTTGACTGGGGAAAATAAGAAGAGGGGGGAGGGGGGTGGGGGAACTCAAACACAGCCAAGATAGAGAAAATAATAGTGGCACCTCCTTGGAATTAACAGATATTCAGACATTATTCTCAATATTCACAATGTACAAGTAGTGCAGCTGGTGAATAAAACTTTCCCACACCAATCAACAGAGACATGAATGAAACAAACCCATTCATTTAATATTTCTTAAATCAGTAACAGATGTGTCTTTAAGAACTATTATTATTGTAGGGCTACTTGCAGAGGGAGTGTATATATATATATATATATATATATATATATATATATATATATATATATATATATATATATATATTCGTGGGAACGTTTAATGACAAAACTGTAGAATCAGTGTAGTAAAGTGTTCCATGGTCAGTAGGGAGTCCAGGAAATGATTATGACATTGTTTACATTGTGTAACTGGTCCAAATTCATCACCCACGATAGCCTAGACATCTCATAGACTTCTACTGCTAGATATTCCCAGTGAAATTTGATACCCCACCCCTACACTTGTTACATATTTGTTGAACTGAATTAACATTAGTGCAACAGAAAGTAGACAGTTTGTATTATGTACTAGTGTGAATAATAATAAACTGCAACGTCTGATTGTTGTTGTAGGGATTGCAGAAATATTTGATTTAAACGATAAATGTAGTGAAAATGTGAGTCTACTTTGCTGTGTTCCTGAGAAAGAAATATACTGATGATATCTATGATATTTAGTCCACCGTGTGAGGGGGATTTCAATCTATAACATGAGTGATATAGATTTACAATTAAGATAATTGTGGCTTGGCTATGCCATTATTTATCACACCAATAGGCTTCCTAAGTCGTGACGTAATCCTGCGCAGCAACGCATGGCAACAAACCGGCTGCCTCTAAACAGTCGAGAAAAATGGCTGACACGAACTCTATTTCCATCACCGCCCTTATGAAATACTTCTCCAATGAGCATAAAAGTGTGTCGAGAGGTCAAAACCATCATAAGTCAGGTCATGTTTTTACTTTCTCGTACTCGGATGGCATGATGTTCGGCAAAGTTCAAGCCAGCACGAAGAATAAGGAGTATTCTGTGAAGGGTCTTCTCACTCTCAAATCTCACATCCCCGTAAAACGACTGTTGGACAATAATCAGTTTACTTTGAGTTTAGGCAGATTTAGTTTATCCAATGGAAAGATTTTACTGTTAACGTTCGATTTTAGTTAGAGAGAGAGAGAGAGAGAGAGAGAGAGAGAGAGAGAGAGAGAGAGAGAGAGAGTCATTGAGTCTTTGAGGTCTTGCTTCGCTAATTTTCGTTGCTATTGACTATAGTCTAGATACTACATACTATTTAGTATCGTATTGTAACCTTTATTATAATGCTCATATATGAGCATCACAATCACCAATCACGCTAGACATTTTATCATACTTCATGTGGTAGGCATAGGGGCAGCGTGGATCAGCAGTACGAAAAGGTACCGAGTTCGTTCACCCGCCGCTGCGCTGTGTGGCCTTGAGCAAGTCACCTCGCCCAAGCTCAATTTGCGGCGCTGCACCGCGGTTATTCCAGTCTTCCCTGGGAATAGACCCTAGAGATAAATTTCCTCTATGGGATGAATAAAGGGAATCTTATTTATTTATTTATTTAGACCAGTGTTAGTCACGGTAAACTAAACTTCCTATTGGGTTAAGGTGTAATGTAAATGTTGCAGCTTGAAACTCGAAGAAATCAATAACATTGTGAAATTGAATGTGAACTTCAATTTAATATACGAAAACAGATAAAATGGACGTTTCGGGTTTCCCCTTTATCAACAAAGCAAGATGAATGAAAGAACCACTTAATTCTTTTAAATTGAGCTTTTATATAGCGTAATATCCACTAAATGTGCTCAAAGTGCTTTACAAGGGGTCCCTGGCCAACAGCATCATTTAACATGTAAGACGGGACATGATGCCTGTTAGGCGATATTACAATTTTTTCGGACAGAGACAACGCTGTTAACGGCCAGGTATTCATTTGACACCTGAGTACGGTGAGAGATTGTGAGTTAAGAGCCTTCTCCAAGGACTCAACTATGCGCCGAGCGAGACCCAAACCCAGGACCTTCTGATCTGAAAGCGAGTGTCATACCACACGACCACAACAGACGTTTTATTAGTTTGTTTGTTTTTTGCCTATTGAGCATGATCGCAGCTCTAAATTTGAATCTTTTATTCTTTTACTTCCACAGATCTATCTTGATGATGCCTTGGGTTGATTCAGTCCAAAACTAATTTGTCATATTTTATTTAACAATGTTAATGACATTGAACATACATTGATACAGCAATGCCATAATTTGTCATGTTTATCATGTAAAATCATGTATGGGTGACCAACAAAACCATTATTTTGAATGGTGATTTGATGATGATGAACAAAATATGTGTGTTGTACAAAATAAATGGCAAAGCTAACAAAATGCAGTCTCCTTAATAAGAGGAGACTGGAGATTGACAAGTGCTGCAACTAATTGAAAAATAATATCAGATGTTTCTCTTAACATGGTTGGAATATATGAGAGGATGTTAACATTTTTAGTCTTTCATTAGCCCTCTGAACATGAAGCAATTTCTTTTGTTAATAAAATCTCATTTTCAGTAAATTTATTATGTCAGACCCAAGATGATGTCATCAAAACATAGGCAAATTAGGCCTATTTTATTAAATGCAAGAGCTTCAAAAATGGCATTCCAAATAAATTAGCAAAAAGGTGAAAATTTTATGTCCCCATTGTATCGTAAAACATAAATTATCAACAGTTTCTGAAATTAATAAAATGTCTGAATGTGTTTTATCAAACGTTGATAATCAATGTTTATGGTTTGAAAAATGAATAATAAATATTGTGAAATTAAAGTTATCTTTTAGTTTTTATTAAATTAGATGACGTCATCATCTGTTGGGGGAGGGGGGGGGGGGTCAGGTCAATGATGACAAGTGATGACTTGGGGGAGGGGGGGGGGTCTAAAAAGGGCAAATTTTTGATGACGTAATATGTGAACGCTCCCTAAGTCGTTTCGTCTTCTCACTCTCAAATCTCACATCCCCGTAAAACGACTGTTGGACAATAATCAGTTTACTTTGAGTTTAGGCAGATTTAGTTTATCCAATGGAAAGATTTTACTGTTAACGTTCGATTTTAGTTAGAGAGAGAGAGAGAGAGAGAGGAGAGAGAGAGAGAGAGAGAGAGAGAGAGAGAGAGAGAGAGAGAGAGAGAGAGAGAGAGTCATTGAGTCTTTGAGGTCTTGCTTCGCTAATTTTCGTTGCTATTGACTATAGTCTAGATACTACATACTATTTAGTATCGTATTGTAACCTTTATTATAATGCTCATATATGAGCATCACAATCACCAATCACGCTAGACATTTTATCATACTTCATGTGGTAGGCATAGGGGTAGCGTGGATCAGCAGTACGAAAAAGGTACCGAGTTCGTTCACCCGCCGCTGCGCTGTGTGGCCTTGAGCAAGTCACCTCGCCCAAGCTCAATTTGCGGCGCTGCACCGCGGTTATTCCAGTCTTCCCTGGGAATAGACCCTAGAGATAAATTTCCTCTATGGGATGAATAAAGGGAATCTTATTTATTTATTTATTTAGACCAGTGTTAGTCACGGTAAACTAAACTTCCTATTGGGTTAAGGTGTATGTAAATGTTGCAGCTTGAAACTCGAAGAAATCAATAACATTGTGAAATTGAATGTGAACTTCAATTTAATATACGAAAACAGATAAAATGGACGTTTCGGGTTTCCCCTTTATCAACAAAGCAAGATGAATGAAAGAACCACTTAATTCTTTTAAATTGAGCTTTTATATAGCGTAATATCCACTAAATGTGCTCAAAGTGCTTTACAAGGGGTCCCTGGCCAACAGCATCATTTAACATGTAAGACGGGACATGATGCCTGTTAGGCGATATTACAATTTTTTCGGACAGAGACAACGCTGTTAACGGCCAGGTATTCATTTGACACCTGAGTACGGTGAGAGATTGTGAGTTAAGAGCCTTCTCCAAGGACTCAACTATGCGCCGAGCGAGACCCAAACCCAGGACCTTCTGATCTGAAAGCGAGTGTCATACCACACGACCACAACAGACGTTTTATTAGTTTGTTTGTTTTTTGCCTATTGAGCATGATCGCAGCTCTAAATTTGAATCTTTTATTCTTTTACTTCCACAGATCTATCTTGATGATGCCTTGGGTTGATTCAGTCCAAAACTAATTTGTCATATTTCATTTAACAATGTTAATGACATTGAACATACATTGATACAGCAATGCCATAATTTGTCATGTTTATCATGTAAAATCATGTATGGGTGACCAACAAAACCATTATTATGAATGGTGATTTGATGATGATGAACAAAATATGTGTGTTGTACAAAATAAATGGCAAAGCTAACAAAATGCAGTCTCCTTAATAAGAGGAGACTGGAGATTGACAAGTGCTGCAACTAATTGAAAAATAATATCAGATGTTTCTCTTAACATGGTTGGAATATATGAGAGGATGTTAACATTTTTAGTCTTTCATTAGCCCTCTGAACATGAAGCAATTTCTTTTGTTAATAAAATCTCATTTTCAGTAAATTTATTATGTAAAAAGGGAGGGATATTTACAGTTACTCCTTGAGGTAAAATATCTTGAATCAGGAAACCTTTATCTGCTAAAATTAAATCTCCAGGGCTTAAAATTAAAAGTTTTAGTAATCCACAATTTTGTACAATGACCGTATCCGAGACAGACCCTGGATAAAGTTTAGAAACAAAATTTATCACACCATTTGGACTCACACCAAGGAGAGCTTTAACAGAATTCATGGACCTAAAAGAAGAATAAGTTAACCGTTGGTTATCCATTTCTTTAGGAATAGCAATTTGGTCATCTGTACAATCATTGATCATTCTGCA
>NC_088361.1:45044605-45052105 GCF_034508935.2 Berghia stephanieae
TGGTATTATGTCAATGAATATGTTACCCTTGTTACATTATCATGTATATTTCCTGAAATAAACAATTTTGATATGTATGTATGTATGTATGTATGTATGTATGTATGTATGTATGTATGTATGTATGTATGTATGTATGTATGTATGTATGTATGTATGTAGTATGTATGTATGTATGTATGTATGTATGTATGTATGTATGTATGTACGTACGTACGTACGTAAGTATGTATGTATGTATGTATGTATGTATGTATGTATGTATGTATGTATGTATGTATGTATGTATGTATGTATGTATGTATGTATGTATGTATGTATGTATGTATGTATTGACGTATGTATGTATGTATTGACGTATGTATGTATGTATGTATGTATGTATGTATGTATGTATGTATGTATGTATGTATGTATGTATGTATGTATGTATGTATGTATGTATGTATGTATGTATGTATGTATGTATGTATGTATGTATGATGTATGTATGTATGTATGTAATGTATGTATGTATGTATGTATGTATGTATGTATGTATGTTATGTATGTCTGTCTTGATATGATTTTAACCTGTATTGGAATTCGTGAAAAGACTTATAAAAATTTAAAAACAAATGCGAACGAGTGTAGACTCGGTGTTTTCCACAACGATTGACAAGAAATGAATGATTGAAAGAATGTGACTGGATTCGAGATTTGTATGGGCGCAAATCGAGGCTCGACTGAAGTCACCTCATGCTTCTGAAGAGTTTCAATTTGACCCCTTGTCTCCTTGGCAGTTGATGAACCGTCAACTACCAAGGACTCGCTCCTTGGCAGAGCAGATTCTAATGGCTTCACTACCCTCACTCTGTTACCCGGGTTTCCATATAGTTCGCCAGACCTGATGTCGGATAACCGCCGCCCATAGCCAAACTCCGCTAGGGAGAAAAACTTCGGCAGCCAGGCCTAGTCTCAAGCGACTATCCCACAACCGCCGCCTTACAACACCTGGATTGAATACGTGGCCTTCTGCGAACCTGGAAGCAGAGCCCGCCTGTCCCTGCATCGGTCCCCAGGCGGGATGCGAGGACTCAACCACCAGCCACGTCAGCGATTGGAACCCTGCGCATTTACGCGGTGGGGGTCGTCTGGGTCCAATTACTCCTACCTGCCAGGAGTTTCCTCCTACCTACCAGGAGGTTCGGTTCCCACTTTGGCTACACCGTTGGTCCGATCTGCGGGCACCTCCCACCCTCAAAGGAGGTGCCAAGTTCTCACATCTGGGCTTCGTACATCTCCTACCTGCTAGGTTTTGCCAAGTACCCACGATTGATCTAATCATGGCACCACCATCTGCCGTCAATACGCCACGCCGCTGCCTATACCCTTCCTTTTATCCTTCTTATTTATATAAAATCTCAAGTTTGAAGATTGAACTACATTTAATTATAAATTAGATTAGGAAATGATTAAGGGTTTTCAAACATAGATAATTGATGCTTGAAGATGTCACTATGCTTTGTAATTTTAAACTATTTTTTTTAAAAATCAGTACTGCTAGCTTCCACTGCATCAGATGATAGATGATTTAACAGTCTAATAGGAGATGGGTAGAAGGAATAGGATTCGATAATCTGATGTCACGTCCGCCCAGCAACGAGCAGCTTGGTTCTAAACAAAGAAAATCTGTACTTTTTATTCTTCATGCTGGCTAGAACTTTTTCACATGTCATGTGATCAGAATGTATAAAAGTCAAAACATGATCATATTTATAATGTTTTTCTCCTCTGGATATACTTTTATGCTCGTCGAGGAGAAGTATTTCATAAGGACGTCCGACATTGTTCCGATAGTTTAGAACCAGTTGCTAAGTTACAATGCGTCATTACGAGGGAACTGACGTCACGACCATTGAAGGCTATTGAGGTGGGTGTTTGATTTTAATGGGATAATCGTCATACTGAAATCATGTACTCTAATCGGTCTGGAGATGTATTTGATAGTTTCTGGGAAATCAACTTCAGTTCATTTGTAGTATCTAGAGCTTGGGGAGAGGAGCGCAGTTTGTCTCGTTTTCGTCGGATCTGTAGGTTGACAAGGCCAATGCTTTTAATCAGTGATGCCGCGCTTGTTTTTGGTCAGAAGTTGTTGTAAAGTCGCCCGGCTCGCCCCCTGTGTCATTTCTAAAGTCTTAATATCTGCTTGGAGAGAAGGGTCCTAGACATTACTCTCATTCTAAATCAGGCAACAAGAAAGTTTCGTGGCAGTTGGCATGGATGCTCTTTAGAGAGTTCTCCTTTTTCGGTAAAATAACACACTTGTTTTATTAGCCCTTGTTAAAAAATGATTGGCCCTTTAAAAAAATGGATTGCCATTACAAAATTGTAAACCTGTCATCAAATTTATACCTCAATCAGCCTGCTTCTGTTCTTCTTGAACATGGACTATCCACATGGTTTCCAGTCAAAAGGGGAGTGACATGAGGCAAGGCTGCATCTTGTCTCCCTCTCTTTTCAGCTTCAACACTGAATAAATCATGAGAGGGGTCATTGATGCAGTGCACCAAAATTAAATGGCAAGCCAATCTTACAGCTGACGACACTGCACTCATGTCAATAAGGCCTTCTGGATTAGACATGTTAGGGCAATCCGTAAAACAACATAGTGAGGTCAAAGACATGCTCCTAATTGCTAAACAGACCAAAGTAATGGACACTGATAAAAGTCAAAAAGCTCATATTGTGGTTAATGGAGAAAAACTGGAGAATGTAAAAAAAAAGTGTATCTCGAGGCAAGAATAGAGGCAAATGTAAAATCGATCCCTGATATCCAAAGAATCATTTTCCCAAACGAAATTGAAAAAAGTGATGACATTATGGAAAAGAAAAAGTATCCAACTGATAAGGAAAATATTAGATAAGTGGATCTGGATCTTTAATGGCCACTCGATAAATAAGATAAATAAGAATATCTATACAGGGCATTTCCAAGAATATAACAGGATCAATGTGCTTCACTATTTTTATGTATACTCCCAGCAGGCTATATTACGGAATCATATTTCCATTTCATACGGTACAAGTCCCTGTAAGGTGCAGTTTTCTTACTAAACACAATGTCCGCCACTGCCTATAGCCAGGTAATCATTCACACCAGGGTCGAGTGGGGTAACGTGTGTTAAGTTCCTTACCCAAGGACAGGAATTTGGGACCACAATTTGCTTGTAATTTGTGATCAGGCGAGACACGGTACTGGTGAGCCAATGAGTCACGACTTTGTCGCTTTGTGGAATGATTCTCGAATTCTGAATAGCAGGGTCTCCTGTTCCAGTATCTTTCACTAGGTTGAGTCCTTGAAGACGATTTTTTTATGATAGCCACATTCTCTAGTCGTTATAAGGCGTAAAATGAGTACCATGTCAGAAACACGTAACTAAGTAGTAAGCCACGCAGTCTGAATGACGCTTGTTGAGAATTGTGTGATTCAGTCACATAACTTTTAAAACTTCGATGAGTATAGGTGTTCTCTCAAATCCATGTTGCTCATTGGTTCCATTGGTCACGGTCCTGGGCCAGAGTTTTGAGGCTGTCAAGAAGATCTTGTTGTGACTTTAGTACGGAGGGCACTGCAATATTTCTTAGTTCTTCAGGGGTCAATTCGGCCTAATCTGAATTCAGAAATGTATGATATGTAGAGATACCCTGGTTCAGGGTAGTTACTATTGATGTTGTTGGTCTCCCTACATATTGTTGCCATGAAGGAAATATTCTATCATTGCAGTTTCAGCTGGAATGTTGTCTTCTCAACGTAAGATGTGACCAATTTAAAATAGCCTCCATTACATCGCTGTTCCTATATTATTGTACTTAGGCGTCAGTCAGAAACAGCATTGTTGTAATGAAAAATAAATAGTAAGAGCCCTACTGCATGAAGCATATGTCTCGTCCAACCAGTTACGTTTTTTGCTGCTATGTGGTCTTGTGGTATAGCACTCGCTTTCGGATCAGAAGGTCCTGGGTTCGGGTCCCGCCCTGAGCAGCGCATAGTTGAGTTTTTGGAAAATGTTCTTTAACCATATTCTCACACCGTAATCAGGTGTAAAAATGAGCAACTTGCCGTTGACAGTTTTGTCTCTGTCTGAAAAAATATGTCTCCTAACAGGCGCCATGTATGTGAAGTGTTGCTGTTGGCAAGTACCCAGTGTAAAACGACATTAGCACGTTAAATATAAATATTGCACTATATAAAAGCTCATTTTGTAAATATGCTACTGTTGGCTTAGGACACACTGCAAAGCGTTTTGAGCATAATTCCTGACCCACCTCCTTTAAACCTTCTAATTATGTCGGGGTAACGCAGATGACTATTAGGCGATATTACATTTTTTTCGACAGAGACAAAGCTGTTGACGGCCTGTACTCATTTTCTTCAATTTCTTACGTTATAAGAAATGAGAGATTATATTTATTATAATTATTACGGTGTCCATTTTTTGGGGGTCCTATACACCCCAATATAATACCATTATGTGATGATGGCTTACATATTGACACAGGTCTTATATTTCTGAGTAAAAAATCAATTTCCCGCCGACGTATCACCAATTCATAGGACGGGTCACATTTTAACATGAAAAACAGAACGAAACAAAATAGAGGGCTATATTGCAATGCTTTTATTTTCAAAAATAAATAGCGAAGGGCATAATTTAACGCTAAATGTCTAAATCTCTATGATGGCTCTGAAAGGGAACGATAAACAATCGCCTTTTTCTGAAAACTTCATGTCTCCGTCAACCTTCAAGTCTTGTAGAGATGATACTTTCTTGGACGACTTGAAACTGGCTTGTAATTCTGGATCCTCATGCCCGTTACATCTGAAAAATTATTTATGATTTTTAGAAACGATAACGATTTGAAACAACTGAATGACGAAACCATATTGGCATTACTGGCAGAGCTTCCAATCATCAGATAAAAGGCACAAGATAGGAAATCAGAAGTGTCATCAGTCTTTGTAAAAATAATTCACCCTTTAAACTTGTACTTAAAAGTATGAATACTCTGGTAGTCAAAATACACTAAAATTGCATCAATCTTAATGGGAAAGAACATCGAAATCCATTCATGGTGTACACATCACACACACACACACACACACACACACACACACACACATATATATATGTATATATATATATATATACAAATAAATATATGTCTGTGTGTGTGTGTGTGTGTGTGTGTGTGTGTGTGTGTGTGTGTGTAATATATAGTTGATTTTGTAGAAGGACAATATTGAATGACTATCACAGTGGCACAAAATAGAGACAGTTCAAGGATCTTCACCGCAAGAATAAGAGGAGCGGGAAAATCTCCCCAGTAGGATGACAACGCAAACTGAAAGATTGAGCGCATTAAGCTGAAATTGCACTATATATGATCTTTCTCCGTAGAAGAAGTTTTTCTTGATATTCAACTGACAACTTTCTCTCAAAGTTTTGGGCCATTTATTATCATGATGTGGCTATGCGGTCTTTTAGTATGACATTCACCTTCGGACTGGTTCCGATTTGAGTTACACTCAGATCGGCGCAAGTAGAGTCCTCGGAGAAAGTTTTTTACTTACATTCTCTTATCGTACTCAAGTGTAGAATGAGTTCCTTGTCGTTGTCTCTGTCCCAACAAAAATTGTATTACTGCCCAGCAGGCGTTATGTGTCGTTCTACAAATGATTCTGTTGACTAGGGACATCTTGTAATGCCATTTGCTTTAGTTGTATTTAAACTGAAGAAACTTTGAATCACATAGCATTGTTGTTTTCTTTTGTCAGATGGTTGCAGAAAAAAAACATAGCAAAAAACAAACAAAGCAACAACCCCCCCCCCCCAAAAAAAAAAACCCAAAAAAAAACGACTTTCTGGCACAGCCTCGCACGTAATATTGAAATAAAGATTATTTAATAAATAATGGGAACGAAGTGGGCTGAGTTCCTTAGGACTTTATTCTATTATCCCAACATCTAGAGGTGCCTAAATGAGTCAATAAAATGTATAGTAAAATACAGGGAGTAAAACTCACACACACACACACACACACACACACTCAAACACACATACAGAGAGATAGTGAGAGAGAGAGAGAGAGAGAGAGAGAGAGAGAGAGAGAGAGAGAGAGAGAGAGAGAGAGAAACATGCACACACATGTTTACATATAATGTTTTAACTATAATATTAACATTTTTTTGTGTGTGTACCTGCGGAAGGCCAAAGGCCGAAACGTCGTTTAATTTGTTTTGTATTTTTTATAAGATTCATTTTTACTCCCTTTATTTTACTTTAGATTTATTCTGTGACCAGGCAATCTCGGGTTCAAGCCCGACCTCAGGCAATTTCTTTTTTTTTATAGGGAAAACGTTATCCCCCAATTTGTTCACTTTGGACAAGATAAATGATGACTGATGGCATTATACTTTTGTTATGGTTTTGTTGTTGTTGTTGTTTTTATTGGATTGTCTGTGGAACTCGTGGGCGACGATATCTTAAGATGGTTCGTTGAAGGGCGAAATGTGACAACAAGAACAGGTCTTGGATTTGAAAATACTTACGTAACGTGCCTGATTCCTCCATTTTCCCCTATGCAAATACCGATGTAGTCTCCTTTTTTGACCTGGATTTGTGAACCCTCTGGTACGTCATAGCGTTGTTGAGATTTGTCAGAGCCTGTGGTGAAAATATTCTGACCCACCAGCCGGTAAACGTTTCTTTTACTGGAATCGTCGAGGCAAAAAAAGGAAATAATATTAATAAAAATGAAATGTATAATATTTATAATATAATATAATAATAATATATATTTGGAAAATGGGCCTCACAAAAAAAATTTGGAAAGTCTCGATTCATTCCACCGCAAACAATTACGTCGCGTAATCGGAATCTATTGGCCAGAGACAATTACAAATACTGATCTCTATGAAAAAACCAGGGTCCAACGCTTGAGTACAATAATAAAAAAAAACAGCGATGGAGGCTATTTGGTCACATCTTACGTCGAGAAAATAACATTCCAGCCCAAACTGCAATGACAGAATATTTCCTTCATGGCAACAAATATGTAGGGAGACCACCAACATCAATAGTAACTACCTTGAACCAGGATCTCTCTACATATCAGCAATTTCTGGATTCAGATGAGGCCGAATCAATCCCTGAAGAACTGAGAAATACTGCAGTGCCCTCCGTACTAAAGTCACAACAAAATCTTGACAGCCTCAAAAGTCTGGCCCAGGACCGTGACCAATAGAAACAATTAACAACATGGATAGAGAGAGAGAGCCGCTATACTTATCGACCATGACTGATTTACACAATTCTCAGCAAGCGTCATTCGGACTGCGAAGCTTACTATTACTACTACTACTACTACTACAACTACTACTACTACTACTACTACTACTACTACTACTACTACTACTACTACTACTACTACTACTACTACTACTACTATACTACTACT
>NC_088361.1:45057105-45069605 GCF_034508935.2 Berghia stephanieae
ATGGCGTTATATGGCCTAGTGGTATGACATTCGCTTTCATATCCGAAGGTCATGGGTTCGAGCCTCGCTCGGCGCATAGCTGAGTCTTTGGAAAAGGCTCTTTACTCATATTCTCTCATCGTACTCAGGTGTAAAATGAGCACCGTTAACAGCGTTGTCTCTGTCGGTAAAAAGCAATATCACGATACAGGCTTAATGTCCCAATCTACATGTTACGTGTTGCTGTTGGTCAAAGCACTTTGAGTACGTTTAGTAGATATTGTTCTATGCAACAACTCAAGTTCTTTTTGTTTTGTTTCATTTTGTTTTGTTTTTTGGTCGGCGGATCAAACCTTTGAAGTACGATTTTCGCGATCGGCGGATCAAATTTCTGACGTCAATATACGAGCTTTACGAACCATGTTTTATTTGATTTTATGTGGATCAGACCACTGACGTCATCTTTTATAGACCTGGAACGAAATTGACGTCTTCCAGCTCTTCAGTTGACAGCCATATAAGTTATTAGATCTCTTTATCTTCTATCAATCAGACTATAAATGTCTAAGGTTACACATAGTTTTGTGTGTTGGTAAGGTTTATCCGGCTGGCGGATATTATGAGAATTTTACCTAAATGCATAACACTAATAGAAAAAATTAATCACATTGCAAAAAATCTAAAGTGTTCTATGTCTTATCCTTTTCAATCTAAATTCATTATTTGGGGCCGCGTGGCTCAGCGGTACGGTCTCCGCTTCGTACCCGAAAGGTACCGAGTTCGATTACCCGCTGCGCTGTGTGGCCTTGAGCAAGTCACCTCGCCCTAGCTCAATTTGCGGCACCGCACTGCGGCTGACGCCTGGGTTATTCCAGTCTTCCCATGGAATAGACCCTAGAGACAAATTTCCCCCATGGGATGAATAAAGGGAATTTTATTTTATTTATTTTATTTTTTGGGACCGACAACTCGAAATAATGGCATTTTGAGGCGATGGGCCACAAGAAATTAATTCATCTTTTAAAGTGTTTTCAAAGAAGTTTAAGATCTCAACAAGTGTGTATGAAAGGTGTCAGACAAAGCAAGAAAGAAAAATACATGCAAAAAATAACCCCTAATAATCAGTGGAAGAACTTACTTTTCAGATGGCACATATCGCAGGTCTTGGTACAGTATTGGAGAGCAAAGATTTTATGTTTTTTGCACATGTTCGGCTCCTTGGCAACAAGCTTTGGACACTGACTCTGTAGCAAATCCTCACACAACGTGCTGTTTTCGTCTGAAATTATTTAAATTAAGACTTGTATTTAATTGATGAAAGCATAAACACTTCTAGAATGATGCTTGGTTTAATAGAGAAAATATTAGTGAAGACTCTTTTTATGTGAGTAATGAGCCTAAGGGCTATCCTAGAAACGATCATGCACTATATAAACCTCTTTTATTGTTATTGTCTTTATCATTACCGTTATTATTATTACTATTATGATTATTATTATCATCATTATTATTATTATTTTCATTATTATTATTATTATTATTATTATGATTATTATTATTATTATTATTATTATTATTATTATTATTATTATTATTATTATTATTATTATATTATTATTATATTATTATATTATTATTATTATTATATTATTATTATATATTATTATTATTTCAATTATTATATATTATTTATTATTTATATTATTATTATATATTATTATTATTATTTTCATTATTATTATTATTATATTATTATTATCATTATTATTATCATATTATTCAATTATTATTATCATTTTAATATTATTATGATTAATCATTATCATATTAAATATTCATACCAAATATATTTTTAATAATCATATGTAAAGATTGTAAATTTATGTGGAATATGGATAAAAACATATGTAAGTTAACTATGGGGAAGGAAGATATATGTAGTAGAGAGAGAGAGAGAGAGAGAGAGAGAGAGAGAGAGAGAGAGAGAGATTGAAGATATGTAACATGAAGGCAGGGTGGGGACGGGGGCGGTAGAACTAACCTCTGGCTTGTGTTTGACAAACAAATGCTTCCGTTCTCTTTTGGGACCTGTCGCACCATATATTAGTTTGTGATTTCATCACAACACAGTCCTCATTACCATCCCAATTATTCGGCTCTCCTGTAATATTGACATATGTAGAAGATTATATATATTTATCTTCTTTTAAAAAATGAAACTGATATGTTATATCGCCCAAGTTACACTAAATATGTTTGAAGCGACTTATGGGTAGGGTGGTAAGGGGGGGTGGGGGGGGGGAGGCAAGCCCATCGTAACACGTACCATGTAGGGCGACACACACAAATGACCCATAGCAACTATTAAAATAATATTTTTGTTTTCCACTGGACTCAACATTGCGCTGTCCAGATCAAAATTTGTAAGATAGATTACAGCAAGTGGGTTTAATGAGTTCACAGTACTTGTATATTATCAGTTAAACTTGGTCATTATATTGAGTACTAGGAAATAAATTCCTTTGATCGGTGTTAAATCTACTTGGTATTTGGGGATAAAAGCATCAAAATATAGTTGGTATTTATTATTTGAACGTACGGTATTTGTTATTTGGGCGTGCAGGATTCTTTAGACGTACGACCTTTGATTATTTGGGCGTAAAAACTGACCTTTGGTTAAAGGAATTGTGGGAACAGTTTACAATAGGATATAAAACAGAGTTGTTTCTGATCAAACCGGAATTCCACCTTTGATTCTATTCTGGATTCTACAGTCTATTTGATTCTATTCTACTTTTTGCATTATGCTACAAGTTCAAGCATCATACTAAGAATCTTTGTTTTACGGCCTTAGAAATATTCCACGTATATTGAAAATGGTTACATGGGCAAAGTCGATTAACATTTGGATTGATTTTACGGATTTGGAATTTATGAAACTGATTGAATTATGACCATGCTATTTGATTTGGTTTGCGGATTTATCACAACAAATAAAGCAGTAAGAAATGAAACTTGGAATTTGGACTTATATTTGAATGTCTTGATGTTGTACATTCAATTATCATCATTGGCTCTTGAACTCTTTTGTCATTATTAACATCTACCACACAAGGCAAAGGAATATCATTACCATCTATCAAAAAGCCACTATACGATCATAAGCCATTACATATGTGTGCAACTACGCCACAAATTGAATGTCCTAAATAGATATTTCATTGACATAATATTTATTCAAATTTCATTGTGTCCAAAATAGTTTAACATGGAACTACGAGCAACGTAAAGAAGTCGAAGAAGAATTACAGCAATGACAATATAAAAACATGGTCTTGGAAAAAATATTAAAGTCTATTAAATGATATTTTAAGGCATGTACAAAAAAAATACGTGTAATAATAAGCAAGACAAAAATAATCACCTGAATATCTATCTATCATTTGTGTGTGTGGGTGTGTGGAAAATGCAGATAGCTCACTTGGTAGAGCACTTAAGTCATTAGCTCTAAGGCTGTTGCACTATGAAAAAATAGATTTAAAATCTTGGAAATCTCATCCTTCCAATATGGATTTGAGAAGTTTGAGAGTTCATGACACACTGAGGGCTACTTTAACCCAACGATAGTTGAAGGACAATTTTTTTGGTCGAAATCTTAAATACGCGAAGTACCAGGATTAAGAGTTTTTGCCAAGTTAAGAGTGATTTTAAGAAATCGATATTTGTGGAACGCGGTTTCTGGCAAAAATGTTAATACTCGAAGTATCCGGTTAGAACTATTATTTTGGGGTTTTATTAGCCCGAGATAAGGATCATTGTAATCGATCGATATTTTAGGACAAGTTCCATGGCCAACATTTTCAAGATTTTGAATTTTCTTTTCAAAATCGGTCAGAATGCTGGTATACTATTGAGCTTACTTCCTGTTCCTCTTTCCACTAACAACGATTTGTCTTCGCGGGTTGTTTGCAATAAATTATTTCTATATCCACCGAACAACAAGCAATTATTTCTGCCTGGTCAGTGCTATAGCAGTCTGAATAGAAAATCCGGTTCCATACGTCTGCATGGCACGGGACAAATATTTTAAAATATTCTTTTATTAGTCTCCGTAGCTCAGTTTGGAGAGCACTTGCTTCAAACGCAAAGGGGCCTAGTTTGATTTCGGGCGAAGTCGAGATTTGTTTCTTACGTCTTTGTTAACCCTGTAATGATTGGGTAGCTTGGTCTGTTAGACCTGTCTGAAAGTACTTTGCGATAGACGCATCTTGTCCAAATGGTAGTAGACAATTGCTATGATAAGAATCAATGGATATTTGAAGAATGCGTGTATCTTCAGAGTAGGCATTTGAATGGTTACAAGATAACATACCTGGTCCCCAGTTGGTCCATGTGACATCTCCTCCATCTTCCCTCTTCCATCTGCCTTCAGTTTCAATATCATTGATCCCAATCCAGACTGCCTTACCGTTCCTATTGGATGAGATCATATATAATTGACTCTAAAGGGTATTTGATGCTACGCGTTTAGGTTAAATACTCACTTCTGTCAGCCGGATATAACGTACCAGCACACACGAAATATGTTTATCCATGAATGTCTACAGAAGAAAAGAAGTCCACTACATTATATCAATCAGACTATAAATGTTCAAGGCTACACATATTTTTGTGTGTTGGTCGTTATATCCAGTTGGCGGATGTGTTGAGTAAATTTGAAAAAGAATGCATTTGTATTAGTAACGATAGCAAGAACCTCAATCTAGAGCTAAATCAGAAAGTCTTCAGAGACACCCCCCCCCCCCCCCCCACATACAAGTGTTTCTGTTCTTTTAAAACTCTTAGGGCTGGACCACACCTGGGTCCTTCTCCATTTCTTTTTGCCGACACATGGGTTTGAACCCACAATCTTCGAATCTAGATCTAAGTCTGGCGTATTTTGTATGTGCTCTTATCCATTACCCCATAATTGTGGTCAAAGCGCTTTACAAGGACTCCTTAGCGAAACTCAAAACACGACATGTACGAAAGAATTATGAGAATATCTTTGGGTTTTTTTTTTTGTTTTTTGGGGGGTTTTTTGTTTTGCTTTTCTATCGATGATCTTTTCACTTGCTCTCTTACCAGATGTCAATGTGACATGACCAGTTTTGAGATCCATCTCTTTCTAGAGTGACATTAACCCTCTCCTTACCAACCATTTTCAGAATTGTCCCCAAAATTTAACACCAACCCAACACAGAAATACATTTCTAACTCGCATAGTAAAGCGACAAGTACATTCTATACATAATTCTGTTCAGCTATACAACACAATATCGAGTGTTCATGGCTATAACACAAGACTTATTCTTAAAATTTTGAGGTGTACAAAAGAATCAGAACAATAAAAGTGTTGGTTTCCATCGTAACGAATGTGACGATATTCATATGGTTGGTAAGGAGAGGGTTAAGTGCATATTACTCAAAATCTCATCTATCAGGCTATTCTAACATTAAATTCACTTTAGACATTTGTATCACTCAGAATGAACTCTCTCCTTACCAGCCATTTTTATGATTTTGTCTAAAAAATAGTTTTTTCTTACTCAAACAGAAAAGCAACAAATACATTCTATGCATAAAATTGATCAGCAAAATGAACTCTACAACACAGTGTCGCGTTTTTATAGCTACAATAAAACATTTTTCTCTAAATTGTGTGATTTACAAAAGAAATCTGAATGATAAAAGTGCTGGTTGGATCGTAACGAATCTGACGATTTTCCTATGGTGGTTAAGGAGAGGGTTAAGTGCATATTACTCAAAATTTGAGTCAAAATCTCATCTAACAGGCTATTCTAACTTTAAATTCACTTTAGGCATGTGTATCACTCAGACTTAATACCCGTGTGACACGGCGGGTTATAAATTACCTCATCCTAGTTCATAGGACCTAATAAGACAAATAGCTGCATTTGAATAGGATTCAATAGTCTGATGTCACGTCCTCCCAGCAACGAGCAGCTTGGTTCTAAACAAAGAAAATCGGTACTTTTTTTTCTTCATGCAGGCTAGAACTTTTTCACATGCCATGTGATCAGAATATATATAAAAGTCAAAACATGATCAGATTTATAATTGTTTTTCTCCTCTGGATACACTATTATGCTCGCCGGAGAAATATTTCATAAGGGCGTCCGCCATTGTTCCGATAGTTTAGAGGCAGTAAGTTACTATGCGTCATTACGTGGGAAGTGACGTCACGACTGTTGAAGGCCATTGTAGGGTTTAATTAAAATTACATAATGAAATAAAGGATATGGCAAATTTATACCTCATTCTGGCGATAAAGTCATTCTCCATAGGGCTCATTGGTGAGGCGAGGAATCCTCCAGCATCTTCTTTACAATATTTGAGTGCATCAATGTACGACAACTTTTTATCTACAAATGCATAGCATTTGTTTCTGAAGTAGTCATATCCACTTGGACATACTGTAAAGAATGATGGACGAAGATTGTTATTTCTTGCATTAGATAACCAGTTAAAGGCCAAACAGAACTTTTCACTAAATTTTTCACATTATTTATATGGATTATAATTGTATTTCTATTCGTTTACAGGAAGAAATAACAAATGCAGGAAAGTCTAGAAGACTAAGATGAGAATTATTATTATCATAGTCATAATTCACATTTTTCCTCCTCCTCCTCCTTCAACTCCTCCTCCTCTTCTTCTTCTTCTTCTTCTTCTTCTTCTTCTTCTTCTTCTTCTTCTTCTTCTCCTTCTTCTTCTTCTTCGTCCTCCTCCTCCTCCTCCTCCTCCTCATCATCATCATCATCATCATCACTCTCACCACCACCATTATCATCATCATCATCATCATGATTATCATCATCATCATGATTATCATCATCATCATCATTATCATCATCATCATCATAATCATCATCATCACTATCACCATCATCATCATCATCATTATCATCATCATCATCATCATGATCATCATCATCATCGTTATTGCACTTTGAATTATTACATGACTATTTTTGTTATTTACTAACCATATTATCTATATGAGAGTTTAAGTGTCACTTCAGAATTTAGTTATATATACATTGCATTATTCTTTAAAAAGTAAAAAAAAAAGTAATTCTTCAGAGCCATACGACCCTTGGAACCACAGTTTATCCCGGTTTCTATAGCGTGAAACGGACAATAGCGATTGCTTGTTATTCATTGGATAGGAAGCTAGTCTATCGCAAAGTACTTTCCACCAAAACTATCAGACTCAGCTACCCATTCACTGCTGGGTGGACAGGGGGGGGGGTCAGAAAAATATATTGACTGCACCCGGGATCGATCTCAGTCCCTTTTTGTATAAAGCGACTGCTCAACCAACCGAGCTATCAGGATCCCCATTATTCTTTACATATCCAGTATCTTACTTCATATTTCTCATTTTGCTTATCTTGACTTTGGTACTTCTTACTTTCAATATACACATAAAATTGCATTCTCTCTCACCACAATTCATCTCACTCTTTGTTATATTAAGATACTCTCAGCATGCCTATCTTTTGTAACAAGTGAATAAAAAACCATATTACACGCGTGTGCCGCTCACAATCAGCCAATACCGGCAATGGGAAAATTAAGTGTGAAGATCTTGAAGACAGGCCCATCATTCACCTCTCATCATCGTTAGAAAAAAAAAACACATGGGGATTGAAACCCAGGTCGTACGAGCATTATTAAACAAGCATCATACAACGAAACATTCTCTTCCAAAAAAATATCTTACAAGGAGGAAATGTTTTTGTCCCGTTCATTGGCGTGATTCAAAATAAAGGGTAAGTAGAATACACTGATCTAATTTTCTTAAAATTTCTTTCTGATCTCCAGACTGTATCAACAATTTTTCTGCATACTCTTAACTCTCTCTACCTATGATGTTGATATGCATGGTATCATTATGAAATGGATACATGTAATTCAATCATACTTTACAGTATCATTGTTTATCTATTGCAGTCTGGTAATTCTTGAGGCTTGAGTCCCACTCATTTGTATAACTTGATGCTATCTCGGCGTTGGCACTATAATTATGTTACTTAAAATATTGCTGGGTCTATATTTATCACGTTCACGAATTAGACTATTTTAAATATTATTACGTTTGTTTAGCCGTTTTTACCATTTGAATAATATGCTATTGGGTCTGACTTTAGACCCTAGGTCTACCACTGTCTGAGAGCACACAAGTCCCTCCGACAGGCCAAAGAAGTTAACACGGGGAAATCTGACGGCCTGTTTATATTTATCATATCAATCCAGATTTCAATCCCTTCCTAGTATGGACCTAGGAGGACCAGTCCAACCTCACACCATTGCAATAAATGCACCCCTACAATCAAGACTGCCACTAAGATAAGATTTTTTTTGTGTGACGTGGCCAATGATGCAAAACAAACAATAAGAAATATGCAAATAGGTACATTAATATTTCTAACAGGATAAATCAGATTTACTTTTATTGTCAATTGTAATTGGGACTGGAACTTGTTTTTTTTATTCATTACTTATTGTATTGTGAAGGTTATATCATTAGACAGCTATACGGGTCGTTAATCATTGCTGTTTAATATTTCATGTAATATGTAACGGGGAAATCATAGGATTTGCAGACCTTTATTTAATCTAATTTAATTAATAGGGCGATTCTGGGAGTGCAGGAGTTTCTAACCTATGTAAAACGCTCGAGTTGACAGAGAGGTTGAATAATAACTTATATCATACCCGAGCAAGCCTGACCAACCGGTGACCAATGACCGCTGGTCAAACAAGTTGTTACTGCTCCAGTTACTTTTGAACCCTTGCAGTGTATTTTCACTTTTTCTCCCACTTTATATTCACTTTTCACATTGTCATGTATCACTCCATCCGATGGGATATTAGGCTTTGGACATCTGACTTTGGAAACTGAGAACGTTTAAAAATGATTATAGTAAACAAAACTGAATAGAATATATATTTGTTCGGCTATGTGGTCTAGTGGTAAGACATTCGCTTTCGGATCGGAAGGTCCTGTATTCGAGCCTTGCTCGGCGCATAGTTGAGTCCTTGGAAAAGACTCTTTACTCACATTCTCTAACCGTACTCAGGTGTAAAATGAGTACCTGGCCGTTTACAGCGTTGTCTCTGTCCGAAAAAAATTGTAACAGGCTTCATGTTCCATCCTATATGTTAAGTGTTGCTGTTGGCCAGGAACACCTTGTAAAGCGCTTTGAGCACATTTAGTGGATATTGCGCTATACAAAAGCTCAAGTTTTTAAAACAGACCAAATGACAAACACGGACCATTTCAGCCAACAACAACAACAACAACAGCAACGAGCAATGAAAACTTGATTTATATATTCGTGTTTTCACTGTTTTCAGTTGTTGTAAGCTGAAGAAGGGTTTTGAGCCGAATAGTTCCATGTTTGGAATTTAGTTACTATTTGAAGTTGTTTTGAGATTGATGTAAACGCCATTAAAAATGTTCTTCCCTGTCACGTGTGTTGGAAACAACAACAAACAAAAATTGTATAAATAGTAAGCCCTTGGCTTAGAAGAGCACAACGTTGCCATCCGGAAGTATAACGGACCAACACACAACACTGTGTAAACATGAACTTTTATAGTCTGGATAATACAGTTAAGTGAGAAGTACTCATAAACGCGGATGGCAAAAAGCAATAACAAAGGTCCCAATGACGTCAACTTCATTATATATATAATACACACACACACACACACACATACACACAGAGTTTTTGTGTAATTCTTTTTGTCTGTTCATTGTTGTAATCATATTATTTTTATTTAATGTAGAATCATTTACTTTCTGTTATGATTTTGATTTAAAAAGGTGTGTTTTATTAATCTTTCAAAGAAAGATAATCTTTGCCTGTTGTTCATAGCCAGCAACTTATGTTTACATTGACGTGTACTTATGTGCAGGTCTGATAACCCAACTTGTTTTGGTCTCATTGTTGTAAAGGACAAAATAACTCATCAAACCATCGCAAAATATTCTACATTACAACAATGTTAAAACAATCCCATAATTGTGTCCGTTTGTCAGACCTGCAAACGTGTGCACGTCGATTTGATGTGTAACAACAGTCCAGTGTAATTGTTGCTTGTATTTTGTACTCACCGTCTTTCTCTTGCTCTGAATGGAGAGAAAATGGGTCAAATGATTGAGAAACTTCAAAACTCATCCAATATATTTTACAAAATCATCATCAGCCTCCTCATCATCATCATCATCATTACCATCATCATCATCATCATCATCATCATCACCATCATCATCACCATCATCGTCATCATCATCATCATCATCATCATCATCATCATCAACAACAACATCAACATCCTCACAAACTCTTTATATCCACCAAGCCTAAACACTGAGATTCCATCCCCCATGTGTCGGTCTTTGTGATTATTTTTGTTTGGTTGGTTGTTTTTTGTTTTGTTTTTTGCTTTTTTTTTTTTGTTTTAAAGATTTTACGGTGCTTGCAATACATTTAGGTCATATCATCGCCAGTAAAAAGGAAGAAAATTGGATAGTGAAAAGATTCTAGATTTACAATTAAAAGGACTTGAGGAAAAATTAAGACAAAGGGGAGTGGTTCCAATAGGGAACAAATTTAGAGCCCAAGAGCACAATATCAATGTACTTAGTTTGAGATCAACTAAATGTCTCACCCAGACACCAGCACAAGATCCCACTCAGAAGAATACACTCAAATGTTTAATTTATACATTCAAAATAACAAATATAACAATACATAACAGAGAGATTGTTTACAAGGGAAAAAAATATCATCTCCATAAACAATAACTACGCATTTGTCTGTTTCCCTCGCAGCCAAGCACTATGGCCAAGGCCAGGGCAAAACCAAGTAATCTCATTCCAAGACAAAGACCGAAAGCAAATGGAAAACAGATATAAGGGGAAAGACACAGTAAGTGCCACCCTGCCCACTATGGGAGGCCAGGAACCCCACCCAGGTGATTAATTTTGGTCACTAATCAAGGGATTGAATTTGGCAGCAAACGCATTTACTACATTGGGTGAATGCGTTTGCCACCTACTTCAGTCCATTGAGCAGTGCCTTAGTAAATAATAACAATGATACACTGTTATCAATTAATGCTTTACGTTCAGATGAAAGACTCACATAATCCGTACGCAGGATAAAACGTACCAACACACAAAACATGTGTAACCTTGATAGTATGATTGATAGAATTAAGTGAGAACTACTCATCAAAATGGCTGTCTAAAAGCAATAACAATGAGCTGAGTAACGTCAATTATGTTCCATCTATAAGTGCTGTGGCTTAATGTTTTAATCTGTGTCGTGTGAATTGTTCAATATTAGGAAAATATCAAGCTCTTTGAAAGATTGATTTTCATTTCAGTTGTCCTCATTTTAAAAATCACTGATTTAGGACATAAGTCAAAATCGGTCACAAACGCATTTCCGTGTTGCATTTATACAGTTGAATAAAGTAATATATCTTGTTATTTGTCGAATGTCTTAAATATTCCAATGGTGTTATATAGAGACTAGTACTATTTTAAAAACCCAGCCTACCCCCAATACGCGCGCACACACACATACACACACACACACACACAGACGCACACACACACACACACACACACACACACACACACTATATTTCAAGTATTATTATGATCAACTTCTACAATATTGTTTCGAGCATCCATTCTCATCAGGAAGTGAAAGTTAAAGTAGATGTTTGTACTTTTTCGGCTTCGCGGTTATGTTGGTTCGTAATTTGTGTTTGTTTCTATGTCTGCATGAAGATGTTAGTTCGTTTCTTTTGTTAAGTGTAGCCATATTCGGTTTTGCGATGATGAAGAATTTTTCTTCCAAGCAAAGGTTGCAAATCTTAGAAGAGGGGGACTACGACTGTGCTCTGGAGATGATTTTCAATGTAATGTTGTGTTGTATGTTTTTGTCTTTGAGGTTCCAAATGTGTTCCCTTAGTGTCGTAGAATGTCGTTTGTGTATATTTTTGAAGGAAGATTTATGCAGGTTGTATCTGGCTTTGAATAACACTCAGTGAGGCCAATGTATGTTTCTTGCTTCGGTGTGTCTTGGCGTCTAACTCTGGTTTGAGATATAACGTTCAGAGTCAGACAATTGCTGTTAAGTGGGCATGTTGCCTGGGTCCTGTAGTTGCAATTTACTCTAGGTTGTTGTTGGGCTGAGATGGCTGTGGCTAGTTTTCGTTTGTCGTTGAAGGAAATAATTTCTTGTATATATGGCATGCAGGTGTATCCTATTTTGATGGTGTTTTTGTGCATGATGGGGTGTAGCTCGTGACCTGGAGGGAAGCCTTTTTCTAAGTAGATTGAAGAATGTGTTGCCGATAGAGGTTTTCATGTTCTTCCGGTAGGGTGGGTTGAACCATGTTATATTACAGATATACTTGAAATATTTTAT
>NC_088361.1:45077105-45084605 GCF_034508935.2 Berghia stephanieae
TTCAGTGCTTGCCTATCACCCGGAGTAAACAGCCCACAGATCCTGAGCATCACTCACAATTTTAATACAGATGATTGATAAAATGAATCGTGTCGTCAGGTTTTGCGTTGCAATTCTTTCATCAGTGTGACAAAATATTGTGAGAAATACTCAGTAACTGAGCCTGACCTAATTGTATTTTGGCATACACAGACGGCATCTCAGTATTTTCACACGGGGACGAAACGGGGTAACTGACAGGAAATATTCTGATTGGTTAATGCTTGTTAACGGGTGTACCATCAATAACCTTAAACAGTCATGACGTCACTTCCCTCACAATGACGAACGGTACCTTAGTAACTGGCTCTTAACTATTTGAACAATGGCGGACGCCCTTATGAAATATTTCTCCGACGAGCATAAAAGTGTATCCAGAGGAGAAAAACATTATAAATATGATCTTCTTCTGACTTTTATACATTCTGATCACATGACATATGAAAAGTTTTAGCCAGCATGAAGAATAAAAAGTACCGATTTTCTTTGTCTAGAGCCTCGCTGCTCGCCGTTGCTGGGCGACGTAACGTCAGACTATTGAATCTAATTACATATGAACATTATGAGCGAAACTTGCAACGGCCTGGCCTAGATACGCATAATTTTCTAGTAAAACCCTATTGCCACTTCAGACGATTCGGGTGTCTATGATTTGCCTCTGGTAAAACAAACTGTGGGTTTATGAACGTTAGACTAACAATCAACAAAGCATACATACAACTTTCTCAAACGTTATATAGTTTTGACTATAAATAATTAATATCAATCCGGGATAACGATGGTTTACGGATCAAACCTCTTTAGTCCCGATTTTCGCGATCGGCGGATCAAAATTCCGAAGTCTTCATACGAGAAATGCGTATAAAGTTGTTATATTTAATAATAATGTATCAAACCTCTGATCAAAATCAAATAAAACATGGTGCGCAAAGCACGTATGTAGACTTCAGACTTTTGATCCGCCGATCGTGAAAATTGGGACTAAAGAGGTTTGATCCGCCGACCATTGATATTGAAAGCGGTATTAGTTAAATTTAAAAAAGGGGGGTGGGGGTGATTTCTCATTTGGTAGACCAATTTCTTCGCAAGCAAATTGGCCAAGATTGATCCCAGGTCGAGTATTTTTTACCTCTGGTCAAATAAGCTATTGTTGGGTATCTGGGTCTGTCAGACTTGACGGAAAGTACTTTGCGATGCGCTATTGTCTTATTTAAATGATAGCAAGCCCTTACATTTGTCCCTTTCACGCTATACAAACCGGGATAAACTCCGTCTCCATGGCCTTTTGGGTCTGAGATGATTAGTTGTTTTTTTTTGTGTGTGTGTTTTTTAATTGTTTTTTTAATGTTTTTAGTTGAAAAACAAACAGAGAAGATTACCTGATGGAATTGAAGCACAAACAACTCTCTTTCTTGTATAACAGCTACGGTCATTCCAGGTTTTGTCAGATAACATAACACTACAGTCTTCCTTGCGACGCCAATCATTTGGTTCTCCTAAAAAACAAAGATAGATGTTTTCTCATAAGCTTTTAATATCTAGATAAAATCATCAGAACATTTCCTTTCAAAATTGTGAAGATTTTACAATAATAGCAATTAGTTGGATTAAAGGTGTATTTATTTGCAAGTCTGATAACCCAAATCATTATAGTAATCATTCTTGTCTTGGAAATACTCTCAAACCAACGAATTATGTCGTCCATTACAACAATGTTAAGTGATCAGACCTGATGATATGTGCACGTTGGTTTAAACCTTCAAACTTCTATTGCATTTTGGAGAATTTAAAGAATGTGATGATGACCCTGGCTATCATTATCAGTCTCAAGAACGCTTGGCGTGAATTTTGCGGTTGTCAGCATGTCGTTTGCTTGTTGGATCTCCGTTTGTAGTTTTTTCCACGTAACACTACCTTGTGCCAATGTTTTGAGAGCGAGCAGATCATGTTCCGTCTTTAGTTTTGATGAACTCTTTGTTTATAGCTGTAAAGAAACAAATTCTCTCGGTGCTGATTGGAGCAGACGATGGTATGTCTACTGGTCGGCATTTAGTGTTGTTGGTAGAGACGTTGGTGTACGTTTGTGGTATTTCTTCCCAGCATTGAAGTATTCTTTCATTGCTATCTGGGCCGGTATGTTATGGTCTCTTCGGAGAATGTGGCCAAGAAGCTGCCATCTCTGTTGTTTTATTCTATAACTGACAGGTCATGCTGTGCAGCGGTCGTGGTTGCTAATCGTGTCTAGCCATATCATACGTATGATTCGACGAAGTTGTTTTCTTTATAAGGCGCCTATAATGTCCCAGTTATTTTCGTTAATCCCATGTACAACATTTGTAGAGCAGTATTAGTAGTACAAGAGCTTTGCACAAGCATATTCTTTTACTTTCGCTAATGATGTCTTATACCAAATATTCCACAGGTCCCGTATGCCGTTTTGTGCTAGCTGTTACCTTCTTTGAATGTCTTCTTCCTCGTTGGTCAATATCTCAAGTTTCCTGACATTATTTCCAATCATATTTGTTCCGTTCAACCACTGTTATTTCCGTTTTTGTATCGTTTACTTCGAGGTTCCATTGATATGTATATTGGCTCCGACAGGTAAATAGTCACGTGCTTCTTGTTTATATATATATATATATATATATATATATATATATATATATATATATATATGTATATATATATGTATATATACATATATATATATATGTATATATATCATATATATATATATATATATATATATATATATATATATATAGCATATATTATTGGTCAAATGTTGTTATTCCAAATTGTCAGAGACAAGATAAATGTTAATAAAAGTTCATTTCAGGCGTAAAGAGTTAACCTGTGGGCAATTTCCAGTAAAGCCACTTAAATCCACCAAACTTAATATAAGTTCAATAGAATTTGTAGAGGATAGATTATGTTAACAGAGGACACGAAACAAAACTGTCAACAAAAAAGGAAGATTTGACACACTTTATTTAAAAGTTAAGAGTCTCGACAACTTTCTTTTTCTAGATTATGAATAGTTATGATATTTACCAACTTCTACATACATTGAACAAGCCAGTGATTAGGTACTTAAGTCACATTTTTATGAATCTTAAGCGTATCCTAAGTTAACCTTTTAAAAAAGTTAACCTTAGTTTATTCACTAATGATCCTCAGGAAAATAAAATAATATCTATCTCTCTTATCTGAACACCACATACTGAAAGATTTATTTTTATATAGAATTAAGAAAAGCCTTGAAATTCTACATACCACGATCCCAATTTGACCATTCAACTTTTGATCCGTCCTGCCATACAAATGTTCCTTCTACCTTCGCATCGGATGCCCCAAGCCAAATTACATATCCACCTCTAAGAAATATTTTTAAAAATACACATGGTTTATGATCAGCAAGACTTGGGCGAATGATTAGTTATGCATAAACTTGATCTTTATTGTGTGTATATATATACGATGTTTTGTACTTATACTATTCAAGTATCAATTCTATCTTTATTGTGTGTGCTTATATACGTTGTTTTGTACTTATACTATTCAAGTATCAATTTTATCTTAATTGTGTGTGTGTATATAAGATGTTTTGGACTTATACTATTCAAGTATCAATTTTATCTTAATTGTGTGTGTGTATATAAGATGTTTTGTACTTATACTATTCAAGTATCAATTTTATCTTTATTGTGTGTGTGTATATAAGATGTTTTGTACTTATGCTATTCAAGTATCAATTTTATCTTTATTGTGTGTGTGTATATAAGATGTTTTGTACTTATACTATTCAAGTATCATCATCATCGAGTAGTATTAGTAGTAATAGTAGTAGAAGTGGTAGTAGCAGTAGTCGTAGTAGTAGTAGTAGTAGTAGTAGTAGTAGTAGTAGTAGTAGTAGTAGTAGTAGTAGTAGTAGTAGTAGTAGTAGTAGTAGTAAAATAAATATTTTAAAAAAAACAAAATTCCCTTTATTCATCCCCCATGGGAAATTTCTCTTTATGGCCTATTCCAAGGGAAGACTGGAATAACCCAGGCGTCAGCCGCAGTGCAGCGCCGCAAAGGGAGCTAGGGCGAGATGACTTTCTTAAGGCCACACAACGAGGAGGGTAATCGAACTCGGTATCTTTCGGGTACCGAGCAAAGACCGTACCGCTGAGCCATGCTACTGATAGTAGTTGTACTTCTTCTACTACTACTACTACTACTACTACTACTACTACTACTACTACTAATGTACTACTAGTAGTAGTAGTAGTAGTAGTAGTAGTAGTAGTAGTAGTAGTAGTAGTAGTAGTAGTAGTAAAATTATTTTTTTAAATGAGCTTTTATATAGCGCAATATCCACTTAACGTGCTCAAAGCGCTTTACAAGGGGTCCCTGGTCAACAGTAACATTTAACATGTAGGACGAGACATGACGCCTGTTAGGCGATATTACAATTTTTCGGACAAAGACAACGCTGTTAACGGCCAGGTACTCATTTTACACCTGAGTACGGTGAGAGAATGTGAGTAAAGAGTCTTTTCCAAGGACTCAACTATGCGTCGAGCGAGGCTCGAACCCAGGACCTTCCGATCCGAAAGCGAGTGTCATACCACTAGACCACATAGCCGCACAGGTAGTAGTAGTAGTAGTAGTAGTAGTAGTAGTAGTAGTAGTAGTAGTAGTAGTAGTAGTAGTAGTAATATTAGAAGTATTAGTAGTATTAGTAGTAGTAGTAATAGTAGTAGTAGTAGTAGTAGTAGTCGTCGTCGTCGTAGTAGTAGTAGTAGTAGTAGTAGTAGTAGTAGTAGTAGTAGTAGTAGTAGTAGTAGTAGAGCTAGTAGTAGTAGTAGTAGTAGTAGTAGTAGTAGTAGTAGTTGTTGTTGTTGTTGTTGTTGTTGTTATTGTTGTTATTGTTGTTGTTGTAGCAGCAGCAGTAGTAGTTTTTGTAGTTTTTGTTGTTGTAGCAGCAGCAGCAGTAGTATTATTAGTAGTAATAGTAGTAGTGGTAGTGGTAATATTAGTAAACAGAGCTAGTATAATTTCTATTAGTAGAGATTGTTGTTGTAGTGTAGCCAGTGTTGACAACATTCATACCTTAGCGAAGAGATAAAGTTGTTCTCAGCTTCGTTCTTGGGCGAAGCAATGTAACCATTTACTTTCTCACACTCTGTCGCTGCTTCGCTAAATTTTAGATTTTTATTCACAAGTCCGTAATTAACGCCTTTGTATTTCTTGTATCCAGGAGGAGTCTCTGTGAATGAGATATTTATGTATTCATTAACCCATGGTTGGCCGATCTGACCGCTCAAGTATCAAAAATTTAATAAAACAAGTTGGTATTTAGAATTCAGAGTTTTGATTTATCAATCGTGAAAATCGGGGATTCAGAGGTTTGATCCGCTGATTAGTGGAGCATATAAGTTTGACCCACCGCCTCAAAACGGTAATATTCTAAAAATCGAGTTTAAAGCCAAATATATATAATTTTGGTTAACTGTATCCTTTAAAGGGGAAATGATGATACTTTAATGAAGAGCATTATCCCAATCTTCCATATTTTCTGATTGTCTTTATTAGAAATTATCCGTTCTTATTTGGCTTCATCTTCATCTTCATCTTCATCTGCATGTGTTACTATAAAATAGTCGACATGATATCAGATTGAGCCGATGGCTTCCATACTTTTAAAACATTGTTCAGAGATAAGAAGTTCTAAAGCTCTTTTACGGTATTATATTTTCATCCAGTGTAAAACGAAGAAGCATAAACCAAATCTCTCTTTTGTTCTTTTAAGCTATAAATTCAATTTCAAGTATTATAATCACCCTTGCATAATAGTTTTTTGAGTCGATATTCCCATAGTCCGTTTCAAAACTCAAATATCACACTGTTTGGCTCGTATGCCTGAAACCCTCTTATAAATTGTGTTGCATTTGGACATGATGGCTTAGATTTCACTAAACCCAGCTAAATGATGATCATTTTTTGCTCATTGGAAAAACGTTTGGATCAAATGGTGGTTATTAACAGTATATAAAAAGCAAGGGCTCTGCCTTGCATCATAGAATGGTAGAATCACCATAAATTTTTTAAACAATATGATTTTATAGATAGTATGCACTTGGCTAAAAATCTCACAACATTGTCATCCGGAAGTATAATGAACCAACACATAAATCCATGTGTAACCACCATGAACATGAACTGTTATAGTCTGGTTAATACAGTTTAGTGAGAAGTAACTCATCATTGTTGCACCACCCAATTCTATTTCATTTTTAGCGTTGCGCGCTTCCCCATCCCCACTTGCATTCCTCACTTTAAAAAAACAATTACAGAACCAAAACCAAGCAAGCGTCTTGTATTACGGTCTCCTAATGAAATTTAGTAACAATGTGGTGAGGTTTAATATACGAATCGGTCATCTCTTTGTATTTATTAAACGAGTTATTTTTATCGTGCCCAAAACCACACCAAGCTTGTATCTTTCTCCTTCTTCTTGAATGACAATTTGACCCAAAACCAAAAACATTTGATTTGTATTCATGCCATTCAGCTGTCTTTTAAACCTTTTTTCACACCGATAAAAAGTGAGTATCTAGATCTAATATTCTGCAATCGTTGAATAATTTTTTTTTATTCAACGCGTTCAAAGCATTCTTCAACGATTTCGTATTTACTAAGAAATGATAAGGTTTTCTAATGAGAGAGCTGGAATAATGCACATTATAACACACTAGTTGATTTGATATCCAATGAGTGTCTACTTATTTTGTCTTTTTACCATGAGTTATCTTCAACATTTCAATTGATTCAAGTTTCAACGAGCATAAATTCAAATTCTGAATTAACGACTGGTATGAAAACATAAGGGGTCCCGGTAGCTCAGTTGCTAGAGCACTCGCTTAACACGCAAAGGGACTAAGATCGATCCCGGTTGCATTCGAGATTTTTCCGACCCCTGTACACCCAGCAGTAAATGGGTAGCTGAGTCTGTTGAGGCGGAAAGTACTTTTCGATAGAGTAGCGTCCCATCCAAGGGATAGCAAGTAATTGCTATTGTCTGTTTCATACTATAGAAACCGGGATAAACTCCGACTCTATGGGCCTAATGGCTCTGAAGGACTAAGAAAAATTGAAACCAATCTGAATATCTCGATTTTATACCAGTTTTACTTCAATCTGTTGCTCAACTGGATTTAATTTTTCAGTCTTAGGTTCTCATTTCGGTGTTTGTAAAAACCCCTTCACTTCAATTCAAACATTGAAACACCCTCAAAGTTTGCGGTTCATATTCTCCATCGTTCACTCTTCTGACAAATAGAATAAAACGGATCAAATAAATGCTGAGTTGCCGAGGTGGAATTTCATCAACTTTCCTGGCCTCACCTTCATGGAGTACAGAAGAGTTTTAGGTCCCCGTTTGTCTTTTTCCATGTGTTTTTATTTTGCTATATT
>NC_088361.1:45094605-45104605 GCF_034508935.2 Berghia stephanieae
AACCAAAGGAATGAAATAAATCTTAGAATTTTTTTGGAATTCAAAGAGCATTTAGATAGACTTTTAACACTAGTAGAGAACTCCCAATTTATGCGGAGAACTAAAGGCTATTAGGAACAGGCTGTCATCTATTATATTTACGAGTATTAATCTACTGTATTGTATTTTTAGATTTGCCGGTAATTCTGTGTTCGATGATAAAAAGACATTGGCTTTACATAACAATAATGATTCCCAACCCTAATGTTTAAAGAATAGATTAGAAATATTATCATTAGTTGATAATATGAAGAGAGATTTAAAATTATGTCATTATTTTTTTGCTGTTGCGGATGAGATCATTATTACTAGATAGTATCAAGAGATATTTAAAATTACGTCATCAATTTTTGTTTTGGATATGCTAGAATTACAAAGAATTAATTATACTCGGAATGAAAGTCAAACGTCAAAAAGTACTGAGTATTACGACCTAGCAGATTGTCTTTGCATTAATTTGAGTCAATGAATGATAGAATTAGCCTGAAATAAAAGGAAGGTTTGCAAATTACTCGTATATCATCTGTAAGAATACAGTTGTAAAATTTCTAGATTTGCCACTTATGCTGTGTTCGATGATATACATTTTACATTGGCTGTTCGGAACAATGTAGATCCCTAAGCCAATTTCTAAAAAAAATATTAACATTATGAATCGCTAATCACTATCTACCTATATATTATTGTTGGTGAGTTTTGCAGGGATGGGAGGAGAGGGGGAGGGGGTTGTTACTTAACATGAAACTCACCTTCTCTACACACATTGCAAAATTCCCAACGACATCCATGACCTGTGTAACACCAAGGACCCTCATCCTCCTCATCGGGATTACGACAATAGTTTGATTCCAGGTTGAATCTCTCGTATCTATGTGAAAAATGACATTTATATTATCCATTGATATAAATGACTAGACGACCAACGAAGAGGAATTCACGCTGTGTCATACCGGAAGTGGCTCTTTCCGTTTGATGAATGGGAAGATAGGACTGACATACACTCCTCTTGTCTGATGATTAGTTAAGCAAGGCGCTTTCTTTCGCAATTTTCCCTCGTCTCGATTAAAAATTAATCGATTTTTCAAAAATATTTCTCACGGAGTTATTGACTTATATTTACAGAACCATCAAGCATTTACTTATGATGATGATGACAATGATGATGATGATGATGATGATGATGATGATGATGATGATGATTATGATGATGATGATGTTGATGATGTTGATGATGATGATAATAATAATAATAATATAATAATAATAATAATAATAATAATAATAATAATAATAATAATAATAATAATAATAATAATAATAATAATAATAATAATAATAATAATAATAATAATAATAATAATAATAATAATAATAATAATAATAATAATAATAATAATAATAATAATAATAATAATAATAATAATAATAATAATAATACAAAAGCTCAAGTTTTAATATGAATACTCACCCTTTTTTGAGTGGGGATTTCGGGCAATTAAGTTCAGCCCAGCTTCCACAACGTTGATTTTTGACTGTAATATTTACTTTGCCATCATATGAAGCTCCTAAATCTTTCCTGTCCCAACACACGTGGCTACCTGGTGTGTCAAACAACAATACTTGAGAATACACGACTTGCGCTATTTGACTTTTCTATAGAAAGTATGCGCTTGGCTAAGAAGCTCATAGCATTGCCATCCGGAAGTATAACGGACCAACACACAAAATTGTGTGTATCCATGAACGTTTATAGTCGGATAAATACAGTTCAGTGAGCATTACTCATAAACGCGGATGGCAAAAAACAATAACAAAGACCTAATTGACGTCATCTTCGAACTATCTATCGATAGTGCGAAATTGGCGTCACTCAGCTCTTTATTATTGCTTTTGTGTCAGCTATTTTCCACTATTGTATATTTCTTAACAAATGTAAACACGCTGCTTTGTTAATGAAAGATATAAACATACACATGTGTCAAGTTGAACAAAATGACCAATCGTGATGATTGATTGTTCAAAAGCTGTGAACACTTTTCACTATGTAGGTCACTTTGAGCACAATGATCCCGAGCACATGGAAAGTTAATAGAATATATCATCCCCTTTCTCACAAAGTTGTATTAACCAGACTATGTACGTTTAAGGTTACACACAGTTTTGTGTGTTGGTCCGTTATATCCGCTGGCAGAATGTTGTGGGTAAATTATAACATAAGCGCACAGCCTCAATTATTGTGGGCGATCTGGATTATTTTTCCTCGTACTTTAGTCATTGGCTACAAGTACAAGGCAAACTGTACTCAAATTGACCTACATACTAAGTGTTCTCCATCTTCGGAATATCCAAAACCACGATAGGACATTTTGTTCAATTTGGCTCATGGGTATGTTTATAACTTTCATAAGCAAGACAGCGTGTTTACATCACACACCATTTCGCCAGCAGGAAATAACCCTACCAACAAACAAAACTATGTGTAACCTTATTGATACTATGAAGTTGACGTCACACGGGTCTTTGTTGTTGTTGTTTGTTTTTTTGGCATCCGCGTTTCTGTGTAATTCTCACTAAAATCAAAGAGCGTATAGGTAACGATTGTTATGTTACCAAGAGCTCTCACTTCCCGCTTTTGGTGAAGCCACGCATCTTCCTTCTTCTACTCGTATTTTCTTCATTGTATCAGTAAGCCTAGCGCGCATGATACACGCGGAGCACACCCACCTCGCTGTCTCGCCTTGCGGTTAAGAGAAGTGAGAGCTCTTGGTAACTACGTTACCCTACACACTCTTTGCTAAAATGTATTAACCAGACTATGAACGTTCAAGGTTACATATAGTTTGGGTTTTTTTATCTATAGATAGTGTGCGCTTGGCTAAGAAGCTCACAACATTCCCATCAGGAAGTATAGATAGTATGCAGATGACGTCACTCAGGCCTTTGTTATTGTTTTTGCCATCCGCGTTTGTGAGTTGTTCTCACTAAACTGTATTAACAAGACTATAAAAGTTCATGGTTACACAGAGTTTATGTGTTGGTCCGTTATACTTTCGGATGGCAATGTTGTGAACTCCTTGGCCAAGGGCATTCTATCTATAGATAGTGTGCGCTTGGCTAAGAAGCTCACAACATTCCCATCAGGAAGTATACGGGACCAACACACAAAACTATGTGTAACCTTGAGCGTTTATAGTCTGGTTATAAAGTTTAGTGAGAATTACTCAGAAACACCGATGGAAAAAATACAATAAAAAAGACCCGAGTGACGTCAACTTCATTCCATCTATAGATAGTTCGAAGATAACGCCACTCAGGTCTTTGTTATTGTTTTTTGCCATCCGCGTTTATGAGTAATGCTCACTATAAATGTTCATGGATACACACAGATTTGTGTGTTGATCCGTTACACTTCAGGATGGCAATGTTATGAGCTTCTTAGCCAAGCGCATACTATCTATAGTCTGATTAATACAATTTAGTTAGAACTACCCATAAAAATGGCTAGTGATAAAATGATAACAATGATGATGATAATATTAATAATAATAATAATTATAATAATAATAATAATAATAATAATAATAATAATAATAATAATAATAATAATAATAATAATAATAATAATAATAATAATAATAATAACAATAATAATAATTATTATAATTTTAAGAATTATAATAATAATAATAATAATAATAATAATAATAATAATAATAATAATAATAATAATAAAAATATTAATAGTCGTCGTCATCATCATCATCATCATCATCATCATCATCATCATCATCATCATCATCATCATCATCATCATCATCATCATCATCAGAGTCATGATAATAATAATAATAATAATAATAATAATATAATAATAATAATATAATAATAATAATAATAATAATAATAATAATAATAATAATAATAATAATAATAATAATAATAATAATATTATTATATTATTATTTATTATTATTATTATTATTATTATTATTATTATTATTATTATTATTATTATTATTATTATTATTATTATTATTATTATTATTATTATTATTATTTATTATTATATTATTATTATTATTATTATTATTATTATTATTATTATTATTATTATTATTATTATTATTATATTATTCATTATTATTATTATATCTATCATCATCATCATCATCATCATATCATCATCATCATCATCATCATCATCATCATCATCATCATCTCATCATCATATATTATTATTATTATTATTATTATTATTATTATTATTATTATTATTATTATTATTATTATTTATTATTATTATTATTATTATTTATTATTATTATTATTATTATTATTATTATTATTATTATTATTGTCAAAAGCAAATGGTAATTTGTCATTTGGTTTACAATGGTTGAAATTTCTAAAAAAAATACATAGATAGATAGACAAAAATACATTAATAAAATAATATTATATATAAACATCTAGATGATAAATGATATAAATATCTTAATGAAGATGACGTTTCATAACAGTTTCTAAAACCCAAACATACTCTCTCTTACTCACACGCACACCTCTGCACCTGAGCATAAAAGCTTGGAAAGTTTACGATATAACGTTGATGTTAATAGCCTTCTACATTGTGTTCCAAAAGTTCTATCCAATATTGATGATCAATTTTCCTCTGACGCTTTTTACACGTTTTCTATTATTCCATTGAGTTTCTCACGCAATTTCTTTTGCCAAAGACCGGAGTAACGTCAACTTTGTTCTATCTCTATACAATAGTTGAGCAACAACAAGTCATGTGATGGATGACTTGGTTGGATAAAACCTAAGTATAAATTATTCCTATTGATTGTGCGAAGTGAAAAGAAAAACAATGAGAATCTTGGAAATTATAGACATTTTTAAAAATTGCTGTTTATTGATGGTATGCCTTGCAGTAAGTCATATATGATATTTTAAATTGTGCTGTTTATTGATGGTACGTGTTACAGTAAGTCATATATATTTTAAATTGTGCAGTTTATTGATGGTAAGCGTTTCAGTAAATCACTCATCAGTTTGTCTAGCCAGACAAATCCTACCAATCTATAAAACTATGTGTAACTCGAAACTAAAGTGACCACGTAGCGATATATAGAGATGCAAAATTCTGAATTAGCAATCTGGATTTAAAAGCAGACGATGCGTATCTAAGTCAGGTCGTGTCAAGTCGGTAAACATCCTCTTACCCATGATTTTTTGAATGTAATACAATTGAAATTTGGCACGGGTTTTCGCAGATATTTATATTCAGATGTGATTTCTTCTCACTAAATTCTCTCAGAATATATACCTTTTTTTTTTTTTGAATTTGTATGATTGATATCGCGTGAAGAAACGGTGTGTATTCTCTTTAAACACATACCACCAATAAATAAATGCAATGTTCACCGACTTGACATCGAACACCCATATGGAAGGATCTCCCAGTTTCATGTCTCTGTCTTTTACATTTTAGTCTCCGATGATAAAACCGAGACAAGAAACTGTGGGCCTCCTCCTGTATGTGGGTTTTCATTGTCAAGTCGTTAAACGGAGCTCCTTCCGTATGTGGCTTTTCACTGTCAAGTCGGTAAACAAGGCATTTGAGTTCTGATGGCATGTAAAATACGCACTATTTCTACAAGTCAAATCAATCGTACCAAATAATTAAAAGTATGTGTAAAGATAAGAATCTATCGATGCTATGCGTTTGGGTTAAATTACTCACAAAATTATCCAGCCGGATAAGAAGTACCGACACATATAACAAATAAACATATTAACGAGAGGGTGTTTACCGACTTGACAAGGCTTGGCAAAGATAAGCATTGACTGCAATTAAAACCTTTATTACTATTCCAGAAGTTTCCATTTCTTTGTATTTTAGTCTCGGGTATAACCTTATGGCCCATTTGGACGTTCACTTGATCCATCCACGACCGGGCGAATCATAAACTGTAGCAAAAAATGACAACAACTCATGAAAACTGAGCGTGTATTTAAGTATAGGAAAAAATTAACTGATGTCGTGACAGTTATTAGTCAGACATCACAGTGTGTGGTAGTGTGCAGAGTCAATTTCTTCCCGTTCCGCGAAACGTTTCTTCTTGGTTAGGTTTATAAATCTGTGGCAAACATTTCTTACCCAGCCCTGACAACTAGAACATTTTATAATTCGCAATTTTTAGGGAAGTAAGAATTGTAGTCGCTATAGGTAATTTTGTAAATCAACAATTTTCCCACACAAAGATTGAATATCACCTTGAAATCCCTATAATTTTGAATTCTGTAAAATAAAATCCTTTTCAATCAGTTTTATTGACTTATAGTTGAAATTCCAGCCAAAGTTTCGTAATTCTACGAATCGTTCATGACAGTCGGCAGGTCGGAGCATTGACTCTCCCCTAACCGTTGATTATCTGAATTTGTCCCGAAACGTCAGACCTACCAAAACAAACAGTGATTGTTTTTACTCTCAAAATCAGAAGCAATATGAAACATACTGGATTATTACATAATTTTTTGGTAGCAAAACAAGCTATACAAGATGTTTTGTTGTACAAAGCAAATGTGAAAAAGAAACATGTTCATGGAATTGGAACGAATGTGATGATTTTCCTGTAGTTGGTTTGGAGAGTGTTCAAATATTAAAAATACCATTGCCGTAAATTGTCTGTTGACATGGATGACTTTTAATTTAATAGAACTTGTGAAAGCCCGATCTACCCATTGGAACCGGAAAACCCAGGCAAAAAAAAATCAAAACAAAAATAAAACATGATAAAACAGAGCTTTTATCTGAACATTTGTCCATATAGGGCATTATTGCAATTTTTCCCGAAAGAGACAACGCTGTTAACGAAAGAGACAACGCTGTTAACGGCCACGTACTCATTTTACAATTGAGTACGGTGATAGAATAATAATAATAATAATAATAATAATAATAATACACATTTATATAGCGCTCATTCTCGTGTAAAACACAAGCTCTGGGCACTTTACAATATAAATATAAATTTTAAGTGAAAAAAAAAAAATAATAATAACAACAATAACAATTCATAGCCAAATCAAGGATTCATATAGAGTCAAGAAAAACAAATACAGTAAAAATGTGTCTTGAGATTCTTTTTAAAAGTAGGTAAAGACTTGCACTCCCTCAGACCACGTGGTAGTTCATTCCAAATCTTGGGGCCGAAACAAGCAAACGATCTATCACCAAATTTTGTTCTTGATCTTTTTTCCGAAATTTTCGTTTGGTCATTACATGATCTTAAAGTGTAATTTTCAAATTTACACATGACCACGTGATCTGTGAGATATGCCGGTGCTATACCAGCCAAACACTTATAAACAAGACACGCTGCTTTGTAATATGTGCGCTTTTCAATGGGCAACCAGTGGAGAGAGGCCAACAAAGGGGTTGCATGATCAAATTTTTTTTTGCCAAAAACTAATCTTGCTGCACTGTTTTGCAGTAGTTGCAATTGTTTAATAGAAGCCTGAGGCAAGTTGACAAGCAGCGAGTTACAATAGTCTAGTTTCGAAAAAATGAGGGAAACAACCAATGTCAGTTTAGAGCCTTTTTCAAGGACTAAACTATGCGCCGCTCAGAGCTGCACTCGAATTCAAGATCTTCAGATCTGAAGGCGAGTGTCATACCACATGAACGCATAGCCGACCAGAGAAATGAAGATTGGATTGACTGATGTTCACGCACAAAAACCTTACGTTGTCTTGATTTCCTTCTCTATTTCAACAAGAATAATGCAATCAATTTGTCAATATCTAAAGAATGTACAGATACTTCTAAAAAGGAAATGTCACATGTAGTACAGACAATACAAGTTATTTTGCATTTTACTTCATTTTATTTTATTTGTTTTCCTTGTTAATTTGTTTATTGTTGTGCTGATGAAGGGTTTGTACCCGAAACGTCCATTGTCTGTTTTGTTCTCATACGAAGCCTCTCCATTTTCACTCTTTCGTCAGTATCTTCACGATCACCGGCTTCAGGCAGCCCCTACCGTTTTCTATTGCAAGTGTACAATTTAGATGAAAATTGACACTAATAAAAACTGGGTGGGGTCTTTTGACGTTCCATGGTGGGAAGGAGGTCATTTCCTACGTCTTCGTCCCTCCCCCCCACCCCCCATCCCCCCAACTATATATGTTTTCTAAGTTGCTTTCCGTCTTTGTTTTTGGAATGGGATTACTTGGTTTTGTCTCGACTCTTGCCGGAGACCTTAGTTGAGAGGGAAACAGTCAAATGCGTGGTATATCAGTTTTGGCAGATTTATTTTCTTTGTAAATCATCTCTCTGTTGTGTATTGCTATGCTGCTTGTATGAGTATAATATTGATTTGTAAACATTTGTGTGTATGCTTCTTACAGTGGACCTGTGATAATGTCTGGATGAGAATTTTAGGTGATCTCAAACTATGTACAATGATAGTGTGCTCCTGGAATTCACATCTGTTGCCTATTTGAACCATGCCTCTTTGTTTTGCTTTTACTTGGGTGCCTATAATAAATTTTAAATCTAGATTTTTTTCACTATCTCATTTTTTTCCTTTTTTTTACTGGAGCAAAATAACATATGTGTGTGCTGACCGCCGTAAAACATTTAAAACATCAACATGAATAAGAAAATACCTGATTTTGGAATGGTACAAACTGTTATTAGATCCATGTCCCCACATCTCACATTGGTCCAGGTTTTGTCTGAATTCATGACTACACAGTCATGTCTCCTTCCACTGGCTTTGGGTTCTCCTAATGAATATAAATTAGTTGATAAGATAATAGAATGGGTGAATATTAATAAAGAGAGCTAGAACACAGAGAAAAAATAATCATACGTTGATGATTATTATAACAAAATATGCGATGATGTTTATGATGATGATGAATATTATTATAAATATTGATAATGATAGTAACTGCAGCAATTATGATGATGATGATGATGATGATGATGATGATGATGATGATGATGATGATGATGATGATTATGGTAATAATAATAATAGTAATAATAATAATAAAATAATATAATAATAATAATAATAATAATAATAATAATAATAATAATAATAATAATAATAATAATATAATAATAATAATAATAATAATAATAATAAATCAATAAATCAATAAATAAATGTTTTAAAAAAAATTCCCATTATTTTTCTCTAGGGTCTATTCCAAGGGGAGACTGGAATACACAGACATCAGCCGCAGTGCAGCGCCTCAAATTGAGCTAGGGCGACTTGCTCAAGGCCACAGAACGCAGCGGCAGGTGATCGAACTCGGTGTAAGAGAGTTAGCTTATGCAAAAAGGTTACACAGTATAATGATTAATTATTCCAGCAAGTGGGTTTAATGAGTTCATGGTGCTTGTATATCAGTTAAACTTAGTCAATATTTAATTGGTTTAGGACAGTTTTGCGTTCCAAAGTTAAAGGACTGGTCATAATATTGAATACTAGAAAAGTACTTTCTTTGATCGGTGTTACTTGGTATTTGGAGATAAAAGCATAAAATTATACTTGGGATTTATTATTTGGGCCTACGGTATTTATTTTGGGGGGGGGGGGGGGGGCGTATTGAGCGTAGTAGTATCGAATGGCTACACCTCTATTTTGAATCTTTTAATCCATTCTTCAAATTCTTCTCCTGCCTTATAGGCTGTCTCGTAGCCTCCTGATAGGCTTGTCACTGGGCAGTGGATGACGATGTGGTCCATTGTCTCAGGGCCTCCTTGGCAATGACGCATGCATCTGATTCTCTCAGATTCCATCTATGCATGTTAGCTGCGGTTCTGCCATGTCCTGTCAAAATGCGGTTGGAGGTGACCCAGTATTTTCGGCTATTGCAGAGAAAGCCAGGTGTTCTTTCTGTTGGGTCGGGTATGATGTCGCCCACCCTGGGGCTGTCT
>NC_088361.1:45107105-45144605 GCF_034508935.2 Berghia stephanieae
TTCAATTTATTCCTTAACAAACTTACCCAAGTGAACTAACTACGTGGTTTTCTGCTTCAGTTTTGGGCATTGCCAGAAATCCATCAAGCTTGCTACATTCTTTCTGTGCGTCTTTGTATGAAAAGTTCCTACCAGCTATTAATCCGTGACAAGCATTGTTGGCCATCTTGAATCCAAACGGACATTCTAAATGACATATAATAGACACAAGGTAGAAAAACAGTAACAGTGGGGTCACAGGGTCCATTCTATGTTTGGGACATATTATCTCACTAGTTCATTTTGTTTATACTTTAAGACATTCTTGATGCTATGCGCTTATGTACAATGCTCACAACATTCGCCAACTGGAAATAACGTATATAAACTTTAATGTCTGATTGATATGATTTATTGAGAACTCATCATTAAAATGCTTGTCTAAAAACAATAACAAAGAGCTGAGCGACATCAGTGTCGTTCCATCAATACTGATTTTACTCAATAAATCACAGCAACTTTAAACATAGAAAAATAACCGTTGTTCTCTAAATTGAATTTCTAGCGAATTACTCATTCCGACATAATACTTTTCCTTGTCTGTGGGTGACATAATATAATAATAGGGTATGTTATACTCACGTTATGGAGGGAAGCTTGTGATGTGTTGAAACTGAGCCAACCTTGCTCCTCACAATAAAATCAAGAAAATTGAAAAATTCTGGCCATGTAAAAAGGCACAACTCCTTTATGAAAGATCTTTTATAGGGCAAAGTTTAAGGCAGAAGACCAAAAGGCAGACAACTAAGGACATGGATGGATAATGTGAAAGGCTGGAGTGGACTTTCTGCAGCTGAATCAGTTCAGTTCACGTTCAAGTCCATAAGTTGCAAAAGGCACACTGTACCCATCATTAAAAATCCGATGCACCTAAATGTTACCTATCACACCACACTAACCGTGTCACTCAAATCATTCCATCCTCCCAGTGTTTTTATATATTATGTGGAAAACGCGTTGAAATTATGTTGGGTCTGTGATGTCTATTATGTCATGTGGTAGTTTGTTCCATTCAAGGATTGGTCTAGGGGGGAAAAAGTTGTATTTGTATGTGGCTTGTAGAATTAGTCAATGGGATGACGCCTGATCGAGTATCTGGGATTTTTTTTTTTTAGTTGTTAATGTGGATTGGAATGTTTATGGCTGAGTGTTTGCTCTTGACTGTTTTGTGAATGCACACGTTCTGTCTACGAGACTGGAGTGTTGACTATCATAGTTTGTCAAGAGTTGCAGTAGCACATCCCAGTTCCATCTTGCGGCAATTTGTGGCAAATCTTGCAGCTGCTCTATGATTTTTTTCAATGGTTTTTATGTCCGTGATCTTGTAGTGTTGAAATGAAATTCTCTTTATCAATCCCATCGGGGGAAATTTTTCTTTAGAGTCTATTCTCTAAGGGAAGACTGGAATAACTCATGCGTCAACCGCAGTGCAGCGCCGCATAGTGAGCTAGGGCGAGGTTACTTGCTCAAGGCCACACAGCGGTTTCGGGTACGAAGTAAAGACCGCACGCTGAGCCAGGCTGCTCAATGCAGTACAAGTATACTCCAAAATAGTTCTCACAAATTAAATATTATATGCCTATGCCTTTGTCTTTTCGGGAATTTGATGCAGATTTCTTTTGATGGATTTAATGTTCCCACTGCAGGGTGTTATTTAATTGGACTTCAAGGTACACTATACCATTTTACATGTTTAAGTGTTTGGCCTAACATTTTGTAATAAAAGCTCACTGTGTTTTTCTTGGTGGAGATTGACATCACAGAGCATTTTTCCGGGATGGAAATTAATTTTTCCCATGTGTCTGACCATTGTATCAGTGAGTCTAATTCTAGCCAAAAAGTGGAACAGAGAAGCGTGGTGTAGCACTGGAAGGAAGTAAGTAAGGGTGTTCCAATAGCTCAGATGGTAGAATACTCGGTTTACAAGTAAAGGGACTGAGATCAATTCCGAGTGCAGTCGAGAATTTTTGTTTCTGACCCACCGGTTAACCCATCAGTCATTTGGTAGTTGGGTCTCATAGACATAACGGAAACTACTTTGCGATTGACTAACATTCTATCCAAAATTAGCAAGTAAGTGCTACTGTCCGTTTAACGCTATAGAAATCGTGGATAACGTCCGGCTCCATGAGTCTAATGGCTCTGAAGGATTTTTTTTTGTATACTTACGTTCACATTCCAGAGGTTCACCACTCAGTTTTCCATTTGATAGACATGCCTGCTGTTTACTTCCCTTGGTTGGATATGAAAACCTTTCACACTTGTAGTTCACAGATTCTCCCACAGATATTGTTGTTTGAGTGGTCAAAGTTAACACGTTAGGATTGGTGTTTTGTACCGAACATTCTGAAATACGAATACAAAGAATATGTAACAGTCAATCTAATACAATTGTATATATTGTTCTGTGTGAAGTGAGATTTTAAAGATAAGATAAGATATATCTTATTGTTATTGACCTGAATGGAAATTATCATAATGCCACACATCATTCACTTGTCGGCATCTAGTTTACCCCGACATTACACAGTGGGCAAGCAAATCTTTTTCAAAGCTGCCAGCATCATAACCAGGTCAAACACGACATGTTGTGCGACAATAGAATTTGGCAATTTCGGCAAATCAGCATAGGAGTTTGATATATCTGTTAAAAGCTATTGACACTGCTAAACTATCGCGATATTAAGCTTGAGATTTTTTAAATCATTGATATAGCGCAATATCCACCAAACAAGCGCAAAGTGCTTTTCAATTCTTTCAATTAGCCAACAGCAACACTTAACATGTTAGGCGATATTACATTTTCTTCCGGACAGAGACGCTGTTGACGACCAGGTCTCATTTTTTTACCCGACTCCGGATATAGCATGTTAGTAAAGAGCCCTTTCCAAGGTCTCAATTATGTGCCATTCGCGACTCGCACCCAGGACCTTCCGATCCGAAGGCGAGTTTTATACTAATATGGCCTCATAGCATGACCTCCGTTATGCTTAAGAGTTCACGAAGGCAATACTCATAGCCACAAAACTAATGGAACAATGTATTATTCATTCAAGAGTCAGATTTACTCCCTTTATCTTTATCTCCATTTTATTGACTCATTTTGGCACCTCTAGTTATTAGTTTTACTACACAAAACTAAGCCGCATCTTAACCAGGCAAATTGCAAACCCAACAACAAAACTAAATAAATAGTTAAACAAACTTTGAAATGTTCATATGATGATGAAATTAAAAAATCGAATGGGGCTAAAACTCACTTGCATCAAAACCAGGGCAGACTCGACATGTTTTGCGACAAAACTCATTGACAAATGTTGGCAAATCTTCACACATGGTTGGTCTGTCCGTTAAAAGTCGTTGACACTTGGATCCCAGGACGTCTTCACACTCTTGTTCTGGAAGTATGATCATTCATTTCATTTGAATCGGAAATGTCAAACATACATTGTTCAGACACCTTTTCGAACCATTTTGGTTAGATGAAACAGTAGATAAATGGGATACACTAGCAGGAGTTATACTCACCCAATTTCCAATGTAGAAGAACTGTTCAAGAGATTATGTCTAAGTAAAATGGAGAAAGTTATGAAGGATGGCGATCACCCCCTTCGCAAATATATTAAGTTCTCCATGAGGAGCCGTCGCCTTATATCTATAATAACAAAGGCAACACATCACCTTAATTCATTTTTTGCCACATGGTGTTCGAATTTTTAACGCGCAACTGTGATTTAGATTAAATGCTGTCTTTTAAATATACACTCACAAGTTAGGACTAAAGACCAGAGGTATGGCCTATCTCAATTTATTAAATTAATATATAAAGTGTTGCTATTGGTTCTTTGTTGTATATTATTACATTTTTGTACATTTGCATATATATATATATATATATATATATATATATATATATATATATATATATATATATATATATATATATATATATATATATACATTGTCGCCATAGATTCTCAACTTTGTGTTTACACATTTTTATGCATGCCACGTCTGTAAACGAATTTCTTTTTTTTTTATGAATATATATTATTATCATTATGAAATGAGGTCTAGTGCTTTGACACTCGCATTTTGATCGAAGGGACCAGAGATCCAGTCCCGCTCTCAGCGGAGCATAGTTTAGTCCTAGGAAAAGACCCTTTACTCAAATTCTCTCACCGTACCAGGTGTAAAATAAGTGCCTGGCCGTTCACAGCGTCTGGGGTCTCGGAGTTATAGCGCTATATTTGTATATTTGTATGGTTTGTATGTATGTCTGCATGTATGTATGTATGTATATGTGTTTGTATGTACGCTCATTTCTTTTGTATACATGTGTAGAAACAATGTGCAAGCGTGTATGTTCGTGTATGGCTGTGTCTGTATTTGTAAATGTGTTGATGTTCATACCATGAACCAAACTGAGCATTGTTTAGCTCACATGAATAGGATTCAATAGTCGTACCGTCACTTCCTTCCTAATGACGTATGGTAACTTAGTAACACTGGCTCTAAACTATCGGAACAATGGCGGACGCCGTATGAAATATTTCTCTGGCGAGCTTAAAAGCGTATCCAGAGGAAAAAAAACCCCATCAAGTTGATCATGTTTTGACTTTTACACATTCGGATCACAAGGCATATGAAAAGGGAATGAAAAGTTCTCGCCAGCATGAAGAATAAAAAGTAAAGATTTTCTTTGTTTAGAACCAAGATGGCCGCCGTTGCCGGGCGCGTGACATCAGACTACTGAATCCAATTGCCTTTAATTTGGACAATAAAGATTATTATTATTATTATTATTATTATTATTATTATTATTATTATTATATATTATTATTATTTATTATTATTATTATTATTATTATTATTATATTATTATTATTATTATTATTATTATTATTATTATTATTATTATTATTATTATATATTATTATTATTATTATTATTATTATTATTTTATTATTATTATTATTATTATTATTATTATTATTATTATTATTATTATTATTATTATTATTATTATTATTATTATATTATTATTATTATTATTATTATTATTATTATTATTATTATTATTATTATTATTAGTGGTATGACACTCGCTTTCGGATCGGATGGTCCTGGATTCAAGCCTCGCCGGTGCATAGTTGAGTCCCTGGAAAAGGCTCTATACTCATATTCTCTCACCTTACTCAGGTGTAAAATAAGTCCCTGACCGTTAACAGCGTTGTCTCTGTCCGAAAAAGATTGTAATATCGCCCAACAGGCGTCATGTCTAGTCCTACATAAAGCGCTTTGAGCACGTTTAGTGGATATTGCGCTATATAAAAAGCTCAATTATTTATTATTATTTATTATTGGAAATGTAAACCACTCTTCCAGAGCACTGGATACATACTTTGTGTAATTCATCCTCTGGTATCAAAGTGAGGGTATCTTATTTTATGGTCTAAATATATACTTGTCGTCAATAAAGTTCATCCATCCTCCCAATTTTTCGTCGCGTAAACCTAAGATTTAAGAATCTGCCTACACATCCTGCTACTAAAATAGTAATGCCACCATTATGTCACCTATTCATTATTAGTACTCCGAAAGACTCGTTACATACAATCTGCCAAGGAATTTGCTTCAACAGTCATGACGTCACTTCCCCCGTAATGACGCATAGTAACCTAGTAACTGGCTCTAAACTATCGGAACAATGGCGGACGGCTTTATGAAATATTTCTCCGACGAGCATAAAAGTGTATCCAGAGGAGAAAAACATTATGAATATGATCATGTTTTGACTTTTATACATTCTGATCACATGACATATGAAAAGTTCTAGCCAGCATGAAGAATTAAAAGTACCAATTTTCTTTGTTTAGAACCATGCTGCTCACTGTTGCAGGGCGACGTGACATCATACTATTGAATCCAATTAGGAACCAAAAGAGTAGAGGGTTTGATGTCAGGACTTTCCTTCCCGATTGTTAAAAGTGCAACAAACATAAACTGATTTATTGTTTTACATAGAATGAATGCAGTTGACGTCACTAGCTCTTCGTTATTGTTTTTAGACTGCCTTGTTAATTATTAGTACTCACTGAATTCTATCATTTAGACTATATACGTTGAAGGTTACACGTGGTTGCGTGGGTTGGTATGTCATATCAAGTTGGCGGATTTTATGTTCAAAACGTTTATTTTTAGGCAATAGCCAATATAACTCATAGAAGAATATACTATTTTCATCAACAAATCAAGTAAGTAAAAAATTATTATTATCATTATTATCATTATTATATTATTATTATATTATATTATATTATTATTATTATTATTATTATTATTATTATTATTATTATTATTATTATATATTATATTATTATTATTATTATTATTTATTATTATTATTATTATTATTATTATATTATTATTATTATTATTATTATTAACTCGTATTATTATTATTTATTATTATTATTATTATTATTATTATTATTATTATTATTATTATTATTATTATTATTATTAATGTTGTTGTTCTGATTTTTATTATAATCACTATCAATATTATTATTGTTATATTTTTCAATGACTGATTAACCCAATCCGTGCCTATGTACACTCAAACTATTCCGCATAGGGTTGTAGCTCATCATATATATTACAGGAGGGAATTCCCCATCCTTACTCATATTTCTTGGCAATAATATTCTTTTACTGTTCTTGATTATGTAATTACTTTTATTATTATTATTATTATTATTATTATTATTATTATTATTATTATTATTATTATTATTATTATATTATTATTATTATTATTATTGTAGTAGTTGTAGTAGTAGTAGTAGTAGTAGTAGTAGTAGTAGTAGTAGTAGTAGTAGTAGTAGTAGTAGTAGTATTTTTATTATTATTAATAACATTATAACTACTAAGAGTTTCATCATTTTATTATATAATGCCAATGAGATTATTATCAATGAGGAGTTTTATGACCCATGCGATGACCCGTAATCTATATGTAGATAGCAATGATTACTATATATAGCCCCCTATCTAAGAGTGTACAGGGTTATTAAGTCATATAAAATCAAGTCATTTTCTGTATCATTTTAAAACATATTTTTATTCATTTATTTATTTATTTATTTACTGATTTATTTAAATAATTCTTTTTTTTTCTTTTGCTGTTATCATTTCATGGGGGTTTTTTTTTTTTGTTTTTTGTTTTTTTTTAAATATTAAGGTCAATATACCTATACCTGTTTATTGTTGTATTTAAAAGACGGAGATAAATCTAAATTGGCAAAGCAACGACAAACATAGGGTGTCTCCCATGCCTGAGGTTAAACAGTTAGTAAAATCAATAACAAAGCAAAGCAAACATTGATAATAATAATGATAATGATAATAAAATAATAATAATAATAATAATAATAATAATAATAATAATAATAATAATAATAATAATAATAATAATAATATGTATTATAATCATAATTATATTATTATTATTATTATATATTATATATATATATTATTATTATATATAATTTTATAATTTATATTATATATTATTATTATTATTATTATTATTATTATTATTATTATTATTATTATTATTATTATTATTATTATTATTATTATATTATTATTATTATTACGGTGATAATAATAATGTAAAATCATCTAAAGATTTAATAAATAGATTCGTTATTAAATAGGTTGAATTATAAATTAATAATTCAATTTTTTTAAAAGAAGTCCTTGGTAGCACTCAAGTAATTCACATTTTATGAGTATTTTAGATTAACACATAGCATTAACAACGATATACTTACTCCTTTCCGGTAAAGTGCAGACAACTGCAGAATTGAGGCTACATGGGAAATCATTCCATCCACCGCCACCTTGCATTACTGTGCAGTCTTCCCCACTTCCGTGATTATTTGGTTCTCCTGATACAATTGGATAAGAAAGGAAATTCACGTTTAGTTTTAGAGAAATAAATGTATATATGTTACAGTGAATAACATAATCAGTCGGATGGTGAAAAGGTTTGAACTGAAATATTATCAAATTTAGTTAGAAGATCAATTTTTATCAAAGGTCATAAATGATTAAATCAACCCTTTTTGTACATCTTCCGGAAATATCAAAGCTTAATTTTTACAGCTAGTCAAGTTGAAAAAGTATAAAATTTGAGAAAAGTTGCTGAATACCTTTCCCATACATCTGACCATAACTTCATGAAAAATCAACTGATTTACTTCAACTAAGTCTGGGGAGCATATTCTTTCAGACAATGAAAAAAAAAAAAAATGCAAAATCCACAATTGCCACCTTCCGACTGATAATGTCATGCACTGACACATTTTATGATATAGGGCATGTTCATGTATTTACCAATGTGTTATTTTTAATTCTATGAAAACGTGAGTATGAATCGGTGCGAGATAAGGGAAGACTGGAATAACCCAGGCCGCAGCCGCAGTGCAACGCCGCAAAAGTGAGCTAGGGTGAGGTGACTTACTCAAGGCCACACAACGGATAGTCGAACTCGGTATCTTTCGGATTACACTGAGCCACGCTGCCCCCCCCCCCCCCCCCCCCCCTGGCTGAATATGAGTAAAGAGCTGTTTTCTAATGACTCAACTATGCACCCTTAGAGCAAGACTATAACCCAAGGACTTCCTATCAGATGGCGAGTTTCCTGTAGTGATGTATTTCAAATCCCTCCTAACGTTCTCACGATTTTAAATAAATTGATATACATTTTGCTCACAGCGTCCCCTACATAATTTTATAACCCAGCGTCATGTACATAATTTTATTATTACAGGCGGCATGGCTCAGTGTATGCGGTCTTTGCTTCGTACCCGAAAGGTACAGAGTTCAATCACTCGTCGCTGCGCTCTGTGACCTTTAGCAAGTCACCTCGCCCTAGCTCACTTTACGGCGCTGCTCTGCGGCTGACCCCTGAGTTATTCCAGTCTTCCCTTCGAATAGACCCTAAAGACAAATTTCCCCTTGGAGATAAATAAAGGGATTTTTATTTCATTTTACTTTATTTTATTTTAGTTATTTTAATTACCAGGACGCCGATTTATAATTAATTAAAGACCAACTGAGAGGAGAGAACGATGACACTTGTATGCATAAGTATTACCTAGCGTCGGACATTCCGTCGTATGGTCAAAATCAGCTGGACCGAAAAGAAGACCAACGAAGAAGTGAACATAAGGTCAAACTTATTGAAAACAATTAAAACAAGAAAGATCAAATATTTTGGGCATACAAAGCGCCACAGCTCCATCCAAAACCACATTTTAGAGGGATGAGTGGAGGGAAGGCGGACAAGAGGTCGACCGGCAAGGATATGGATGGATGACATCAAGTCATGAACTGGCCTTACTGCAGCTGAATGCAACAACAGGGCGACAGATAGACATGCTTGGCAGGAAATTTCACGTCGACCTCTGAAGAGATGACACGCCAGATAGATAGATCGTCGGCATCTCAGTATCCTAAGATTACGCATAATGACGCGTGCATATCTTACCTGACGGACCAGCAAGGACTTGCATCAATAAACGCGAAATGTGATTGGATCCGACTAAATGACCAGAAACATTCTGTCACTAACAAATCCAGGAACATCATTGGTTTCTGGGATTAACTCAACTCTGGGCATTTTGAGATAAAAACAAGTGCTCGGCCAAAATTCGAACTTTCTCTCAGTATATCACCCACACTGGTTTTGCCATACTGTTAGAAGGTAGATGTCAAACTTCGCAAGTCAATGCACATAGTGTCAGGAACACTGGCAACAACGCCTAGAGAATGGGGCCCAATAAATGGCAGCAATCCAGTCCCCCGATGTCCGGAGGGAGACGATTACGGTTAACTGGCTGAATAAGATCAAAGAGAGAGGGAATGGGGATACCCCTCTGAAGCGCATTATGGACTGCGCCCCCGTTTCGAGCGGAAATAAGTCCCGGCAACTCTTGTGCGCAGCTTCCCTGACTACGAACAGAGATGCATATACGAGATGGAAGTCGGTTTGGACGAATTCAATCCCTCGAGGGGGCGGGGACATTCACTCCTCTAAGCCTGGTGAGAAGTTGCCAGGCTTCTACACCAGTAAGAGGAGACACTGAGTAGTAGTGAATCGGCTTCGGTCGAGGACGTGCCTCACGGCAAAGTCGCTTCATCAGTGGGGACTTTCCATCTGTCCAACATGTACCCGATGTGGGTTAGAACCCAGCGCATCTAGTTGAACGGTGTGTTGTGACGAAGCTTCCGGGCGGGTTCGCGACGGTGCACGGATTGTGGTAGGGACTTTGCTGATTGGGTCGATTGTCATAACGTAACAGTGTGAGCACCAATAGAAGCTGCTGCCACTGTTGTAATGCAATACTCTTAACTCACTCAATCCTAGAGATTTTTGCTTCTTCAAAATGAGAAAAGGTATAAACAAAAGGTATAGATATTATTCACTAAAACAAACATTAGCTTATACTACACATAATTTGTCTCAGAAAAATGTAATAGTGGCATGGAAAAGTAAGAAACGTGCTTTTATGGAGTTAAACCATCGCAAAAAATATTCCATTACAATAGATATTAAATCAAAGGAATAACTGCGTTCTCCTGTCAGACTTGCTTATGAGTGCACATAGAATATATTCCTATAGAATAGAATTTGGGCTGCAACTATAGATAAAAACGAAGTTGGCGTCACTCGGGTCTTTGTTATTGTTTTTTTTCCAGCTGTTATTATGAGTAGTTCTTACAAAACTGTATTAATCAGAACTATAAACGTTCAAGGTTTACGTAAAGTACGTTATTTCCGGCTGGCTAATGTTGAGAGCATTTTGCCTGAGCTGAAAGCATCAATGGATAGGGCAATTTTGCTAATTAATCTCTATTTTAAAAAACTTGACCTTTTCCATAGGGTAATGTACACTAAACGTGCCCTCATCAAAACAGCAGCACGAAACATGTAGAACGAGACATGAACCTCTTTGGCAATATTATAATTTTTTTCCGACAGAGATAACGCTGATAACGGCCAGGAGCTAATTTTACACCTGACTTTGGTGAGAGAATCTAAGTAAAAGCCTTGTTCACAGCCTAACTATGCGCCGAGCGAGGCTCGAAACTAGGACTATGCGATCCGAAAGCAAGTGTCATACAACAAAACTGCATAGCCACACATAAAGGCTTTTAAAATCTTCGTTCTTATTGGTTTCAACAGTCATGACGTCACTTCCCTTCCTACTCACTTCATCTCTTGTAATGACGCAAGGTAACTTAGTAACTGGCTCTAAAATATCGGAACTATATGAAATATTTCTCCGACGAGCATAAAAGTGTATCCAGAGGAGAAAAACATTATAAATATGATCATGTTTTGATTTTTATACATTATGATCACATGACATATGAAAAGTTCTAGCCAGCATGAAGAATAAAAAGTACCAATTTTCTTTGTTTAGAGCCATGCTGCTCGCCGTTGCTGGGCGATGTGACATCAGACTATTGAATCAAATTCAAACTTAAATCTAAAAATTTATTTTGTTTTGTTTTATTTTGATATAATAACATATAGAATAGATCGTTTAGATATGATAATATACCTCTATTCCAATTCGTCCAGGACACTAGACTCCCGTTAATATCTCGCCATTGACCTTCGACCTCAATGTCTGTGATTCCAATCCAGCAATCGGTACGCATCCTGTGCAAGAAATTATGTAAATGGTGATGATGATGATGATGATGAGGAGGAGGAGGAGGAGGAGGAGGAGGAGAAGAAGGAGGGGAGATGAGGATGATGATGATGAGGAGGAGGAGGAGGAGAAGAAGAAGGAGGAGGAGGAGGAGGAGGAGGAGGAGGAGGAGGAGGAGGAGGAGGAGGAGGATGAGACTAGGACATCAATCAGCCGAGACATGAGTATATTTATCGTATGGTAGAATTCTCAAACGCGGCGATTGCGGTTCGCTCCTCTGGTGCAATAAGAGCAAATGGAAAAATTATTTTCTAGTATTGTACGAGTGATTTCCGGCGACATGCGTCCTCAGTGTGCCTTACAGGTGCGATCTCTGACGTCCTCGTTGGAACTATAAATAGTCAAATTTATTGTTTTTATATAGAATTAGGATGAAGAATGAAAAAAACGCATTGCTCTTGAATCCTTCCGTAGCCCCAATAGCATCTAACAAGTTGAAATTAAAACTTGTATGATTGATTCTAATTAAAACAGTGATTAGATACGTTGCTATAGTGTTTAGAAAAACACCCAAATCAAAACAAACCATTGTTTTGAGTACGGCCCTCACGCATTGTAAAAAAGATAATTCGAATAATGGGTGAATGGCTACAGCTTCAAATTCATTTCGTCAACACAGCTTAGAAAGTCTTCCTCCGCCCTAAAAACTGTTTCATAACCACCTGCAAGTTTAGTTCCTGGACAGTGGAGTACGATGTGATTGCTGGTATCTGCAGCTGCCCAACATTTCCGGCAGGCATCACTGTTCCCAAGTTTCCATCTGCACATATTTGATTTAGTTCTGCCGTGTCCTGTTAAGAGGTGATTTGAGGAAACCCAATATTTCCTTATGGAATGCAGGCACCCAGAAATCCCGATTTCGACTCACTTCTGCGTTGTGTGCCCTCGAGCAAGTCACTTTGTGTTCACTTGAGGTATTCCAGTCATTCCTTTGATGGGATCTTTTATGATGTTTCCTCCTTTTGGTGTTTCCCTGTTCCACATTTCTCTCCAGTTCTCTTCCATTTTGATAGGTGGAAATGTCTTCTCGATTTGAGCCTTGTCGTCGAAGATGCTCCCTTTGTGATTACTTTATAGGGGTGTCATTGAGGTTTCATCAATGCTTGGATGCTTCCTTTGATTAGCGTCTTGTTATCTAAGACTTGCCGGTGCAATGCCGCTCGGTGTTGGGAGCCGCTGAGTTGGAGTTGACTTGAGACATCCTGTTATTATTCTCATTGATTCTCTTAATCGGATGTCAATGCGGTTTACATGTGGGCTCCTCATCCAAACAGGGGCACAGTATTCTCCCACACTGTAGCACAGTGCCAAAGCAGACGTTCTCAGTACCTGTGGTGAGGCTCCCCAGGTGGTACTTGCGAGTTTTCTCACCAGGTTGTTTCTTTTTGTGATTTTATTTGGAGTTCCCTCAACGTGTTTGCTGTAAATTTAGCTGCCTGTCCAATTCAATGTGATGCCGAGGTATTTAGGAATGGAGTCTGGGGGTAGTATTGAGTTACCGAGCTTTCGTGCTGCCATGACCCTGAAGGTGATACCAGCCTCGATCCAGCTGGGACAGCTAAAGATGAGTAGCCAGGTCAAGAATGATCCAAACCAGTGTCCAGACAAGGTTCTTCCTTCTCCTGGACCCACACCTCCAACTCAATTTTTCGTTAAGAATCCATATCTCGCCAGCCGTCATATTCCCAAATTGCACTTAAACACTTCATACTAACCTACTTTGATAGATGATGGACTCAAAAGATTTGTTTTCCATCTGTGTTAAATCCCACAATATGATAGTAAAATAATTAAAATAGGTGAGTGCCTTATTGTGATATCCTTTATTTACCCGCAGATAATGCGGGTTCTCCACCAATATAAACCATACATACGTGAGACTTCGTATAAAATTGTTTTCTTTAAGGCTGCGTGGAAGGACTATCTGGGCACCCAGGCTTTTGCATAATTCTGTAGCACCTTTCAGCGTATATGATATGCCTTTGTACATGTATTTGTAGCAGGTACCTTCAAAGGGGACAAAACCAGCAGGGCAGACTGTGAACAGTAAAGTGATATTATGATACCCATCGTAACCAATCAAACTAAACAGACGTTGTGTTTCTTCTTCTTCTTCTTCTTCTTCTTCTTCTTCTTCTTCTTCTTCTTCTTCTTCTTCATCATCATCATCATCATCATCATCATCATCATCATCAACATCATCATCATCATCATCATCATCATCATCATCATCTTCATCATCATTATTTTTAGCATCTTTTTCTTCTTACTCTTCTTTAAATGAACCGAGGGAATCAGTCAAACTGGGTATTACTGGAATTGTGCATTTCTGAGGGGAATAAAATGTTTTCTTAATAATGGAATTACATTTTAAGTGAACCAATTCTGGCCAAACACTAAATCCCACCAGGTTGTTCCATACGTATTTGGATATTTGAGGGAGGAATTGTGGGGAGGCGGGGGGGGGGGGGGCTCGAGGAAAGAGAACTGTCAACATTTGATGATTCAGCTTCCTACATTGAGTAGTCTTTTCTTGGTACCCAGAAATCCCGATTTCAACTCACTTCCGCGTTGTGTGTCCTTATCCAAATCACTTTGTGTTGCTATGTTCACTTGAGGTATTCCAGTCATTCCTTTGGACAAGACTAAAAACTTAACCCGAGAACGATTGTTTAATATATGAGCATTTATATAGCTCGATATTCACTCAATCTGCTCAAAGCAATTTTCAGTTGATCCCAAGCTAACACAACGATTAGCATGTACGAAGGACTAGACATGACGTCTGTTTGGCGATATTACATTATTTTTCCTTACAGATACAATGATGTTAAGTACCATTTACTAAATTTCACACCTGAGTACGTTGAGAGAATTTGTGGTAAGAGCCTTTACAAAAGGAATCAACTATGAGCCGGCCAGACCGGGATTCAAATCTTGAATCTTCAAGTCCGACCACAAGACAACATAGCCTCACAAAGGAACTATATCTAACAAAATGTTGATACCCTAACTGTATACTTACTGCGAGTTTCACAACCAACTTCTGTCCAGTGACCACTTGTCATACATGTTGAGCTGACAACTTGCTCCGTTTTTTTACATTTGTACTGTACCGTCTCACCAAGCTTGTAACTTGATTTAGTGTCTCCAACAATGACTCTCTCAGCAGGTGGGGTTGGTTTCTCACATGAAATTTCGTGGTCTTATACGTCAAAAGAAAATAATAATAATAATAATAATAATAATAATAATAATAATAATAATAATAATAATAATAATAATAATAATAATAATAATAATATATATAATAATAATAATAATAATAATATATAATAATAATAATAATAATAATAATAATAATAATAATATAATAATATATAATATATATATATAACTAACTACTACTACTACTACTAATACTACTACTAATACTAACTACTAACTACTACTATATAATAATAATAATAATAATAATAATAATAATAATATAATAATAATAATAATATAATAATAATAATAATATAACAATATAATAATAATAATAAGAATAAAATATATTATTATATATATATATTATTATATAATTCTATTATTATTACTATAATAATAATAATAATAATAATAATAATAATAATAATATAATAATAATAATAATAATAATAATAATGATAAAATCACAATAATAATAAAAATGAATACTACTACGGCTACTTCTACTACTACTTCTTCTTATATCACTCTATAAATTCAATTGTCAGCATTTGGTTCACCCCGAAAAAATACCGTTTTGTGACACATTGGTCACATTTTCTTCGCATGCCTTAACTCACTTGAGCTTTTTATATAGAGCAATATCCACTCAACGTGCTCAAAGTGTCTTGCAAGGTGTCCCTAGCCTCCAGCAACACTTAACATGAAGGACGAGACATGACGCCTGTTAGACAGTAATTCTATTTTTTTCGGATAGAGACAACGCCGTTAACGGCCAGGTACTCCATTTAATACTTGAGTACGGTGAAGGAATAAAGAACCTTTTCCAAGGACTCAAATATGCGCCGCTTGGGACTCGAACCCAGGGTTTCCGATCCGAATAGAGTGACATACCCCTAGACAACATAGCGCACAAAAGTTAACTACATTCATGTTTGTTGAAGTTCAAAATATGACTTTAAAAATCTTGTCGAAGTCTTTTCCTGTTGCAGATAATATAGGGAATCATTTTATCAATGATAGTCGAAAGATTCGCTCTAAAAAGACATTCCCTCTAAAAGCAACGAAGCAAACAATTTTCTTCGTCCACATCTGAACCAGATTTTATTTATTCTAATATTTTGAAAGTGGGCATTTTAAAAAATAAACATTGTCATTTCTTTTTCGTATTAAACTTTTAAACAAACTTAACCCTGAGGTGAAGTTGTCTTATAGGGCACAATACTAACGAAAGAGTGAAAATGGAGAGGCTTCGTATGGGAACAAAACAGACAATGGACGTTTCGGGTACAAACTCTTCGTCAGTACAACACTTTGTATTCCACGTTGATTTGTGTATTGTTGTGCTGACGAAGGATTTGTACCCGAAACGTCCATTTTCTGTTTTGTTCCTATACGAAGACTCTCCATTTTCACTCTTTCGTCAGTATTTTACGATCACCAGCTTCAGGCAGCCCCTACCGTTTTCTACTTATAGGGCACACCCCTCTTTAAAATCCAATTGTATTTTTCACTTTGCAATATGTATATCTCAAATCTGATCTCTCACATGAATATACATATCAGCATTTTTGAGGACTAATTCCCAATTATTCAGTAATTCTACCGCTCTCCATAAATATAAACGCGTACCGATTTCCAGTTTACAATAATAATTGTGACCCTTCGTCTGAACACGGTATTACATCCGGATAAATTGGAGCCCGAAATGTTGCTTCAGAATTCAATTGATAAGAATGATCCATATTTGAGTTGTTTGCGAGATATGACCAATTAGATTTATTCTCTAACATAAAAAATCGGAGTTTATCCCAGGTTTTATGCTGTTTTTGTCAATAAATTCAATTTTTTGTACCTCGGTCATCTCGACATTTATACCGCTTCGAGACGGTGGGTCACATTTTGTGACGTCAGATTGTCAAGCGTTAACTTTCACTTAAATTATTCTCTTTTTTACTATTTTTTAAAAATGTCTATTATTCATAGATCACGAAATCGGAGTCGAGTCAGGGGTAAAATAAATTTCTTACATTCTTGCTTTTGGGAATTCGAATTGTGTTCGCAATGTGCAGTGGAACGCTCTTGCAGCGATTGGGAATACGTCCAGCGTTCGAGACTGTAAACATAGTATATATTTTTCCAGCATCTGATATGTGAACTGTTTGATTCATTTCACTTGTGAAGAAATTTGCATGTTACGTATTTGGTTTAAAGTACTTACACTTGATCATAAATTTGCATATTACTTCTTTGGTTTAAAGTACTTACACTTGATCATAAATTTGCATATTTCTTCTTTGGTTTTAAAGTACTTATACTAACTCATAAAATTGCATATTATGTCTTTGGTTCAAAGTACTTAAACTTGACTATAAATTTGCATATTACGTCTTTGGTTTAAAGTACTTACATTTCTTCAAAGGCGTTTTACTAGTTGGCAATAGATGAAGACACGTCTTAGGGCAATATTTAACAGCCATGGCGGCGTCCCTGGTACAGAATCCCACATCTTTCAGTTTATCACAGTAATCCACTTTGTCGTGAGGTACCTCTGTAGTCAATAATCGTAGTTTGAAATTATTTCAAAAGTTGAACTTATCGCTCCTACGTAGATAGCTAATGATAGATTATACAACTCACAAGATGCACATTAAGTATCATTTTCTCTGTTGAGCTCTGCCTTTTGGCGTAATTATAAACTGTGCCTTTGAAGAGCGTTGCTATTTTAAGAAAGAAAGAAAGAAGCAATTTCTTGAATTGACACAACCATGGCGCCGCATCTATCTCGACTTAAAATGAAAGATTAATCATCATAAATCATGAAGAGGAAAAGATGATCGTTGAACATCTTGACTTACTTGACTTAGATGCCTTTCGCGTCTCGACCGAAAGATCGGGTCGCCTTGGCTGTTTCCAGTATTTCCTGTGTGAGGTGTCTCCAATATTGCCGGTCCTCTGCTAGGGTTCTCAGATTTTCAAGGTCCCCTGCCGTTATGAGACTAATGCTTTGTCCGAGTGTTGTGATGTTTTTGTTTAGGATCACAGGGAGTGTTGTGATCGGTCTTCCTTTGAAAAGGTTCCCGTGTTTTTGGAAGTATCCCGACATGGCTTGGTTAGCTGGTATGTTTTTGTCCCTGCGTAGTATGTGACCGAAAAGTTGCCATCGTTGTTGTAAAATGTCAAGGGAGATTGGTCTTTCTTTTGTGATCTTATAGAGTGATTCATTTGAGATCTTTTTTGGGTATTTGATGTCCAGTACCCTTCTTAGCTGTGTGCGATGGAAGGCATCCACATGTTCTTCTTCGGATTTTGTCAACGCCCAAGTGCCGCAGTTATACAGAAGTACCGGTTTTACAAGAGCACGGTACAGTTTCAGTTTGGTTTTTCTCTTTATTTTGTCACCCCTAATCCATACATTGGTGAGTTTACTGAGTGCGGCGTTTGATAGCTGTTTTCTTCTTTGTACATCCTCGGTGTCTCCAATTAGTGAGCCGACTTTCTTTGTTCTTTTCCATTCCTCTTTGTTCCTCGATATTGTTGTAAATTCGGTTTTATTGGCATTGACTTGGAGGTTATATTTCATGAGGGTATTTGATATGATGTCTATATTTGCTGGTGTTGATCCAATAAAATCGACATCATCTGCATAGGCGATTTCTCTAAGGATTGCATTCTCAATATGAGTCGTTGGTTGTGGAATGACTTTTCGAACTTCTTTCAGAGCGTGTTCTAAGTATATTGTGAACAGAATCGGGCTCAGACTATCTCCTTGGGGGGTCCCGATGTTACTTTCGAACTGCGTCTGTTTTGTGGCCCCGTATATCCTTGGTTGTATCTTTGTGTTGCTGAGGAGAAATCGGATTATTCGGAGCTCGTCTTCGTCTACTATGTCTGTTAATATCTCCAAAAGTTTTCCTCTGTCGATCGTATCAAAGGCTGCGGACATATCGATTCCGGTTATTGTTATGGATATGTTTTCTTTGAGTGCCTTTGCTGCCAACCATTTATGTGTCCATACAACGTCCGATGTGCTTCGGTCTTGGCGAAACCCACTTTGGCTATGTGATAGATATTTTTCTATTTTCGGTCTAATTCTGTTGAGGACAATAGTTGACAGTGTTTTTCTTATGGTATTCAGTAATGTTATTGGGCGCAGGTTGTTTACGGGTCCTTTCGTTTTTCCTGGTTTTTGTATTGTAATTAGGACACCGCTGTTTATGTCCCAGTCTTTGTGTGTTGAAAATGTTTTGTTCATTATGTTTGCAATGCTCAGATCCAGGGAGAAGGTACCGCATTTCAGCAATTCAGCGGGAATTTCATCTTCGCCTGGGGATCTGTTATTGTTTAGGCACTTTATGCTATTTCTAACTTCAGTTGTTGTGATGCGGTTGTTTAGGTCTCTAGGGTTTCCTGAGAAGGGCGATATTTGTGAGACTTGTTTGTGAAATTTCTGCTGGAAGTGGTCAGTTACAATGTCAAGGATATCGTTGGGATTTGTTGTCTGTTTGCCAAATTTATCCTGTAGTTTTGGGTTCTCGAATGGTTTTCGGTTCAGAGATTTCGTCGCTTTGAACATAGACGATGCGTTATTTTTGGACTTTTCTATTTCTTCCACTTTTTTGTCTAATTCCTCGTTTCTGTGTTTTATTGTAAGTGATCGAATTGAATGCAGTATTTTGTTTCGTTCCGTTTTCAGGTTTATTATTTCTTCCGAGTCTTTCGTGTTTTGTATCCTGATCCTAAGTTCTTTTTGTTGCCGCGATAGATCGTTAATAGCGATGTTAGGCGTTCGATTTGGTTTGTTCTTAGTTGTATTAATAGAGCCTGCACTTTCTTCCCCCGCATATTTCATTGCCGCTTGCGTCTCTTTCCGTTCATTGTTTGGATTGCTGTTTTGCTTTATTTTCCATAGACTTGAGTTAAGTTCATATTGGTAATGAATGCGACATTCTTGCTCATTTACTATTGTTGCCGTGTTTATTTTGACTGCCGTTTTACCTTTCTGTCTTCATTGTCTGTACACATTTATGTTGAAATTCGTTTTTACAAGTTTGTGATCGGATGTTAGCAGTGTACCACCGTATGATCGCGAGTTGGTTGAGTAGTGTTTATGGCGGTGTCGACATATGATATAGTCTATTTGGTTGTGTATTGTTATCATTTTGTCTTGGGTTTGGTCTTTCCTTTGTCCTACCCATGTTGTCTGGTGTCTTGATGGGTGGTTGAAAGCACTGTTTGTTATAAAAAGTTTTCTCTGTTCACAGAACTGGACTAATTTTTCTCCGTTATCGTTACGTTTTCCTTTTGAGTATGATCCTAAACATAGTGTGTCACTGTCGAGACGTTTTCCTACTTTGGCATTAAAATCTCCAGCAATTATTAATATTGATTTGTTTCCTATTTTGTTCAGTGTATCGTCTAGGATTTTGTAAAATTTATCAGTTTCCTCTGGGTATTGTTTTGCGCGTTGACTTGTTGGTGCGTAAACATTTACGATTGAGATAGTGAACGTCTTCTTACCGTGATCGTCTTTGTTATTGTTATTCTGGTTCCTTGAATTGATCTTACACTTAAGCTCAGGAACACATATTCTGTCCGAAACATTCCATTCGTCACTAGTCAAATCCCTGCAGTTTTTATTTATGAGAAATCCACATCCATAGTGAGGTGAACTGGAAGCAAAGCACAGCAGTCTGTGACCATTTATTGTTTGGTCGACGCCATCTTGGATCTTCGTCTCTTGTAAACACAACACATCGATTTTATAACTTTCTAAATCTTGACACGGTTGTTCCTTTCGAATGTTACTTTTAATAGATCTTAAGTTTAAAGTTCCAATATTAAGATTAGTCCACATCAGGTAAAAATTAAAGATTCCACACAGTGAATAAATGGAAACATAAGACTATCCACTGAGCCGAAGCTCAATGTCAACAGGTGTCAGCCATGTCATGAACATCTCATTGGATATATAAATATAGCCAATAACGGATGAATGTTTCTCTTTTTTGAAATAGTGTTTGGTATAATAATTCCATCCCATTGATAACTGGAGAAATACTACTCTTTTCGTGCTAGCTCTGGCACAGTGCGCTTTCAAAATTATATATTGTCAACTAGACTCGCGTTCACCAAAAGGGCCAGACGTTTAGGACATGAGCATTGTGCCACTAAACAACCGTCTGTCCCAAAACATCACAGAAGTGGAGGGTGATCACCATTAATGGTTTGATTTAGATTGTCAATTTTGATAATGTCATTGGTCAAGACACGCAATCTCACAGCAAAGAAATGTAAAGAAATATTTTATATAAACTTCCAGAAACGAATTAATTAACAAATGCGGAACGTTTCGGGCTCAAAACAACTTTTCAGCCAATAGCGAATACATCACTTTCACCGCATGGTTTGAGTTTTTATTGATTTTGTTATTGACCGAACAGTGTTTGAGCCCGAAGCGTTCTGCATTTGATGTTTTATGATGATGATGATAACGATGATGACGACGACGACGACGACGACGATGTTACAAACTCACCCAATCCACACACATCACAATAATTACGTTTACATTCAACCCTATCGGTGTAACACCAGGGACGGAAACTGCGGTCAGGATTGCGACAGGCATTCCCATCCAAACCAGCAAAGACATCACTAAAATGGATTTTAGGGATAGAAATAATAAAGGTTTGCTATTCTAGATAGAAGAAAAGTGGAATAAATAAATCAATTTTGATTAATATGATCCACCACCTCAAAACAGTATTTTTATCCGGGCGGTTTGGATGCTATTTCTTGAATCTGTCATTAAATATAAATGTAATGTTAAGCTAAGTTTTACTGAGAACAAATGAGTTACTGTTTACAACTGGCAAAAACTATAAACTCCCAGCAATACTATATATATACAATATATATATATATATATATATATATATATATATATATATGTGTGTGTGTGTGTATGTGTGTTTGTGTGTGTGTGGGGGTGTGTGGGTGTGTGTTTATGTGTGTGTGTGTGTTTGATTATATATCCTTTTCCTATAATATATTCTTTAATTTGCGGCCACATGAGCACAATTCCATTAACATTGTATAATAGTTATACAGGGTGCCCATAAAGTCTTCCCCTGATTTCAGACGTACTATTCAAAAACCGTTCTAGATTATTGCATCTGGTTTTCACTTTCACCGTCTTCTTGGAAAAAGCCTTACATTTTTTACCATTCTTCATTGACCATCATAACATCACCAACGTTAGCAATATGAACAAAAACGTAGAAGACTTCTTTTTTGCTCTCCTATTTCGGAATCACAAAGATTCGACATCAAGTTCTCTTTGTGTATTGTGATTACTTGAAACAAAATCGTCAAAGGTCGCTCAACATCGTATCATAGTCTCTCATAGTCTCACAGTTTGGCAGACCATTACAGGACATGGAAACGAAGCTCATTAACAAGAAAACAGACAGGTAATAAATATTTTGGTGTTGCAACAGAAGAATTAATTATAGGACCATCTTTTTTACCATAAAAAAAGGTTAATGTATGTATACATATTAAGTTATTTTCATTTTTTGGATGAATAAAGTATTATTATTATTTTATTATTATTATTATCATTATTATTATTATTATTATTATTATTATTATTATTATTATTATTATTATTATTATTATTATTATTATTATTATTATTATTATTATTATCATTATTATCATTATTATTATTATTATTATTATTATTATTATTATTATTATTACATGCCGGAATGTTATGTCTTTGTGAGTATCAGTCATATATATTTATTTCACTAAGGCGGGTGTCCTCCATTGTGGAGAAAGGCCTTTCGCGAATTTCTTAACGACACTTTTCCAGGCAGATGGATTGGAAGAGACGGACTCGATTGTCAGGCCGCTGACCAGACATTTCTCCCTATGAAATTTTCCAATGGGGCTACATCATAGACATTGTTTATTCAGCTCCCATGCCAGATGTCGTCATGCTTAACATAAAGAAGAGCTGTTATACAATCCATGACACCACAAAAGCTACTGAACGCACGGAAACAACTCGGAAATAGGTTGAATTTGCTGGAAGCCATGGCCACCATAAGGGGGGAGCATTTTTGGTAAAAGATAATGATAAACAAAACATGCAGCATTAATGTATTCATTAGTCCCTATTCAAATTATATGTGACCCCTCGCCTCAAAACGGTATTAAGTCGAGATTATTAAGATGCTGAACATTAAATTTGGAGCCAGAAATATCAGACTTGCGTTGAGTTTATAAACTTTATTGAGGAGAATGAATATCATATTTCAGGTTGCTAAATGCTAACCATTCATATTTCTGACCAGTTTAACTTTAATTTGACTTTTTAGCATCTGGTTCATCCCGACATAATACCGTTTTGAGACGTTTGGTCACATATTGGTTGTAACGTTTCCTGTTAAAGATGTTACTAAACAGGGACAAACTGTATGGAAACTGGAAACCCTGTATGTTGTATTATATAAAGACGATGGATGACTTACTGACGCAAGAAAGGATTGTGGTAACACTCTGGCACCGAGGCCCAGGGAAGACATGGTTCAAACAGGCGTGTGTAGTTAACGCTACCGTCGTAATCGTTACCTGGTCTATAACCCCGTACGTCATAGCACATGTCCTCATCTAAATTGAAAGGTTAAAAATTAGATATACATAGGCTACTAGGCAGAAAATGAGTTAAAAGTCCCGTGTAATTTCTTGGACGGATAAGAACAAAAGATCAAAAGAAAAAATAATAAAAAAAGTCCTATATCAAGGAAATTGTCTTAGTATTCAAGGAATTGAATAACCCAGGCGTCAGCCGCAATGCAGCGCAGCAAACTGAGCTAGGGCGAGTGGCTTGCTCAAGGTCACACAGCTGGTACGAAGTAAAGACCGTACCTCTGAGCCACGCTGCCCCGTCTAGAGCCTTTACACCGCGTAACAAGGGATACCTATGTACGTAGGATGTGACTTAACGCCTGTTTAGCAATATTTTACATTTCTCTTTCGACAGGGACAACGCTGTAATCGGCCAGATACTCATTTTACACCTGAGTACGGTGAGAGAATGCGAGTAATTACCCTTTTCCAAGGATTCAAATATGCGTCACTTAGAACGGAACCCAATCCAAGCCCTTTGGATCTGACGGCGGGTGGCATATCACAAGACGACATAGCCACACATAAAAGATAAAGCTGAACTTGTAAAACATTCAGACTATTGTTCTATAAGGCAAAGAAAGAAGATAAATATTTATATTTCACTAATTTAAACGGCTAAAATGTGATTTTCTCTGCTTTTGAAAGTCGTCTCATGTGACCCATCGTGTCAAAACGGTATTAGTATGTCGGATTGAATCGGACCTCGAAAAGTAAAATGAAATAATAAGAATTGTGGACATGGTGTTCTGTACAATGCCAGAAATTATATTTATTCTCCACCATATCTAAGATAAATTAAGCCAAAGTTCCATTTCTGTGGCCAAAAATTAATATTTAATCATTTCGTTCAACCCGACAAATTACCGTTTTGAGGCGACGGGTTAGAAATAAAGAATATTGTTTGGCTCATCGCTTTGAAAATGGACTTATGCTTGGATGATTTCGGTGCAGAAGAATAAAATTATCGCTGGATAGCATTGGTCTTTGATCCAGTTTATTACTTATATTGAAGAAGAATAATATCGTTTCCTGACAGGGAACAAAAGCGTGATCACAAAAACACTGGTTCCAATCTCAATGGAGGTGTAAAACTACTCTTCCGGAGGACTGACCTTGCGTAAATGATCTTCTGGCTTCAGAGTGAAGGTATCTTAGTTTATAGTCTAAATATAGACTACACTGGTCGCCAATAAAATCATCGACTCACAGTCTTTGACGTCCCTTTATCGCTAGATTCTATCTATACATCATGCTACTAAAATAGTTTCATGGCACTTTATGATTCAATATGCAGCCTATTCATTCTATTCCTTTGAAGGACTGGTTTTTCACACACTTCCAAGGATTTTGGAACCGGAAAAGTAAAGATGTCTCCGTCATCAAAGGTTAACCTATTTGCAGGTCTGATATCCGGACGCAAGCATAGGCTCATTTTAACTCGCTCTTTACCAGTGCCATTTCCATTATTATCCTGAAACTTCCTACACATCCAACACAAAATTGGTAATCTCCGACTCTATAAGACTAATTTTAACAAATAGCTCCAGACGACTTTTTATGCTACTTATGTTTTAAAATTTGAATGATTTGATTTCGCAGTTTTCGTACCATGTGTAAATAAAGTCTTGTTTGTTTGTTTGATTGTTCGACTAGAGACGATATAGCGATGTGTATATTATTAAAGCAAGCGCCACCACTACACATACCTGCAGTCGCCCTAATTGTGGCTTTGAAAGAGGAGTCCGATTCCCCATAGGTAATAAATCGCACAAGAAGTTTATTGGTTATAGATCGAATGGAGTGATCAAGGCCGGCTCCACAATATCTGGTTTGGATTAGAAAGAATATAATGATAGGGATGATAAACATAATGATAAATAATAATGATAAAATTATTTTAAAAGAATAATGATGATGATGATGATGATGATGATGATGATGATGATGATGATGATGATGATGATGATGATGATGATGATGATAATAATAATAATAATAATAATAATGATAATAATAAAAATAAAAATAATAATAGTAATAATAATAAAAATGATAATAATAATAATAATAATAATAATAATAATAATAATAATAATAATAATAATAATAATAATAATAATAATAATAATAGTAATAATAATAATGATAATAACAATAATGATAACAATAATTACATATGGTATAGGGCGAAATAGGATAAAATCCCTGAATGTCCTTAATATTACTAGCAATGGTAGAAATCTATTGATCGAAAGATTACAATAATGATACACGTGAGAAAAATAATATATCAACTTAAATGTACCCATGTATGTGTGATATACAAACATAATATATCTTTAACCGTGACATGTAAAGCACACACACACACACATGCGCGCGCGCGCATGCATATAAAAGATAACCATAATAAGATAACAATGCATGATTTTTTGCATACCAGATTGAAAGCCTTGTCGACAGCAGTGCAAACAAGTATTATTCATCAACTATAAATGTCCCTTCATATAATTCCCTGTCTATTAACACCTTGAAATAATCTATTCATTTTGCAATCTTTGTTCAAATTTCAAATTGTTCCATACGAATAACGAACCAGTTTTGTCTTATGTTTGTTTTGCATCTAGTGACACAAATCTTAAACGTGCCCCTTCTAGTAAAGGTAATATTAAAATATGAAAAAAAAAATCAGAAAAGACTATCTTATCCAGATAATGTACCAATCTATAACCCTGAATTAAATCCCCACGAATTCTTCTATATTTCAAACTTGGTGAGTCAAGAAATTCTAACATTTCCTTATAAGATAAATACTGCATTGCATTAATAGTTTATGTTACTCCCTCTGCACAATTTCAATACTAATAGGTTGTCTTTTATCTAATGAGCTCCAGACTCAATTTCCGTATTCTAGAATTGGTCGTACGAGCGATTTATACAGATACAAAAGTAACTACCTTTTTCAAAAAGCACAACGAAAAATTGATTTGACATAGATGTATCGTTAAAAAGTTTATGACATGGATTATTTTTTTCCTATTTGTAATACTTTCCATTTCGAAACATTGAAGTCCAAATGCCATGCTGTAAGCCATTTGAAAAGTGAAAAAATATCATTTTGTAGTAGGTTATGATGCTCAGTTGTACTTAAGATCTTCGTCTGGTCTGCAAACAGTTTACAGGCTGCAGTTATGCCATCTGTATATATATTAGAAATAAAAGTGGTCCCAATACACTTTCTAGGAGTAATAACTTTCTCAAATCCGACCCCACCCCATTGAAAATGACTCTTTGTACTCGACTATTAAGACAGTCTTTAATCTAGTTAAAGATATTCTCTTTAAATCCATACTTTCGTTTATGAATAACAATAATAATAATAATAATAATACTAATAATAATAATAATAATAATAATAATAATAATAATAATAATAATATAATATATAATAATAAAAATATTTAAAAATAATAATAATAATAATAATAATAATAATAATAATAATAATAATGATGATGATAATAATAATAATAATAATAATAATAATAATAAATAATAATAATAATAATAATAATAATAATAATAATATAATAATAATAATAATAATAATAATAATGATATATATGATATAATAATAATAATAATAATAATAATATAATAATAATAATAATATAATATATAATAATAATAATATATAATAATAATAATAATAATAATAATAATAATAATAATAATAATAATAATAATAGGAAGAGGAAGAAGAAGAAGAAGAAGAAGAAGAAGAAGAAGAAGAAGAAGAAGAAGAAGAAGAAGAAGAAGAAGAAAAGAAGAAGAAAAAGAAGACTAATTATTATTAATTATTATTATTATTATTATTATTATTATTATTATTATTATTATTATTATTATTATTATTATTATTATTATTATCATCATCATCATTATTATTATTATTATATTTATTATTGTTATTATTATTTTTATCATTATTATTATTATTATATTATTATTATTATTATTATTATTATTATTATTATTATTATTATTATTATTAATATTATTATTATTATTTAACAAAAGTGTGCTGATTAAACGGCTATATAAACAAAGTTGATATTTTCTGGTCAACGCTATCCCAAGCGTGACTCATATATAATTAACAACTTACTTAAGTCCGTATTGTCCAATTTTGGCGTGTCTAACTTCAATTGTATCATGACAATTCTTGCCATCTTTCTTCACGTTGAGTTTATCAAAGTCCAGAACCAAAGCAGTGTCCTCACCGACTCCCTGTCAAGGTAAATGTGTAAGTATATGTGAGCCAGAGTGTCAATTAGATAACATTTCAAAATGAACTAAATGAAGAGAAAAATATTTTAAGTCTACCTGGTCAAAATTTGGAACTCATCATTATTATTATTATTATTATTGTTATTATTATTATTATTATTATTATTATTATTATTATTATATTATTATTATTATTATTATTATTATTATTATTATTATTATTATTATTATTATTATTATTATTATTATTATTATTATTATTATTATTATTATATTATTATTATTATTATTATTATTATTATTATTATTATTATTATTATTATAGCGCCAGTATCCACAAATAGTGCTCAGAGGTTCTTTACAATAGGTTTTTTTTTTTTGGCATCACACAAGTTCATTCATTCGACTACAAAATCTCGACAACAGTTCGCGCACATATCTTGCTCGAAGTTCACATAGAATCACGAAAAGCAGAATGAAAAAATATTTGTTTTTAAATGCGTTTGAAGACTGGTAAACCGTCGGGTTATAGGTTATGTGGAATATTTCAGTAGCGTATGGCTACACCTCCAAATTCTATTTCATCAACCTAGTCTTTCTCTGCCTCTAGAATAGCATTCAACAGTCATGACGTCACTTCCCTCGTAATGACGCATAGTAACTTAGTATCTGGCTCTAAACTATCGGAACAATGGCGGACGCCCTTATGGAATAGTTGTCCGACGAGCATAAATATGATCATGTTTTGAGTTTTATACATTCTGATTACATGACATATGAAAAGTTCTCGCCAGCATGAAGAATAAAAAGTACCAATTTTCTTTGTTTAGAACCAAGCTTCTCGCCGTTTCTGGGCGGACGTGACATCAGAGTATTGAATCCAATTGTTTTATAGCCGCTTGCAAGTCTCGTTACTAGAAAGTGAAGGACGGTTTGGTCGCTGGACTCTGGAGCAGCCTTGCACTTCCAGCATTTTTTCGCGTTTTAAGTTGCATTTGTTCATAGTATTTGCTGCAGTTCTGCCATCTCCTGTTAAAAGGCGGTTGGCAATAACCCAATATTTCAGGGAGCAGCGTGGCTCAGCGGAACGGTCTTTGCTTCGTACCCGAAAGGTACCAAGTTCGATCACCCGCCGCTGCTTTGTGTGACCTTGAGCAAGTCACCTCGCCCTAAGCTCCATTTTTGCGCTGCACTGCGGCTGACGCCTGGGTTATTCCATTCTCCCCCTTGAATAGACCCTAGAGAAAAATTTTCCCTATGGGATGATTAAAGGGAATTTTTTTTTTTATCATTTCCTGGCATTGTTGAATGGAGGTGTTCTTTCAGTGGAGTCTTTTATGGTGCTGCCTCCTCTAGCTGTTTCCCTGTTCCACATTTCTCTCCAGTTATCTTCTTCGTTGAAGTCTCCCATTCATCGTTTGATAGAAACATCCTATCGATTTAAGTCGTGTTGTTGAATGTGATTGTTTGTATAGGTTTGTTGTCTGTGGCTTCTGTGACTTTCTTGTGCGGGATTAAGAAGTAAATATGACTCTTAGCAATGGAGTAGTAGTAGTAGTAGTAGTAGTAGTAGTAGTAGTAGTAGTTGAAGTAGTAGTAGTAGTAGTAGTTGAAGTAGTAGTAGTAGTAGTAGTAGTAGTAGTAGTAGTTAGTAGATAGTAGTAGTGTAGTAGTAGTAGTAGTAGTAGTAGTAGTAGTATAGTAGTAGTAGTAGTATAGTAGTATGTAGTAGTAGTATATAGTAGTAGTGGTAGAAAGTAGTAGTAGTAGTAGTAGTAGTAGTAGTAGTAGTAGTAGTAGTAGTAGTAGTAGTAGTAGTAGTTGTAGTAGTAGTAGTAGAAGTAGTAGTAGTAGTAGTAGCAGAAGAAGAAGAAGAAGAAGAAGAAGAAGAAGAAGAAGAAGAAGAAGAAGAAGAAGAAGAAGATGAACAGGAGGAGGAAGAGGAGGAGGAGGAAGTAGAATGAGTAATTTGAGCGTTTTTACCATTACTATGAAAACCTCACCCTTATAACCCAGGTACATTCCATATCATTTCGTCCTTTCGAATCAATTTCAATAGTAGCCATTGGATTGGTTTTGCTGAGCGTTATTGATCCGCCACATTCTAGATAAATACGATAATAACAATAATAATTGTAATAATAATAAAGATAGTAATAATAATAATAATAATATTAATAATAATAATAATAATAATAATAATAATAATAATAATAATAATAATAATAATAATAATAATAATAATAATAATAATGAATAATAATAATAATAATAGATAATATAATAATAATAATAATAATAATAATAATAATAATAATAATAATAATAATAATAATAATAATAATAATAATAATAAATAAAGAATGAAGAAGAAGAAGAAGAAGAAGAAGAGAAGAAGAGAAGAAGAAGAAGAAGAAGAAGAAGAAGAAGAAGAAGAAGAAGAAGAAGAAGAAGAAGAAGAAGAAGAAGAAGAAGAAGAAGAAGAAGAAGAAGAAGAAGAAGAAGAAGAAGAAGAAGAAGAAGAAGAAGAATTGCTCAAAAGCCGCTCACGATAGTAAGGTACTTGATGTCAAAAAGGCGTGATAGGATTAATTACGATCATAACGATCAGGTAAATGGTTTATATCTTACTCATGTCGGCCTTTCGATAGTTGCACAGAGGAACAGTCAAAGATTTTCCGCTTTTGTCTAACCATTTCTTAGTGGTGCTGTCTGTCTGGAAACCATCTGAGTTCGTAATGGTATATGAATCTTTCTCCCAGTGCATACCTTCATAAGGAAAACGATATATTATTGTTTACACGCACACAAACACACACACATATATATATGTTAGTAGTAACACGTAATACAAAGTCCTGACGTTGGGAGAAAGGCCTGAAACATTGATGTAAACTGAGTCCAATATCGTGGTAAATATTATAATAACAATTCGCTCCATTGTTACATGTCGAGCACTATTCGTACCATATTTTATCATATCACGATTCAATATATATATATATATAGTAGTAGTAGTAGTAGTAGTAGTAGTAGTAGTAGTAGTAGTAGTAGTAGTAGAAGTAGTAGTAGTATTACAACTACTAGTACTACTATAGATACTACTACTACAGATACTATTACTGCTACTACTGCTACTGCTACTACTACTACTACTACTACTACTACTACTACTACTACTACTACTACTACTATTGCTACTTATGCTACTACTATTATACTTCTACTACTACTACTACTACTACTACTACTACTACTACTACTACTACTACTACTACTACTACTACTACGACTACTACTACTACTACTACTACTACTACTACTACTACGACTACTACTACTACTACTACTACTACTACTACTACTACTACTAATACTAATACTACTACAACTACTGCTACTACTACTATCGCTACTTATACTACTACTGCTACTAATACTACTACTACTATTTCTACTTATACTACTATACTACTACTACTACTACTACTACTACTACTACTACTACTACTACTACTACTACTGCTACTACCACTACTACTACTACTACTACTACTACTACTACTACTACTACTACTACTACTATACTACTAATACTACAACAACAACTACTACTACTACTACTGCTACTAATACTACAACTACTACTACTACTACTACTACTACTACTACAACTACTTCTACCATCTCTTTACTTTTGGTTTTATTTTAATACCCACCAGTGACTTCTTGGCATGTCTCTTCGTATTGGATAAGGGAGAACGACATCTCAGTGGGAAATAGGACAGGATCGACATGGAACCCTCTAAATTGACAGCAAATGTTTACTTTTACCTTCGTGTTGGTGTAAGTGCCTTCAGGAACCTGCCCATTTGTTACCGACGACGTAACCTTGTATTCAAAAGAGCTCGAAGTGAATTCTGTTTTAAATAAAGTGAGATACAAAAAAAATGGACGATGATGGGGGGGTTGTTGTTTTGTTTTTTTTTTGTTCTTGTTTTTGTTTTGGTTTTCTTTACAATACTTAATTTTAAGGTACTTTTCATAAAATAGACAATGTGGTGTGGGTGGCTTAACAGTGCGTCGTATAACAAAAATGATCGATCCCTGATGTGCTCAGCGTTTTGTCTCTTTGGGAAGGAAGTTTACAAACTCCTCCCACTAGACCAAGTGCCTGGCTATAGGATGTAATGATTTTTTCAAGGTTGTTTGTACAATGAAATAAAATCAAAATTCCATTCGGTAGAGAACTCGCTTCCCACGCTCATTGATTAAAATTGATCCCTATAGAATTTGAGATCTTTTCCAGCCCCCCCCCCCCCCCTCCTTTCGTCCATTGGGTCTGTTATATCTGGCGAAAATTACTTTGCGATAGACGAGAGTCCTATCCCAAGGGTGGCAAGCAATTACTATTGTCCGTTTCACGCTAGAGTAACAGGAATTAACTGCCGCTCTATGGCTCTGAAGGACTCCTTCTATAGCATGCGGGAGGACGGGGGTGGGGGGAGGTAAATGAAGTATTGTGAACCAAACTGAGCATGGTGAATTCTTGATCGTCCCTGTTCTTAAAACCAAAACCATCCTGAGACTGTGACGGTGATGGAGTTGGAATGTTTCTCAACATAACCTGACCAGACATCTCAGTGACCAAACGATAGATTTCCTCAGTTGATAAGAGAGATGCATGCGCAATGCTATGTTGACGTTCTCTCTGTAAGGGCATGTTGACCAGACTATACCATATTCACTCTTCACCCATGCTGAGACAGATGAAAAAGCTATATTATCATATAACCAAGAGCCACACAAGATGATTTCAAACATTAGGACTTGATTTACTAGTTTCATTGTTATACGTAATGATAATTTTTTAAACGAACATTTATATCGAACAATATCAACCAAACGTGCTCAAAGCGCTTTACAATGGGCTCCTTGTTAACAACAACACTGAACATGTTGGAAGGAATATAACGTCTGTTCGGCTATATTAAATTTTTCTGATATAGACAACGCATTTAGTTGCCAGGCGTTCATTATACCCCTGAAACGGTGCGAGAATGCTAGTAAAGAATAATTTCCAAAAACTCAACTGTGCGCTCCTCAGATCAGGACTCGATCACAGGACCTTCTGATCCAAAAGCGAGTGTCATACCAAAAGACCACATAACAAACAAACAACAACATTGGCAATAGCAATCACAGCTATTTGTACTTCCATGGTTATTTCAAGACATTTATAAAGCTTAACTCTATCCTTACCAGCCATTTTCAGGATTTTTCCCAAAACTTCACACCCAACTAACACAAAAATACATGTTTTATCATTCTGACATAATAGCAGTAAAGTTCTTGCCATACATTATTTCTTTTTAACAAAACACACTGTTGATTTTCTTTAAACTTTAGGATGTAATAGAGAAATCTGAATAAGAAAAATGTTGGTTGTATCGAAACGAATGTGACGATTTTCCTATAGTTGGTAACAGGAGTGGGTTGAGGAAGAAAGAGATTCGGATAACGATGGAAAATATTATTACACATCTTTACAAAATATCACTGTGAGCCCCAATTCAGTCTATATAGACGTTATAAAAGACAGGTTCGTGTCGCAATGTCCAGGGTTAACAACCTTCTTTACCAAAATTGATTCAAGCAAGATTTAATCGCAAAATTTCAATTCAATAAAATTTTTAAGATTTTTTAAAATTATGAATTATACAACATTTAAAGCGATTGAGTTTCTCTCTGTTGAAAAATTCAACGGATCAAGCGAGGACTAGTTGCATCATTGCATAAGTATAACTATTAGTATGGCAATGCCCAGGTTTAAACATATTTTTTTTACCTAAAATGATACAAGAAAGCATAAACTGCAAAAGTTCAATTTATTATTAATGACATTATTGAAAGATTTCCTTATTGAATATATCAGCGGAAACAAGCGAGAAACAATGGCTACGGTGCATGAGTTAGTTCACCGTCAGGATAGTGTCGCAATGGCCTGGCTTTACAACCTCTATCAACATTGATAAATGCTATATTTCACTGCAAAATTTACTTTAATTGTCCTTGTTGATAAATATCAAGGGAAATAAGCGAGGAAAATTTCTACATTGCACGAGTTCCATTAATCTCTTAACTGAATACTAATCTGATTGAAGCTGCGGGCTGTACGAAGTATTGAGCATTTTAAAAATTGAGCTTTTATATAGAGCAATATCCACTAAACGTGTTCAAAGCACTTTATAACAGCAGAGCCCTGGCCAACAGCAACACTTTACACTTAGGACAGAACATGACGCCTGTTAGGCGATATAACAATTTTTTTAGGACAGAGACAACCCTGTTAACGACCAGGTACTCATTTCACACCTGAGCATTGTGAGAAAATGTGAGTAAAGAGCCTTTTCCAAGGACTCAACTATGCGCCGGGCGAGGCCCGAACCCAGGACCTTCCGATCCGAAAGCGAGTGTCATACCACAAGACCACATTGCCCCACAAGCTGTGGACTGCACAAATTATTGGAAAGCAATGAGTTAAACCTCTTTATAAAAAAAAGAACAAAATACTTAAAATCTGAAATGTACGGACTCCAAACCATTAATTAGCCAACAACAAAAACAGTAAAAAAAAGATAAGGGCTCACGTAAACTCCGAAAATTAGAGAGAATAGATCTTTGTGCAACCACTTCGGAAATGACGAGTTGTCAAAAAGTCAAGGTTTTTTATGGCCGCGACGTTCCGTAACGGTATTTTGTTATTTTAAAAAAAATTTGAAGCTGTGGTTTTTTGTGTGTGTTTTTGTTTGTTTGTTTGTTTGTTTGTTTGTTTGTTTGTTTGTTTTGTTTTAGTTTTTTTTTCGTTGTATTTATTATAAAGATAACAATGTTGTTACAAATAAGGACACAGGAAAACGATTACCTTTTGGGCATTTATCTCCCTTCATGTAGATGCAGAAAAGTCCAACAGGCCAGTTAAACTTTTCAGCGTCAACCGAATCGAATTCATAGTCATCGACGTTCCTGGTACAAAAATTGAGATCAGCTTGTTCTCCATTCATGTCTCCCTTGACGTGGCTTGTTTTGGGCTTTGAAAATCCGTCTGAAATAAATGGTATAATTTTTATTTATTTGTTGGGTTTAAATTCCTAATCGACAGAAAAAGTGATGTGAACGGTCTCGTCTCCAAACGGAATGACATCCGATTAACTCTCTCATTACCAGCCATTTTCAGGATTTTCTCCAAAACTTCATATCCAACAAACACAAAAGTATATTTTATCACTCAAACACAATAGCAGTAAGTTCTTGCCATACATTATTTCTTTAGCAAAACATGCCCTACAACACACTGTTCATTTTCTTTAAAATCTATGATGTACAAGAGAAATTTGAATAAGAAAAATGGTGGTTATATCGTAACAAATGTGACGATTCTCCTATAGTTGGTAATGAGAAGGTTAACCACTATGTCCAAAAAAGTGTTTGAAAGTGACCATAATCTTATGACAAAAGGACGTAAACGCCATGGTGTGAGTTTTGAGCTGTGATCGGAAATGGAAGTCGATATTTTAAGGATTCGATTTATGTTTCAATTTCAAAATGTTGTGTTCCTGATAGTCTTCTTATCCCACATTACTGCGTGTGGGATTCCCATTACATAAATATTTTTGCTTACATTGGCGCTTACGTCCTTTCACCATATGACGGTAGTAGAAATGTTATATAATCTTAATTTTTGTTACTTTAAAATACTAGATACATATTATTCTACCCCTCTCCCTAAATAGTAACGCGTAATGATATCATGTTTACAATAATAATGTGTGACGTCAGATTATCAAGCGTAAATTTCATTAAATCATTTAAATGTTTTTGAAGATGTCATTTATTCAGAGATGGCGAAATAGGAATCGATTGAGAGGTGCGATAAATGATTTCTTACAGTCTTGTATGCATGGACTGGAAAATGATATGAAACCATTCTGAAAAAATCAATTCTTTGAGCATCTTTCTATTTGGTTCCGTGTGCTTGTCGTTTTAGGCTATAAAAAGACAATGGGTTTGCTCAGTGTGAATAAATATAAAGCCATTAACCATCTTGGCCCATAAATTTGGTCACGAGATCTCGGAAATGGAAGGCTTGTCTTTTTAACATATAGCCCTATCAAATGCAAATTTTATAAACACCTAAAAATGTAAACATTGCCTTTTTAAACATGACAAAGTGTAGACATCCTTACCTATACCAGAAAATAAAATCTGACCGTTCTGGAAAGATCCACCTTTAGGACATCCTTCTTTCATTTGTGGTAGAGCATACTTGCCTTTAGGCCACGACACATTTGTAACTGGAATAAGAACAAAAAGAGTTGAATGCCAAATGAACTGATATGAATATGGAGACAATTCAAACCGCACTCCAAGATTTGAATATCTTTAGCTCGCTCCATAAATCTTTATTGTGACAAGTCGTCTCTAAAAGTTATGTCCGGCTAATTCTTAAGGTAATTTGATTTTGAGCTCATCTTTTGCAATGTGAGTTAAAACTAATGCCTTCATATTGAATAAGTAAGGTTTTTTGTTTGTTTGTTTGTTTATTTGTGTTTTGTTTTTTTTTGTGTATGTTTTTCGGTCAACTTAATAGAACAAGAACATAAATTCTCCAAATCTACTTTGACTTCATAGTTGATTTTCGTCGTCAAGATCATTCCCAACGGATACGTCTTTGACGAGGTGAGTCACCATTGATCCTGAATAAAATCTGTATTGACTCAAATTTTAATTTCATACTGTACACTTTGGATGGTGGACACCCCATTTTGTTCTAGTTCTAGCAGTGATTTTGGTATAATATGCTATTAATTCCTGTAAGTGACCTTTATTTAATTGACAGGAACGTATCTGGGTAGGTGTAAGAACAGCTTCACTGTGAGATGGGGTGCGTTGACTTGCTCGGGGCCACCCAGTGCAGTATGCGCGGAACGCAAACAATTTATCTTTTGATTTCAACGTGAGAACCATATTCGTGCTTTTACACAGAATGTCACCGTCTATTTGCATCATGTTTTGTTTACATTTTTGCAAATCATCATCATCATCATGACATCCCTCCTAGATGTCGCCTCCGCAACAGCAAACCTAAAAAAAAAGCTGTCCTACGCCATCCTTCCACATTCAGTCAGTGGCTTGCTCATCCATTCGCTGATGTCTTGTGATCATCTTCCTCTAGATATCACTCCCCTATTTTACCTTCCGCAACACCCTCTAGAAAATATCTTTCAATGCTGTCATGTCTCTTGATATGTCGAAAAAGGCAAGTTTTAGTTTCTGCATCATATGGATGAGATATTGCTCCTTATTGCCCAGGGACTCTTTCATGGTTTAGTTAGTTCCTGTTGCTGTCCAGGGACTGCAGTAGCAAATGTTTATTGAAAACTCTGCAATTACCAATGTT